>NW_016107490.1:3739897-3745415 GCF_001604975.1 Cebus imitator
GGAGGCGGAGGTTGCGGTGAGCCGAGATCGCGCCATTGCACTCCAGCCTGGGTAATGAGTGAAACTCCGTCTCAAAAAAAAAAAAAAAAAAAAAACTTAGGAAGATTCCTAAGTGCCTTCTGACAAAAGTTGATATAATAGTGTAGTTTTATGTATTTTTGTAGTCTATGGTACTCTTAATTTGAAATTCTTTGAAAGTCGTTCATGTATGATATATGGCAACCAAACTCATAAATTTATCGGAAAAACCCACTCTTCAACCATTATCTTAATGAGTAAATGTGTTTTTCCATCTGTATGTGAAAACATAAAAACTTTTAAAGCAATGAAAATGGGCTGCTTAATATGAATGGTAAACACATTTTCCATTTGAAACTTGTTAATACTCATTTTGATCTGCCTCCTGGGCTCAAGCTGTTCTCCCACCTCATCCTCCCATCTCGCTGGGACTACAGACACAAACCACCACGTCTGTCTAATTTTTTTGTATTTTTTGTAGAGATGGGGTTTTGCCGTGTTGCAAGACTGGTCTTGAACTCATACGCTCAAGCAGTTCTCCCACCTCAGCCTCCTGAAGTGCTGGGATTACAAGTGTGAGCCACCCTGCCTGGCCTATACTTAGTTTCCCTAGAGAATTTAACCTGTGTATCTCATGTTCTTCATTTGTAAAACGGGGATGATCATCATACCTACTTCATTAAGTTGTTGAGAGAGCCAAACAATGCTGTATATTATGTGCTTAACAGAGCACTTGGCATAAAGTAAGGGCTTAATATAAACTTGTTAAAAGAGGTAATAACCTTATTAACAAGATTAAGTTTTGAATCAGGAGCTATCTTTAAGAACTAAAGCCCTGCTAAGGGAATCAGGTGGAACAGTGTCTATCTAGGAATAGAGATATTCTTGAACAGCAGCCTATTAGAAGAATAGGAAAGTCTCTGTTTCTAGCACAGGTACTGAGAGACAAAGGGGAAAAATATTGTTCAATAGTAAGCAGTCAGTAGAAGCTTGATAGGCTTGGGGGAAAAAAGTAAGCAGTCAAGATTCTGCAGTGTTAGGTATGGAACTACCACACACATATACACATAAGGGATGACATCATATAGGACTTGTAGTCTCAACACTTGGCATGTCGATTTACGAAAATATTATAAACAGGGGCCTCTACTTTTACTAGTAAAAAAGCTCCATGCTGGAACATAACTATCAGAGACACTGGAACATGAACATGGCCTCTAACACATACCCTTTTAATTTCTTACCTTGAAGTAGATGAAAAAAAATTGTTTATTGGTACCTTTTACTTTTCCACATTTTGTTGTTTTGTACAATCCTATGCCTTGTCATGGAGAAAAAGATGTTTAATTTTAAATCTCATTCTCAGGTAATGTTTAGTAGTAGCTGGAGTCTCAAAGGCATTTAAATTTATTTTTATTGCCTTTTATTCATAAACATTTAGCTGTGTGATTTTTTTTTCCATGTGAATGGGGTTCCTTTTTAGTTTCACATTTCACTGTAGTTTAAAATGTTTCAAAAATGTATTCTAATGAAGTAAATAATAGAAATCTGGGTAGCATATAATCCTTGAAATTAAGCTATTGTGTAGAGACTGCTAATTGACACCAGTATTCACTCCCGTAATTTAAAAGTGGAACCCTCCCACATTTTATTTGGCTACACAGCTGCTCAGAATCTAGATTTTCCAGCCACCTCATTTGTAGTTAAGTTCTGCCCAATAGGATTGTAAGTGGAAGTGATGCATGTGACTTTGGGATAATGTCGTTAAAAGTACTGGGGCATGCAACAGGTATATGAAAAAATGCTCAACATCACTAATCATAAGGGAAATGCAAATTAAAGCCACAATGAGACATCACCTCATGAACCTGTTAAAATGGCCATCAAAAACACAAAAGGTAAGTGTTGGCAAGGGTGTGGAGAAAAGGGAAGTCTTGCACATTGTTGGTAGAAATGTAAATCAGTTCAGCCATAGGGAAAACAGTTATGGAGATTCCTAAAGAAAATAAAAAATAGAACTACTGGATCATCCAGCAATCCCACTACGGGATATAAATCTAAGGAAAATGAAATCAGTATGTCAAAGAGATACCTGCTTTCTTGTATTCGTTGCAGGATTATTCACAATAGCCAAGATAAGGAATCATCTAAGTGTTCATAAACTGGTGAATGGATAAAATGTGATACATACACATAAGGGAATACTATTGAGCCTTGAAAAAAGAAGGAAATCTTGTCATTTTTGGCAACGTGAGTGAACCTGGAGGACATTTTGTTGAGTGAGCCAGGCACAGAAAGACAAGTACCACACGATCTCATATGTGGAATCTAAAAAAGTTAAAGGCAGACAGTAGATTAGTGGTTACCAGGAGATGTGTGTGTGGTGGGGTAGGGGTGGGGAGATTGGGAGTTATTGGTCAAAGCATACAACATTTTAGGAATAAGTTCAACACATCCATTGTAGAACACGGTGACCATAGTTAATAACAATGCAGTGCCTGTAGTCGGAGCGATTAGGGAAGCTGTGGCAGGAGGATCACTTGAGCCCAGGAGTTCAAGGCTGCAGTAAGCCCTGATCACACCACTGCACTCCAGCCTGGCTACAGAGTGAGACCCTGACCCCAAAAACAAACAACAATGTGTACTTAAAAATTGCCGGCCAGGGCCGGGCGCGGTGGCTCAAACCTGTAATCCCAGCACTTTGGGAGGCCCAGGCGGGTGGATCACGAGGCCAAGAGATCGAGACCATCCTGGTCAACATGGTGAAACCCCGTCTCTACTAAAAATACAAAAAATCAGCTGGGCATGGTGGCGCGTGCCTGTAATCCCAGCTACTCAGGAGGCTGAGGCAGGAGAATTGCCTGAACCCAGGAGGCGGAGGCTGCGGTGAGCCGAAATCGCGCCATTGCACTCCAGCCTGGGTAACAAGAGCGAAACTCCGTCTCAAAAAAAAAAAAAATTGCCGGCCAGGCGTGGTGGCTCACACCTCTAATCCCAGCACTTTGGGAGGCCGAGCCTGGCAGATCACCAGGTCAGGAGATAGAGACCAACCTGACTAATAGTGAAACTTGTCTTTACTAAAAATACAAAAAATTACCCAGGCGTGGAGGCACGAGCCTGTAATTCCAGCTTCTCAGGAGGCTGAGGCAGGAGAATTGCTTGAACCTGGAGGCAGAGGTTTGCAGTGAGCCGAGATCGTGCCATTGCACTCCAGCGTGGGTGATGAGCAAGACTCCGTCTCAAAAAGAAAAAAAAAGAAAATTGCCAAGAGAGATTTTAAGTGTTTTCACAAGTATGTGAGGTAATGCGTATGTTAATCAGCTTTATTTAGCCATTTCACAATGTATACATATTTGAGCAGTATATTGTATGCCATAAATATATACAATTTTTATTGTATCGATTTTAAAAATAGATTTTTTATAGACAAGGGAACAGATAAAGACAAAAAAAAATAAGTTTTTTTTTTTTTTTTAAAGTACTGGAGCATGCATTTCCCTTGCCTTGCCTCTCCTTTTGTTGAGGTAGGAGTGAAAATTCTGAAGCCATTTCAGATGCTGAGAGACAAGTTTGACAAAGCAGCTGTATCAGCCCTGGACCACCCACCTCTGTAATTTAAGAAAGAAAGAAACTTTCATTGTGTTTAAGCCACTGTGTTTTGGGTCTTTTTATTAAAACAACTTAGATTGTACCAAAACTAATAGAGGAAGGATGAGCTTCTGAACACAAAGGGGTTAGACTTGGTGAGAAGGGCGAATTGGATGAAAGCCTTAGGTGAAATTGCCCATTCTGCATAAAGGGCCTCAAGGAGGAACATCTGTACAATGGAGAAGAAAGATTCTTCCTTGGGCAAAAGTCATTGAACCTATTGAGTTGGCCATTTGGCCTTGGACAAGTCACTTAAACTTTCTCTGTATTTGAGACTTAAATTGGAAAAAATTGAAGAAGTTGGCCTCTCAAGGATCCTTTCTAGCTATCATTTCATAAATGTATGTTGCTCTAGAAAAGGGAATAATGAGAAAGCTTGAGACAGTAAGTATCAGAATTGATCCTGAGGTGCTTACTAATAAGTGGATCCACAACAGGAGCAGAGCAGATGTTATGGAGTGGGTCCAGTACAGTTTTATTATCTTCAATCTCTGATTACAAACTGGTGTTTGTTTTTTGAGACAGGGTCTTGCTGTGTCACCCAGGCTAGATTGCAGTGGCGTAACCGCAGCTCACTGCAGCCTCAACCTCCCAGGCTCAAATGATTCTTCTGCTTCAGCCTCACGAGTAACTGGGACTATAGGCACACACCATCACACCTGGCTAATTTTTGTATTTTTTGTAGCGACAGGGTTTCACCATGTTGCCCAGGCTGGCAAACTGGTTAACTGACCTAGTGTCTTTTCGTTGAACCTTGCTAAAATTAGCAAGGAATGGTAGCCAACACAAACTCACATTCTGGCCTTTTCTACACACTTTCCTCAGAGCTATATATGGGCTTGATCTGCCTTCCAAGTTAATATAGGTGACACTTTTCCCCAATACATTTGGGAAGAGTCACTGATCTTCTGACCTGCGATATGTTTCCACCTGCTAACCAATGCCATATATATCTTAGATCTTTGTTATGGTAGGTAGCACATCACTTTCAGGGACCAACTTTCTCTTCTATGGAACACACTAAGCCACTTTAACAAAACGACTGAAAAGTACCGTAGTTAAAACAAGATAAACATTTTTCTATCATGTAACAGACCAGAGGTATGCTCTACTTCAGAAGGTAATTCAGGGCCTGGGTTCCTTCTGTATTATGCTCCATGGTCCCTTATGTGTTATTCTTCTTATTGCTGTTTTTGAGATGGAGTCTCACTCTGGCCCAGGCTGGAGTGCAGTGGCACCATCTCAGCTCACCGCAACCTCTGCTTCTCTGGTTCAAGTGATTCTGCTGCCTTAGCCTCCCCAGTAGCTGTTATTACAGGCACCTGCCACCATGCCTGGCTAATATTTGTATTTTTAGTAGAGATGAGGTTTCACCATGTTGGCCAGGCTGGTCTTGAACTCCTAACCTCAAGTGATCTTCATGCCTCAGCCTCCCAAAATTCTGGGATTACAGTGTGAGCTACTGGGCCCAGCCCCTTATGCATTATTCTTGTTCTCAAGGTTTTAAAGTACCACCTCATAACTGAGTGCCAGCCTATGTGAAAGAAGAAAGAGGGGAAATAGAGGGCAAGCAGTTTCTCTTTAAGAATTTACCTGGCCAGGCTCATGCCTATAATCCCAGCACTTTGGGAGACCAAGGTGGGTGGATAACATGAGGTCAGGAGTTTGAGACCAGCCTGGTCAACATGGTGAAACCCTGTCTCTACTAAAAATACAAAAATTAGCTGGGCGTGGTGGCACACAGCTGTAATCCCAGCTACTCAGGAGGCTGAGGCAGGAGAATTGCTTGAACTCGGAGGTGGAGGTTGCAGTGAGCTGAGATCACACCATTGCACTCCAGCCTAAGCAACAG
>NW_016107490.1:3745545-3758285 GCF_001604975.1 Cebus imitator
TTGGACAGGGTCTTACTCTGCTGCCCATCCTGGAGTGCAGTGGTGCAAACATGGCTCAATGTGGCCTCAACCTCCTGGGCTCAAGTAGTCCTCCCACCTCAGCCTCCTGTGTAGTTGGGACCACAGGCATGTGTCACCATGCCTGGCTAACTTAAATTTATTTTATTTTTCTGTAGAGACAGGGTCTAACTTTGTTGTCCAGGCTGTGCTCAAGCAATTCTCCCGTCTTGGTCTCCCTAAATGCTGGGATTGTGGGATAACAGGCGTGAGCCGCCGTACCCAGCCATTTTAATGTCTTTGTGGAACAAAAATAGTAAAAGATCTGCAGAAGTCAGGTGATGCATTTGGAAAAAAACTCCTGACATTCTATACAGTGAACCACTTAATCTCTATTTAATCATCATCTCTCATGGTAATTATTGATTTGGATAAGGCTTTACTTTTTCTGTTCTTTCTAATCCTAACATTTAATTTTTGTTCTCAGAATAATCCGAGTGGAAATTAGAAATGTTGAGATGTAGCATTTACCTTACAATATGGAGCTGTTTGCATTTTACTAGATGCCCAATAGTAGTTTTCACAATCTCTCTCTCTCTCACACACACACACACACACACACACACACACACACCCTATTCATGTATGAAAACCGAATTTGTAATCCAGAGCTATTTACATTTTTAAAGAGCTACCTCCTGGTAAAGACACTTAGGGTCCTTACCCAAAGACCTTGGTCTAAGAGATACTTTTGGTGTCCCTCGCGATCTTCCCTCTCTACCTAAGCGATGTACCAAATGACCTGCACCAAGAACAATTTCATCCATTCTTTAATCACAGTTCTTTTATCTCCTGTATATCCCCCTTTCTTCTGGGCTCAGGGTGTGTCACCTAAGATCAGGTTCCTAGGATCTGGTTGCTAAGAGACAAGACGCTGGGAGGGTGGGGACGCTGCATTGCGACACGCCAGGGAGTGAATACCAGAGGGGTGAAGGAGAAGGAGCGGGTAAGGCGACGCGACAGCCAGCCATCGCCACCAGTCCGTCTCCCTCCCGCCGGGCATGAGCTCGGCGCTCATTGGCTCCGCCGCTGCGGCGCTGGCCCGCGATTGGCCGGGAGGCGTCGGCTCGGCGCTCCCCCGCCCCTCGGCGCTCGTCCCCTCAGCCGCCTGCTAGAGGGCGGGGGCGGGGTGTGAGGCGCAGCGGCCGGGGTTGCGGGCTGGGTTGTTGCAGCTTCGGGGCACGAGCACGGGCGGTGCCAGCCACTGCAGGTAACAGAGGCGCTGCAAGGGCCGTCGCGGCCCTGTGGAGGTGAGCGAGACGCTGAGGGGGCTCGGTTGCCCACCGCAGGGCTGGAAGTGCGGCATGGGGCGTTACCACTCGCAGCCCGCAGGCTCCCCCCGCGGCTCCCCACCCACGGCGGCCCGGGCCGGGGTCCCACTCGCCCAAACGCCCCCGAACGCCCCCGTGCACAGCCTCAGCCGGCTGCGCCCCGAAGAGCCCGCCGGCTCGCGTCCAGTCACCCGCAGGGTCCAAGTCTCTGCAGACCGTCCTGCCCGCGCACAGCGGAGAGAACCCCAGCTTGTGCGCGGCGGGCCTCGCCCCGGGCCTCTGCCCGCCTCGCCCCTGCTGCCCGGCGCCTTTGTCCGCCCTGCGCCCCTGGAGTTTCTGTGCCTCCACGGGCGGAAGCGGGGCGGGAAGGTCTGGGGCTTCCCCGAGGTCGCGTCTCGCAGTCAGCCTTCGGGCCCAGGGTTTGAAGGGCTTTGATCTCATCCCGGGCCTGGGATGTGATTGTACTTTCTCCTCCAGCTGCCTCCGATCTCCTTTGTAGCCAGAGGTCAGGAAGCCTGGGCACAACAAGGCCTCTCCCTGGTCTGGGATGACTCGGCGTTACCTCCGCCTTCTGTTAGGCCAGAGGCCTTTGACCTGCCTGCCTGCCTGCCCCACGGGCCCCCCTCTTGTCCCATCTTTCCACTGCCTAAGGAAAAACGTCTCTGTCTCCAAGAGCTTTTTTTTTTTCTATTTGAAATAAGAAAAACAAATATGCCAGATTCCTGTTGTGGACCTCTATCTGGTGTGGAAGCGACTTAGACTAGTTTTATTAATATATAGATATTAAATACATAAACCAAGAGAAGGGGATGGGGGAGGGGAGGGCGAGTTCTTAAGAAGTGAAGTCTGTTAAACACATTGGATTTTTATGTTTGGTAAATAACGTATTTTACCTTAAATATTTTCGAGATTTTGATATTTTATGAATGGGAGTAGATTTCATGGTAATTTGAACTTTGAACTTTTTCTTATTGTCACCGTTTTTGATAAATTTATACTTTGTTTCCAGAATGAGGTACACTATGACAGCTATTTCAGGATAATTTACGTTTTATTAAGGATTATCCATCAATGCTCTGCCTTTTATACTTAAATTCAGACTCTGTGATTTATTGGACATTCAGTTAACTAGAACTAATGCTGGGAAGTCTTCCCTTGCCCAGTATGATTCCGTTGTATAAAGAGAAGGTCAACAGAATTTTTTTTTTTCACATTTAGATGATTTAAAGTACTCTTAAACATGTATAGCATAAATGAGTATCACATTCGAAATATACTTACAAGCTTTTAAGTGTTTGACGTGGGTAATGTTTTTGAAATTTTAAATGAATCTCTTTGGAAGTGAAAAGAAAACAGCTCTCAGGGAAGATTGTTGCCCTGAATTCCATTTCAGACGGTTTTCTACCAAGACCCAAACAAATTATAATAAAACGCCCTATATGCTCTAATATCCCTCCCTAATTGTGTGGTATGAAAAGTGATGAAGTACTAGGCAAACAAGTAGAGATTAGTGCTTTGTTCGCTAGAGAGAAACCAAGTCTTTCAAGGATTCAAAAATAAACTGATTAATCCAGCAGGGCATGATCCCCATCTATCTTTACACATTCCCATCTATACTTAAATGTTTAAATGAGTGTGGACCTGCAGTTTCGAGTGGGTTCCAAAGGATACGTTTAATCTATCGTAAGGTTTTATGACTTTCTCATTAATTCAGCGAACATTTTGACAATATCTGCCTTGCTGTCACTCTTCTGAGCAATCAAAGATAGAAGGCCCAGCCCATCAAAGAAATCATAATCCAGTGAGTTAAAGAGGGAAATGAACAGAACCTTGGGCCCTTCCAAAGTCCTTGGAAGACCTTCTCCAAGCGTTTTTTCCCCCATGTTTTCATCAAACTCAACCTGGGACATGCAAAAGGGCATTACTTTCAGATTCACTCACTTTTTTTCATATGATTTTGAGATGACCAGTTCTTTAAAAAACAATGAAGTTCTGTAAAATCTGTTTGTAGCTGGGCACAAGGCAGTGCTTTACAGTTATTAAACTAATTCTTGGAAATTTTTGTGCCAATAATGGCCTAAGTAGGGAGAAAAAGTAATAAATTATTTATTGAGTACCTTTGCATATCCCAGTGTGCTGGTGCTTTATATATAGTAGTATTTAATCTTCACCATAACTCCAAAAGTTAGGTATTATTTTCCTTACAGTATTGCTGAGACAATTGAAGCCATAGGTTGCACTGCTAGAAGTGGTAAAACTGGGTAAGAATCTGTAGCTGACTCTTTCTACTCCTTTTGTTATGGCATACTTCACTGGACTATTGCTATCTCTCCTTTTATCTGTTACATTAATCTTTATGAATCTGTTTAACCTGAGGATCTCTAGAGTGGTAGTGCTACTGCTACACACATTATATAGTCCTCACTCATTGCCAGGTAGCACTTTCTATATATCCTCAGAAATATGTAAGCTAGCTGCTATTATTATCTTTGTTTTACAGATGAGCAAATTGAGGCACAGAGATTAACTACTCTGAACCAGATAATGCCATAACTGGTAGAACTGGGATGCAAACTTGGACAGTCTGACTCCAGAGTTTGCATACTTAGCCACTCCACTATACTGGCCTTCAACAAGGTACATCTTTGGTTAGTAGGAAGCTGTGATTTTAGCATGCTAAATGTCTTTCTGTTTTTGTTTCTTTTTAATGTTTTTTTGAACACATGTACAATAACTTTATGTTGTGTGCCACCTGATGTCCTCTACCAGTATCTTATGTAAACAATGACATAGTACTAATTATAATTAACATTTATTGAGAGTATACCACATTCCAATCCCTGTGCTGTGTTTTAAATATCTCACATAACCCTCAGCACAATCTAACTACTGTTATTTATGCAGCATCTCAGTTGTGAGATATTTTTGTCACCTTCAAAGTGCTTTCACATAATAATCCCTTTAATTCTCTCCATGCTGTCAGTCAGAGGTATTACCATCACCTACTTTTATTGCTGTAGTTCAGCAAGGATAGATGACTAGCCTTGATTAGCAGGTGGTGGAGCTAAAACTCAAACCAGAGCTTCAGACTCCTGTGTACACTGCCTTTTCCATTGTACTGATCTGTCAGTGAATCTCTGCTTTGTACTTCTTGTCCTAAAATAGATCATTTTTTTCCATAGGAATAGCTTATATTTGGAGATTGTATTCCCGACCCAGAATCCAGTGTCAACTGAATCATAGATACGACTCATCATAAACTTTTGTCATTATTTTCACCTGTAAATTAATGTTCTGACTTTAGATACAGTGCCTGGCACATAGTGATGGCTCAGTAAATGTTTGAATAAAATAAGAAGTATCTTGTACACATTGATATAAAAAAGTTACTCAAATGTTTTATGTTTGAATGTATAGTTTCTTTTTCTATTTGATACCATAACCCTCTTCCCACACCTCACAAACAGAAGCTTTCAAAATAACTTAATTGAATCATAAATAGCTTCAAAATATATTAGGCTCTGTCCCTACTGACCCTAAACCATTATTTCCAATCTGCTACCTTAGCCCATACTATACCTCTTGTGTGGAATGGAAAGAGCATGGGTTTGAGAGTCATTTTTACCTGGGTTTGAATCCTTGCTCTGCTTCTTCTTAGCTCTGTGACCTTGTAAAAATTACTTAACATCTCTGAATCTCATCTTGTAAAACTGGGGACTCTGACTCTAAAGAAAAAAAGATAAGGGCCAGGTGCAGTGGCTCATGCCTGTAACCACAGCGCTTTGGGAAGCCGGGTGCAGTGGCTCACGCCTGTAACCCTAGCACCTTTGTGAATCACGAGGTCAAGAGTTTGAGACCAGCCTGGCCAACATGGTGAAACCCCGTCTCTACTAAGGATACAAAAATTAGCCAGGCATGGTGGCATGTGCCTGTAATCCCAGCTACTTGGGAGTCTGAGGCAGGAGAATTGCTTGAACCCGGGAGGCGGAGGTTGCAGTGAGCTGAGATTGTGCCACAGCACTCTACCCTGGGTGACAGAGCAAGACTCCAAAAAAAAGAGATAAGATAAAAAATATTTTATGCTTTTTATCATATATTTGTTCATCTGTTCATCTTTTTGTATATCCATCTATCAATGTATAATATTCAAATACTTTTTTATGTGAAGAGATTTGGGCTATACTGTATTTTAGGTCAGTTTTATTTTTCATTTATGTGGTAGCAGATAATTCTTAGGAATGAATTATAACTGATTTGTAGTGTTCTAAAAATATTTAGATTTCAGATTTAAATGACGTTTTTTGCTTCCCAATTTCTAGTTCCAAAAGATGAGTCGTGGATATTCAGAAAATAACAATTTCCTGAACAATAATAACCAAATGGTATTGGACATGATCCTTTATCCATTAATTGGAATCCCTCAGACTATCAACTGGGAAACTATAGCAAGGCTTGTGCCTGGGTTAACACCGAAAGAGGTAAATAACAGTACCCCCAGAATATCTCCTGAAAATGTTCAGAAAAGTTGATCAATTTGAAGAAACACCAACTGAGAGAGAGAAAAATATTTGAGTTTTACATATTCAGATGTATGTATTAACACTGAATAGACATTGGTATAATTTGGCTAGATACAAATCACATAAATTGTAGATATATAAAAAATATATACTTTTATATATGTATATTTGTTGTTGTTTTGTTATTGTTGTTGTTTTGAGACAGGATCTCTCACTCTGCCACCGCAGGCTGGAGTACAGTGGTGCCATCATGGCTCACTGCGGCCTCGACCTCCCAAGCTTAAGTGATCATCCCACCTCAGCATCTCACAGTCTCTTTGACAATCTAAGTTGCCCAGGCTGGTCTTGAACTCCGGGCCTCAAGTGATCTTTCTGCCTCTGCCTCCCAAAGTGCTGGGATTACAGGCATGGTCTACCATACCCAGCCTGGTCTTTCTTTTTTTACAAGAGGATAAATATATATGCCTTTGAGTTAAAGCACATTAAAATAAAACTACCCTGAATTTTAAGATACAAAGATAGAAGTTAGAGGCTTTCACATAGTGAAATGTGTACAGACTTTCTAGACGTTACTCAACAGGTTAATATTCACTTACAAAAAGTAATTATAGAAAAATATCTTCAAATAGAAGGCAAGAAAATATCTTCTCAATTTTTTATTTAAACAAGTCTCAGGGGGGCGCAGGTTTAAAAAAAAAAGATAAAAAATTCTCAAAACCTATGTTTCTTTGATTTTATATCATGACAGTGTGCAAAAAGGTTTGATGAATTAAAGAGCAGTGGAAGCTCACCTGTTGACAACCAGTATAATTCCCTAATGGCTGCTGGAGAGAGTCCTGTTGAAACTTTAGCCACGTATATCAAATCCTCACTTCTTGACATACATGGAGAATTTCAGGAGTCTCCAGTTGGACATGATGCAGTTTCCAAAACAGGTAAGGTTTTAAACTAAAATGTAGTACTTGTCCTTATGATAATTCTGCAAAATATTATATATTCCAGTCAACTTTTCTTTCTTTGTTTAAAGGTAATATAAACATTAATAGAGAAATGCATTCATATTTCTATCTTCCTGAATTTTATTTATTTATTTGAGACAAAGTCTTTCTCTGTTGCCCAGGCTGGAGTACAGTGGCATGATCTCAGCTCACTGCAACCTCCATCTCCCAGGCTCAAGAGGTCCTCCTGCCTCAGCCTCCTGAGTAGCTGGGACTAGAGGCATGCACCACCATGCTCAGCTAATTTTTGTATTTTTTGTAGAGATGGGGTTTTGCCATGTTGCCCAGGCTTGCCTGGAACTCCTGAGCTCAGGCCATCCGTCTGCCTCAGCCTCCCAAAGTGATTCCAGATGTGAGCCACTGTACTTGGCCTGAATTTTTTTTTTCTTTTGAGACAGAGTCTCACTCTTTTTGCCCAGGCTGGAGTGCAGTGGTGTGATCTTGGCTCACCACAACCTCCGCCTCCCAGGTTCAAGTGATTTTCCTGCCTCAGCCTCCCAAGTAGCTGGAATTATAGGCATGCGCCACCACACCCAGCTAATTTTTTATATTTTTAGTAGAGATGAGCTTTCTCCATGTTGATCAGGCTGGTGTCGAACTCCTGACCTCAGATGTTCTACCCACTTCTGCTTCCTAAAGTGCTGGGATTACAGGCGTGAGCCACCGTGCCTGGCCTACTTGGCCTGAATTGTTTAAATTATATTTATCTATGCTATTAAAAGTTTTAGGGCCAGATGCAGTGGCTCATGCCTGTAATCCTAGCACTTTAGGAGGCCAAGGTGGAGGATTACTTGAGGCCAGGAGTTCAAGACCAGCCTGGGCAATGTAGCAAGACCCTGTCTCTACCTAAAAAATAAAAATTAGCTGAGTGTGATGGTGCACACCTGTGGTCCTAGCTACTTGAGAGGCTAAGGTGGGAGGCTTGCTCAAGCTCAGGAGCTCAAGGTTACAGTGAGCTATTATCAAGCCGCTGCACTTCAGCCTAGGTGTCTGAGCAAGACACTGTAAAAAAATTTAAACATTTTGAAAAATAAATTTTTAAGTGTTAAAATACAGGTCAGACGCAATCACCAAAACCCCACTTTACTGTATCAAAATGTTCTACTCTAATCTATTGGTCTAGTTAATTTCATATATTTTTTTTTACTACAAATTTTCTTTTACTGTATTTTAGAGAGGCTTGCCCTATGCCCTTTACTTAATATTTCTTTTTCCTAAGAGACTCTTGCTTATTTCTTATGTTATCATTTTTGTTTTTCACAGCTACTCTTTTTGTTTTCGGAGATGGAGTTTGCACTGTGTTGCTCAGGCTGGTCTTAAACTCCTGGGCTCAAGCAGTTCTGCCGCAGCGTCCTCAGTAACTGGGACCACACAGTACATGCTACTGTGCTGAGCCTACAGCCACTCTTTATTGTAGTCAACAAGAGCTTCAAATGACATAGTGGTGGGGTAAAAGATGTTTTCTGCAATTATATTGGAAATAATAACTGGTTTTAGAAATCCTCTGAGAGTAGTGAGTTATTTTAATTTCAGCAGCAGCAGAGTATTGATGTAAAAATTTGCTTCAGAAAAAGAAAACTATGCTGTTGGCTTTTGAATATTTGATCCCTATTTGTACACACCACATTAGTATTTTTTGAAATCCTTGTAACATTAGCAATTTGCGATTCATTTTTTGTACTGTTTCTTCCATATATCTTTAGAAATACTAAAGGAAAATGCCACCCTGACAAGTACCATCTTTAGCCTTGGAAACCATGCGTTTACAGTATTACCATTCGATAAATAAAAACCCATTCTCAGCTAGAAATACTAACCCTCCCCCTTTTTTGTATGTGTTTGTTTCTGTATTTAAGGAAGACATAGTATCGCTTCCACAAGGAATTGTTCTTCAGAAAGTGAAAATTGTACTACTCATAATGGTGGAGAAAAGACTGAAGACTCTGAAGGGTAGGAGGCTAGTCATTTGCTAGATAAGATTTTATATTAATATCAACTTTAAATTATAAAATATATGATTGGTGGTTATATGCATCAGTTACCATAATGTAGGAATTTCATATTACATAACTGCCGAAACTGTTGGAATCAGCTTAGTTCTTGTGTTGAACCAACCTAAACATGACTTATTCATGTTATTTATAAATTGGACTACAGTTTTATATTCAAAAATTTTTATTTTTATATTTATAAATATTAGAAATAATGTCTTAACAAAACTTTTAAAAGTAAATTTTAATACGCAAGGGAAAAAACTCTGTGCCATTATTTCTCCAACTTTAATTGGATGTGTATTTTAGAACTATTTGAATATAATTACTCATTCTAGAAAATTTTAAAATTAAAATGTCTTTCAGTATATTGCAAGTTTGATAGTTTTATATTGTTTTGCGTATCTTTACAATAAACTACATATTGTTAGGTGTTCACCTTGATGAATTTTGAAAATTGGATATACCATAGAACCATCACCCAAATCAAGACACAGAATATTTTTATTATTTCCAAAAGTTTCTTTGTATACTTACTTTTCATGGATTTTTATGAAAATCTTACTTTTTATAGATTTTCAAGTACAGCTTGCTTTACATATAATTCATATATCATAAAATGAACCCTTTGAAAAAATTCTGAAGGTTGATCATTGTGCTGATTGCACAACAGTGTGAATATACTTAATGCCACTGAACTTAAAAGTGGTTAAAGTTGCACATTTTACATTATGAATAACCGCAATAAAAAAAAATTCACCCCTTTAAAGTGTGTAGTTTAGTTATTTTTAGTTTATTCACACAGTCTTGAGGGTTTTCTTTTGAGACAGTCTCGCTGTGTCGCCCAAGCTGGAGGCAATGGCACCATCTCGGCTCTCTGCAACTTCTGCTTCCTAGGCTCAAGCAATTCTCGTGCCTCAGCCACCTGAGTAGCTGGGACTACACGTGTGTGCCACCATGCCCAGCTAATTTTTGTATTTTTAGTAGAGATGGGCTTTTACCATGATGGCCAGCCTGGTCTTGAACTCTTGGCCTCAAGTGATCTGCCTGCCTCAGCCTCCCAGAGTCTTGGGATTACAGGCACGATCCACTGTGCCTGGCTGTATTCACACAGATTTTTAAATGATTGGTTGGTTTGTGTGACACAAAAATTTGCCAAAACTTTTTATTGAAATCGTCTAATATTTTGTAATGTAGTCCAAAAAGCTATGGAAACTTTATGTTTCATTACGTCACTTATTACCTGTTTATGTTTTGACCATAATTTCTTTGGAAGAGCAATTTGCAAAAATTTGTTTAAATTCTTTTGACTTTGATAGAGCATTGATTATAATCCTTTTTCTGGTAGCTCAATTTTATTTCTTTTTTTTTTTTTTTTTTTTTTTTTTTTTTTTTTTTTTTTTTGTAGAGACATGGTCTCACTGTGTTGCCCAGTCTGGTCCCAAACTCCTAGGCTCAAGTAATTCTCCCATCTCAGGATCCCAAAGTGCTGGGATTATCGTTGGGAGCCACCATGCCTGGCCCTCCAATAATATACTTTTTTTGTATCAGAAATGTGTGAATTAAACACACAATTCAATTAAATTCATGTTGTAGGACAGTATGTCTCTATTCTCTTCCTTTGTAATGATATGAAGGCATATGTAAGATCTCACTGATGTTTCTTTTTGAGGTAATACAATTTTTTAAAATTTGTTTTTGAAACAGAGTCTCACTCTGTCACCCAAGATGAAGTGCAGTGATGTGATCACAATTCACTGCAGCTTGACCTTCCTGGGCTCAGGTGGTCCTCCCACTTCAGCCTCCTGAGTAGCTGGAACCACAGGCACACACCACCACGCACAGCTAATTTTTAAATTTTTTCTGTAGAGATGGGGTTTCACCATTTTGCCTAGGCTGGTGTGAAACTCCTGGGCTCAAGCAGTCCTCCTGCCTTGGCCTCCCAAAGTGCTGAGATTGCAGGCGTGAGTCACCATGTCCAGCCGACATAATTTTCAAAGAAAGTAAATGCAAGGAGATTATAATTTTTGTAGCAAACCTCTGATGTATCATTTAAACTTGTGCTTAAATTATTATTAAATATGTAAATAAGCACATTGTAGTCTTAGGAATGCTTTGATTACATTTATTAATTTATATTTAATGTATTCACATTTTATGTATGTGAATGCCTAGAAGCAAACTTTTTTGCTATTAAAAATAATGAAGCCATGCTAGTTTTTCATTTGATTCTTTAATGAAGAATTATAGCTATTTTTCCTTTTTTAAAAAAATCTGAAAATTTTAGCATTTAATGATAACCTCCCTCCCACACCCATAACCATGTAAAAGTGCTGTTCTTTGTTCCTCACAGGAATTAAAGTGTGCTGTTTAGTTCTTCTTTGTGATATGATATTATTTTTATAAACCTTATTTTTAATGTTAACTTGAAAAATAAATTTCAAACTGTAAATTATTAGTCCTGTGGTAACAATATTTTATTTGTTTCATTAAATCAGTAATCTGCTAAAATTAGTCATAATCTAAGATGTGATCAGGCTAGCAAGACACTTGAAAAATGTCAAGACCCTATAAAACTGATTTGTGGTCAGAATTTTCAAACACATCTTGTTATTTTCCCTTCACTACATATCAGTAGTCTTGGCTCCTTTTCCAAAACTCTAATAATTTCATTTTTGTGTAACATTTTTTTGAAGGCCAAACATGGTGATCCATGTATGTGATGAAGCAAAAAACTTAAAAGAAGATTTTATTTGCCCACGAGATCTTTTGATATCAGAAATGAAGTACTTTGCTGAATATTTATCTATGGATGCCCAGCGCTGGGAAGAGGTGGACATTTCAGTTCATTGTGACGTTCACATTTTCAACTGGTTGATAAAATATGTTAAAAGGAACACTGAGGAGAATAAAGATTGTGAGATGCCCACTTTAGGTAAAAAACTATCTGTTGCTTATTTTGTAGTGAAATTTGTGTGTTGCCCGGTAGTTTCTTCAGGCCAAAAGTGAAGTGTGGAAAATTGTTTGGACATTGGTATTTATGCTCATATTAGTAACAGCCTTTAGGAAACTGATAGCTCATCTTTTTTAGTAAATTATAGTAAATTTATGGCAAATGAACAGATCTCTAGATCAGCAGTTCTCAACATATGGTATATGGACCGGTGGGGTCCTGGGGACCCTTTTAGAGGGCCTGCAAGGTCAAAACAGTTTGCATAATAATACCAAGATGTCACTTGCCTTTTTCACTATGTTGCTCAGATGGTACAGAAGCATTGGTGGGTAAAAATGGTGGGTAAAACTGTTGGAGCTTTAGACAAGATCAAGGCAGCGACACCAAACTGTGCTGGTAGTACATATTTACATAGTTAAAAGAAAAGAAAAAATCTAGTTTCACTTAAGAATGTACTTGGTGAAGTAGTAAAAATTACTAATTTTATTGAATCTCGACTGTTGAGTATACATTTTTTTACTGTGAGGAAATCAAAAGTTCACTCCTGCTGCACACCAACATACGATTCGCCTGAGGAAAAGCACTTGTGCGATTGTTTTCAGTCCTGAGCTAAATTAGCTGCTTTTTCAAAAATTGAAAACCATTTTTACTCGAGAAAACAACTGACAGAGAAATTATAGTAATTCAGACTTAGGTGTTTGGCAGACATCTTCTTGAAAATGAGCTTGTCACTTAAAACTGAAAGCATTTGTTACCTGTTGTCAGTGACAAAATGCAAGATTTGAAGTGCGAATTACTGTTTTGTAAAACTTACCTGCTTCCATGTGCTTCTACCTGCTTCCCTGCTTCTCAGTACTTGACTTTTCCGATGAGATTGGTGGTCATATTAATGAACGTGATTTTTTTTCTTTTTTTTTTTTTTTTTTTTTTTTTTTTTTTTTTTTTTTTTT
>NW_016107490.1:3758295-3765855 GCF_001604975.1 Cebus imitator
TTGAGACAGAGTTTCACTCTTGTTGCCCAGGCTGGAGTGCAATGGCACAATCTTGGCTCACCGCAACCTCTGCCTCCCAGCTTCAAGCCATTCTCTTGCCTCAGCCTCCCAAGTAGCTGGGATTACAGGCACGCACCACCATGTGTGGCTAATTTTGTATTTTTAATAGAGATGGGGATTCTCAATGTTAGTCACAACTGGTCTCAAACTCCTGACCTCAGGTGATTCCACCTGCTTTGGCCTCCCAAAGTGTTATTATTACAGGCGTGAGCCACCAAGCCCAGCCCATGAATGTGATTTTTAAATGTATTGTGAATGAAGTGTTTCAACATTTGGAATATCTTTATAACTCAGTGAACCAATATTTTTCAAATGACCAATGCATTTTATTTTTAAAAAGTCACACATGGGTGAAAGATCCATGCAAAGTGCAAGATAAATCAGAGAATTTTGATGTTAACAGAATCAGAAAAGTCTGATACAGTTTCAGATACCATTGCAATTAACCTTTAAGAAACTACCGTTTGTCAAGTTTGGTGCAACATCAAAGAAGACTACCCACAAATTGCAGAAACAGATATGAGAATTCAGTTGTCTTCTATTAAGTCAGACATTGAAGAGGTTTGCAAAAAATGTCAGTGATACTCTTCACTTTATTTATTTATTTATTTATTTGAGATGGAGCCTCACTCTGTTGCACAGGCTGGAGTGCAACAGCGCAATCTCAGCTCACTGCAAACTCCACCTCCTGGGTTCAGCATTCTCCTGCCTCAGCCTCCTAAGTAGCTGGGATTGCAGGCACGTGCCACCACGCCTGGCTAATTTTTGTATTTTTATTAGAGACAGGGTCTTGCCATGTTGGCCAGGCTAGTCTCAAACTCCTGAACTTGTGATCTGCCCGCCTTGGCCTCCCAAAGTGCTGAGATTACAGGCGTGAGCCACCGCACCTGGCCTCATATTTTTCATTTTAGAAAAGGTAGTTTTGTTAGGTAGGGCACGGTGGCTGACACCTGTAGTCTCAACACTTTGGGAGGCTGAGACAGGTGGATCACTTGAAGCCAGGAGTTTGAGACCAGCCTGGCCAACATGATGAAACCCTGTCTCTACTAAAAAAATACAAAATTAGCCAGGCATGGTGACGCATGACTGTAATCCCAGCTACTCAGGAGGGTAAGGCATGAGAATTGCTTCAACCCTTGAGGTAGAGGCTGCAGTGAGCCAAGATTGCACCACCGCATTCCAGCCTAGGCGACAGAGTGAGACCTTTCCTAAAACAAAACAAAAGAAAGAAAATGTAGTTATTTTAATAAAAATATGCTAACATGTAATAGGTTTTTGTTCTTTTTTTTTTGAAACAGAGTCTTACTCTATCGCCCAGGCTGGAGTACAATGGCGTGATCTTGGCTCACTGCAACCACCCCATTATGGGTTCAAGCAATTTTCCTGCCTCAGCCTCCTGAGTAGCTGGGATTACAAGCAATTTTCCTGCCTCAGCCTCCTGAGTAGCTGGGATTACAATTACATGCCACCATGCCTGTCTAATTTTTGTATTTTTAGTAGAGATGGGGTTTTACCATGTTGGTCAGACTGGTCTCGAACTCCTGACCTCATGATCCACCAACCTCAGCCTCCTAAAGTGCTGGGATTACAGGTGTGAGCCACCGTGCCTGGCCTTTTGTTGTTCTTTTTAAATGAATTAATTTTTTTTTAATTTCTCTGTTTTAAATGTGATAAATACTGGCAGATACAACCCACATAAAGAAAAACCCTTTAGGATTCTCAGTTTTTGAGATTGTGAAGGGGTCCTGAGATCAAAAGTTCAAAAACCAGTGTTCTAAATGATAGCGTACTAGTAGAATTACCTTAGTAATATTTCAATGGGCATGTAATTGTATAATCATACTTTTAGTTTAATAGTCTTTCTATGCACTAGAATTGCTATTTACGGTAGTATTAAAAGAGAACTCTTACTGGAAAATAAATCTATACTGACAGTGTAAAAGTTTTCCAAAAAAGTTAATAATGTATTATATTCTTTAGTGATCAAATTAATAGGAAAAGTTTCTAGTTGCCCTTAAGTAAAAATTACAAGATTGCCAAATCAAAAATTTCAGCCAGAGTGCAGACATTCCAGACTACTCAGCTATAATATGTATGTGTGAAATAAAAATCAAAACATGTAGAAAGAAAAAAATTATTTGATTCAGCATATTTATGTGTATAGTAAAGGTAAAAGAAATACAGCAAGCCTGGCCTGCATGGTGAAACCCCATCTCTACTAAAAATACCAAAAAAATTAGCCTGGTGTGGGGGTGCACACCTGTAGTCCTAGCTACTTAGGAGGCTAAGGCAGGAGAATCACTTGAATCACTGCAACCAGAGGTGAATTTGCAGTGAGCTGAGATCGTACCACTGTACTCCAGCCTGAGCAACAGAGCCAGACTCCATCTCAAAAAAAAAAAAAAAAAAAAAAAAAAAAAAAGCTGGGCTTGGTGGCTCACGGCTGTAATCCCAGCATATTAGGAGCCTGAGGCATGTGGATCACGAGGTAAGGAGTTCAAGACCAGCCTGGCCAATATGGTGAAACCCCATCTCTACTAAAAATACCAAAATTAGCCAGGTGTAATGGCGGGCGCCTGTAGTCCCCCATCGGAAAGGGAGGAAGGGAGGAAAACCAGTCATTCTGTTATCTTTGACCTTAAATCAGTGGCTTTAAATATAAACATTTACAAAAGCAGACTTTATTCTAACCAGGAAAACTACCAAAATGCCTAATTAAATTTCTAATAATCCAGCCACTGGTTCCTAACTGGAATGGGGTATATTACCATTTCCTGAGGAGCTTTTTCACCAGCTTCTTCGTCACTTCACCATCTGTATTGAAGAGCTTTGAATCTAGAATTGTTATTTAGAAAGAGATTGGGATTACTTATTTTAACCATTGTTTAGTCCTTTATTTAGAATTGTCTTAGTACTGTAATGATGCAAAACAGTGCTTTTTTCTTTTCCTTAAACATACCTCATGGGAGATGACAGGTTTGCTAAACTACAGCATCAGGCAGCATCCCCCTTTCTCTCTGTATGCCTGAAAGCTCACTCATTATGCCTTTAGGAAACAAGTTTAGTACTCTGCAGTAGTAAATTTTTTCTTATCTTTCAGAATCTCTTAAAATTAAATATGTTTTCATAACAAGCCTTGAACTCTTTTTAAAATAGCTGTTCTAATGACAAGTGCTCTCAATAGTAATTTTAAAATTTTTCTATTTTATATGCAGTGAATTATAGTCTTAATTAGTCCCTGATTTAGTCGAGAAGATTACATATATCTTTAGCTGGAGTCTTTTTACTTTATATGAATCTAACTCCAGGGTGAATTTATTGTGCATTTTCTATATACCCTAAGTTTTACCATTGAATTTTCTTTCTTTTATGTATCTAACCCCATAAGCTATAGTAAGTATTATATTAAATTATTCTTATTATAGTAACATCCTCTTTTAAGGTGAGAAGGAGCCTGTTCAGAGGAGATTGGGGTACTCATCAAAAGGAAAATCTAATTTATTTATTTATTTCTTTTTAGAGCCAGGAAATGTCATTTCAATTCTTATTTCTTCAGAGTTTTTACAAATGGATTCATTAGTAAGTATTGACTTAAAAAAAAATCAAAGTGCTTCTGTTCACTTACACTTTCTTTTCCTTCAAGTGTCTAAAAAATTCTGAGACACTTTACTGAAATTATTGTTAATTCAAAAAACAATTTAAAAAATTACTGTTAATTCAAGAATATGATTTTTTTTTTTTTAAACAGAGTCTCACTGTGTTGCTTAGGCTGGAGTGCAGTGGCATGATCTCAGCTCATTGCAACTTCTGCCTCCCAGGCTCAAATGGTCCTCCCAGGCTCAAATGGTCCTCCCACCTCAGCCTCCTGAGTAGCTGGAACTACAGGTGCATGCCACTATGCCCAGCTAATTTTTCTATTTTTTATAGAGATGGGATTTTGCTATTTTTCCCAGGCTGGTCTCGAACTCTTAATCTCAAGCAATCCACCTGCCTTGGCCTCCCAAAGTGCTGGGGACAGGTGTGAGCCACCACACACAGCCAGAATACTCCTTTTCTATGTTAGCAAATGTGATGTTTGTTTATTTGATTCTTTGGGGTTTGTACTAGTTCCCTGTATTCTTTTATTTTTTTAATTAAATAGAGATGAGGGGGTCTTGCTGTGTTACCCAGGCTGTTCTCAAACTCCTGGGCTCAAGTGACTTGGCCTTCCAAAGTCCTGGGATTACAGGTGTGAGCCACCAGCCCTGGCCAATTCCCTGTATTCTTTCTACTCCTTAGCTCTTCCCCATTTAGCCCAGCTGATACCAGTTGCTTCGGGGAAGGGTTACAGAAAAACAGCAGAGACTAAACGAGTTTTTTACTTTTGAAATTTTTGAAATCTTTGAGTTTTGAAATCTAAGCCCCAAAGGATATTTTTTATGCCATAAGCATAAATGTTTGGAAGAATACATTTTTAGCCTCTCTTTACTTTTAAAGTAAATGAACATACCTCAGGTTGGAGAGAGAAGAAGTAAAGAAGAGAGCAAACCCAGCACAACTGAGAAAACTCTGAATTGACTGAAATTTTGTTTCTGTCACCCAAGGAAAAGGAGGGTTAATGTTATAACTAAGTTTAATTATAAGAAGTTACAGACTGGGCATGGTGGCTCACGCCTGTAATCCCAGCACTTGGGAGGCCAAGGCAGGCGGATCACGAGGTCAGGAGTTTAAGACCAGCCTGGCCAACATGGTGAAACCCCACCTCTACTAAAAATACAAAAATTAGCTGGGCATGGTGGTGGGCGCCTATAAGCCCAGCTATTAGGGAGGCCGTGGCGGGAGAATAACTTGAACCCAGGAGGCGGAGGTTGCAGAGAGCCGAGATTGTGCCACGGCACTCCAGCCTTGGCAACAGAGCAAGTCTCCATCTCGACAAAAGAAAAAAACAAGTTACATATTCTGTACACTTGAGTTTATAGACTAAGAGTTATACTTGCCACAATTTTAAAAGATGCATTATTATTTGAAATATTCTAAAGAAGGTTGAAAATAATTTTTTAGGTATGTATATATATGTTGTTACAAATTAGACCTGCTGGATTGCCTTTGGAACCGTGTAGATTAAGTCAAATAGGCAAAACACAGTTAGTGCCTAACAACATATGGATTAGACTTTTAATGGATTTTATCTTTGAAAGGTATTGCTATGACATTATCCTTCATGCTACTGTTTTCAACATTTATTTTCTATTAATTTTTTAGGTTGAACAGTGTATTCAGTATTGCCACAAAAATATGAATGCCATAGTAGCTACCCCATGCAACATGAACTGTATTAATGCAAATCTTCTCACACGTATAGCTGATCTGTTCACACACAATGAAGTTGATGATTTAAAGGACAAAAAAGATAAGTTTAGAAGGTAATTTCAAAAATTTAATTTTAAACCTAATAACCTTGTTAAAAGAAATATATTTCTATTTCCTATTTCATGTGAGTGAAATATTCTTTCTTTTTCTTTTTCTTTTTCTTTTTTTTTTTTTTTTTTTTTTTTTTTTTTTTTTTTTTTTTTTTTTTTTTTTTTTTTGAGAAAGGTTCTCACTCTGTTGTTTAGGCTGGAGTGCGGTGGTGCAGTCTTGGCTCACTGTACCCTCAAGGTCCTGAGCTCAACTGATCCTCTCACCTCAGCCTCCCAAGTAGCTGGGACTACAGGCATGCACCACTATGCCCAGCTAACTTAAAAAAAAATTTTTTTTATGTAGAGACAGGGTCTCACTTTGTTGCCTAGTTTTTGAAATTAATTTTTACTCTCTCTTTTCACTTATAGTTAGCTTATTATTTTTATTATTTTGACCCGGGTCTCTCTCGCCCAGGCTGGAGTGGAGTAGCAAGATCTTGGCTGCAACCTTCACCTCCAGACTCAAGCTATCCTTTGTACCTCAGCCTTCCAAGCAGCTGGAACCACAGGCACATGCCACCATGCACAGCTAATTTTTGTAGCAATGGGGTTTTGCCACGTTGCCCAGCCTGGTCTTTAACTCCTGGGCTCAAGTGATCCACCCCACTCAGCCTCCCAAAGTGTCAGGATTACAGGTGTGAACCACCATGCCTTGCAAAAATACTCTATTTTTAGAATATATATAGAAATACATTTTTATTTTATTTTAAATGAAGTAAGTAAAGTGAAGTA
This sequence comes from Cebus imitator, assembly GCF_001604975.1. Classification (NCBI taxonomy): domain Eukaryota; kingdom Metazoa; phylum Chordata; class Mammalia; order Primates; family Cebidae; genus Cebus; species Cebus imitator. Next base: position 3,764,526 of record NW_016107490.1, read on the forward strand.
AAATTTATCCAAAGCCAATGACTCAAGATAAAAATTAGTAATTAGTTACTTTGTAATAACTAATTACTAGTTACTTTGTAATAACTAATTACTAGTTACTTTGTAATAACTAATTACTAATTAGTTACTTTGTAGTAACTAATTACTGGTCTTGAACTCCTGATCTCAGGTGATATGTATGATGTATAATCCCATATGTATAATGGACATATGAACATACAGCGATGGTAAATTATTTTAAAAATTATAGAGACACTACCCAAGAGGCTGAGATGGAATAATTGCTGGAGGCCAGGTGTTCAGAGCTGAAGGGCACTATAGTTATCCCAGTGAATAGCCACTGCACTCCAGCCTGGGCAATATAGCAAGACTCATTTCTAAAAAAATAAAAATTATTGAAACAGACCTTAGATAAAGGGAAGAGTGGTATGAAATGAGGTCAGCAGTGGTTATATCATTTAGGGGCCACTTAGGTCATAGCAAAGAGGATATACTTTATGTATGAATGGAAGCAGGTGAGTGATGTGAAATGTTTTGTTTTTAAGAGACCATTTTTATTGCTATGTGGAGAATAGACATTAGGGATGTAAGAAGCAAGGAGACCTGTTAAGAGGCTGGTGCAGTAGTCTGTTGAGAAATGAACTAGAGTGGAAACAGCAGAGCTGGAAAGAAGTAGATGGATTCAGTTATTAGATTTGACAGATACATTAATGTAATGATGTGGGAAGAGAGAGAGGATTCCAGGATAATTATTAGGTTTTCAGCTTGAGCAACTAAGTGGATGGTAGTACTATTAATGGAGAAAGGAAAGATTGAGGGAGAAGGGATGGGGTGAGGGAAATTAAGAGATAGATATAGGTCTTTTTGAGATTGTTTAACATACTTCTTGGACATCCAGGTGGGATGGCAGGTGGATAACTGGATATATTTAGTCTGGAGTTTAGGTCAAAGGTCAGGACTTAAAATAAAAATTTAAGAGTAAATGGGTTTTGAAACCATGGAACTGGATGAGAGTTCAAGAGAACATACATTTTTTTGTATGTCCTGTTCACTAAATCTTTGCCTCCCTAAAAGTGCTAAAGACATTGTCCTATGTTTTTCTGTTACTCATCTTGAATTAATTTTTTTGTGTAGCATGAGATAGGGGTCAAGGTTTATTTTTTTTTTCCAAAGTAGATACCTGGTTGACACAATAACATATGTTAAAAAGGACATTCTTTCCCCCACTGAATTGGAGTGGCACTTTTACTATATGTGAGGTCTGTGTGAGATCTGTTTCCAAATTGTCCTTTTTGTTCTGTTGATTTTTCTCTAGCCTTGTATCAGTAGC
>NW_016107490.1:3765920-3778511 GCF_001604975.1 Cebus imitator
TGAGACAGAGCTCTTGTCACCCAGGCTGGAATGCAATCGTGTGATCACGGCTCACTGCAACCTCTGCCTCCCGGGTTCAAGCAATTCTTCTACCTCAGCCTTCCAAATAGCTTGCACTGTGGGCACCCACCACCACACCCAGCTAATTTTTGTATTTTTAGTAGAGACGGGGTTTCATCATGCTGGCCAGGCTGGTCTTGAACTCCTGATCTCAGGTGATCTGCCCTCCTCACCCTCCCAAAGTGCTGAGATTACAGGCATGAGCCACCGCATCCAGCCAGCACACTGTCTTAGTTATGATAGCCTTGTAATAATTTTTGGTACCTGGTAATTTAAATTCTCAACTTGAGAATTTAACTACAGTCTTAATAGTCAAGACTGTAGTCTTGACTATTAAGTTCTTGGCATTTCTATATGAATTTGATAATCAGCTTGCCCATTTTCTCTTTCTCACAAACATATAAAGCTGCTGGAATTTGGGATTAATGTATAAACCTGCTGGAATTTGGGATTAATGTAAACTGTAGATCAATTTGGGAAGATTTAACATTTTAATAATACTGTTTCTTTCAATCCATGAATATGGTATAACCTTTCATTAATTTGAATCCTCCTTAATTTAACTAGTGCCTTGTACAAAGTTTTCAATGTAGAGATATTTTTTCTTATCTATTTTATTTTATTTTTTGAGATAGGATCTCAGTCACCCAAGCTGGAGTGTGGTGGTGCAGTCATGGCTTATTGTAGCCTCCAACTCCTGGGCTCAAGCATCCTCCCACCTTGACCTCCCAAAGTTTTAGAATTACAGGTGTGAGTCACCATACCCCCTTTTTAAAATTAAATTTATTCCTAGGTATTTAAAATTGGTTGGTGCTGTTGTGACTGCTACTCTATTTTATTTTCTAATTGTTAGCAAGATAGTATTGATAAAGACTACCCAGTATTTAGAGATTCAACAGAGGAGAAGTAGCCAGTAAGAGCCTGAGAAGGAGGAGCAAGTGAAGTAGAAGCGAAGGCAGAAGGAAAGAAGGTCTCCAAGGGAAGATATGTTTAAGTGGCCAAATGTGTGAAATCCTGCTATCACATAGAGTAAGATGGGGATAGAAATGTGACCAAATGGATTTAGAAAACTTTTTTCCAAGTGTTTTACTTTGAATGATTGCTGAAAAAAATTAGCAGTAGCTATTAGGGATAGGTAGCCTCAAGAGAGGACTTTTTTTTTAAGAAGGGAGATACTAGAGTATGTGTATATGCTGATCAGAATGATCCATTAGGAATAAATTAATAATGCAGAGGATTATTCAATAATTTAATCGTTAAGGGGAATGAGACAGGGAGGAATTATCCAAGAACTAATAACTGATAACAGGAATGGAATTATAAATCCAGATTTGGCTTTTAATAGCAGAAGACCTTACACAAGGAAAAATGGAGACAGGTAGGATATACATTTGGAATTAAAGACATACTTAGAAGACTCAAATTCGGTTATATTATGCACAATAATAGTTAATGTTTATTGAATGGTTACAACTATATTTGGTACCCTTTAAAAATATCACTTAACCCTCATAAAATTTTATGAGATTGGACATACTAACCACACTTTATAGTTGAGAAAACAAGGTTCAAAGAGGTTAAATAAGTTGCTAAAGATCTTATACCTAGTTATTGGTAGGTTTGGGTTGTTAAATTCTCAAAATCTTTAATCTTGGATATTCCAGTAACAAAGGACTAAAAGAGGTCGGGCAAGGTGGCTCAAACCTATAATCCCAGCACTTTGGGAGGCCAAAGCAGGAGGATTACTTGAAGGCCAGGAGTCTGAGACCAGCCTGGGCAACATAGCCAACCCCCACCTCTAGAGACTTTTTTTTTTTTTTAATTAGCTGAGTGTAGTGGCACACACTTGTAGTCCTAGCTACTTGGGAGGCTGATGTGGAAGATCACCTGACCCCAGGAGTTTGAGGCCCTGGAGTCTGAAGCACGACTGCACTCCAGCCTGGGTGATGGAGCAAGACCCTGTCTCTAAAAAAATAAAATAAAATGCAATTTGAAAATGACTAAAAGATAGCTATTTATCAATCTTATTTTTTGTGACAAAATAGATGATTGATCAAGCAGTTCTTCGGTAAGTTTATTACTTAGAACACTAAAAATCTATTACAAACTCCCAAAGAGAGCCACTAAGGATTTATTAACCCTATTTTACAAATGCAAAGACAGGTTTGTTTATTTTCATCACTATAAAGTAAATGTAGAAAATTAATATTTTGGTCATTTGTTGTTAATAGCAAACTTTTTTGTAAGAAGATTGAAAGACTATTTGATCCTGAGTACTTGAATCCAGATTCTCGCAGTAATGCAGCAACATTGTATAGGTATGGTAACATGTTTTTTCTTTCGGTATGCTTTATAATGCAGCTATATTCTTTAATTCACTACATTTACATTCTTCTTCCTGGATGTTTTTTGTATCTTCTTTGTTTATAGATGCTGTTTGTGTAAGAAACTTTTAACAAAAGAAACAGAAAGAAGAATTCCTTGTATTCCTGGAAAAATCAATGTGGATCGACATGGAAATATTGTCTATATTCACATAAGGTGTCGTGAAGATAAAATACAGATTTTTTTTTAATGTGAATTTCTAGCATATTTATTAAAATGTAACTCCTTTTATAAGAAATGGGATAACATCTTTTCTGCATGTAATCCAGCTTTCATTTAGAAAAATACTACTTTCAAAACAAGATAGTTGTCAGTACATTTTATTTACTGGGTAAATTTCATAATGTTTTAAACATTAAAATGATAAAAATTTTTGTATATTAATCTTGAAAGATATTCTGGTCAGTGCCATTAAAATGCTTTCTTTTCACTAACAGATTTTAGTTATCTGTACAAATGTTATATTGAATTTTACAAGAGAACCAAGTTTACTTTCAGGTAAATTTTGGTGAGTGAGAAGAATTGTCTTTAACGTTGGATTTTCTGTCATCTATTTGTTCTTCATACTTTAATAGTATTTCATTAATACATAGGCCAGGCATGGTGGCTCACACCTGTAATCCCAGCACTTTGGGAGGCCAAGGCAGATGTATTACTTGAGGTGAGGAGTTTGAGACCAGCCTGACCAACATGGTGAAACCCCATCTCTACTAAATACAAAAAATTAGCTGGGCATGGTGGTGCGTGCCTGTAGTCCCAGCTCTACTCAGGAGGCTGAGGCAGGGGAATTGCTTGAACCTGAGAGGCAGAGGTTGCAGTGAGCTGAGATTGTGCCATTGCACTTCCAGCCTGGTGATAGAGCAGGGCTCTGTCTCAAAAAAATAAAAATAAAAATTAGCTGGGCATGGAGGTACGCACCTGTAATCCCAGCTACTTGGGAGGCTGAGGCAGGAGAATCACTTGAATCCGGGAGCAGAGGTTGCAGTGTGCCGAGATCATGACATTGCACTCCAGCCTGGCAACAAGAGTGAAGCTCCATCTCAAAATACATGCATACATACATACATTTTTCTCTTTATGTTCAAAACAAGTTCTCATTCTGAGTTGAGGGTGGGTGTTGTAACTTGGTATAATGTCTCAGAAAAGCAGAAACTTTAAAATGTGTATTCTTTGACAACATCCTTCATCCAGTATCATTCAGGCTGAAATGCAGTGGTGTGATCATAGCTCACCACAGCCTTGAACTCCTGGGTGCAAGAGATCTTCTTGCATGTATTCTCAGCATTTTGGAAGGCTGAGGTGAGAGGATTATTTGATGCCAGGAGTTTGAGACCAACCTGGGCAACATAGCCAGACCCTGTCTCTACAAACAGTTTAAAAATTACCTGAGCATGGTGGCACACATCTGTAGTCCTACCTAGGAGACTGAGGTAGGAGAATCATTTGATCCCAGGAGTTTGAGGTTGCAATGCTAGGATCATGCCACTGAACTGAAGTCTGAACTACAGAGCAAGACCTTGTTTCTTAAAAAGAAAGTTATAAAAAAGTATATACATACATAAAAGTTGTTAGTGGTTAAAATAATGTTCACTAAAATGTTAACTGTGGTGTTACCTTTCAGTGATAGTATTACAGATGATTTTAGTACTTTTCTTTTTTCTGTATTACAAATTTATAGCACATACTTTTATAAAAGAAAACCTACAAATGTTAAATTTCATATATATATATTTACACACACACATATATATTTGTGCCCGGCAAATTTCATATTTTAAACATTAACACAGAAATACAGAACAGCACTTAATTTGGCCCTAGTATTAATAGTACAGTTGGCCAGGCACAGTGGATCACACCTGTAATCCCAGCATTTTGGGAGGCTGAGGCAAGTGGATCACAAGGTCAGGATATTGAGACCATTCTGGCTAACACAGTGAAACACTGTCTCTAGTAAAAATACAAAAAATTAGCTGGGCATGGTGGCACACACCTGTAGTCCCAGCTACTCAGGAGGCTGGGGCAGGAGAATTGCTTGAACCTGAGAGATAGAGGTTGCAGTGAGCCGAGATTGTACCACTGCACTCCAGCCTGGGTGACAAGAGCAAGACTTTGTCTCAAAAAAAAAAAAAAATACTACAGTCAACTTTGAAATATTTCATTTTTCTTTCAGTACAGTAATCAAGGAATTTTCATTAGTTATTGTAAGTATTTTATGGAATTTTATTTTGCTTTTGTCTTGAGACTTGATTTACCTTTGGAAAATTACTTCCATTCTGACAACAATACCTATTAGTAGTATGTGAAAAAAGTAATTGATATTAACCTCAATATCCATTTTTGATGTTTTATTCAAAGTATTTTCTTACAAGTCAGCAGTTGATGTATAATTTTTTTCTTAGCTCACAGTCTCTCTGTGTTGCTCAGGGTGGGGTACAGAGGTGCGATCATAGCTCACTGCAGCCTTGAACTCCTAGGGTCTCAAGCAATCGTCGCACATCAGCCTCCTGAGCTAGGACCATGGCTGCATGCTACCGCATCTGGCAACCTGACAATTGTGTGTGTGTGTGTGTGTGTGTGTGTGTGTGTGTGTGTGTGTGTGTGTGTTTGTGCGCGCGCGCATGCGCGCACACGCGCACGCACGTGTGCATGTGTACATGTCTGTTTGCGTGCGCACATGTGCACATGGTTTCACTGTGTTGCCAAGGTTGGTCTTCAACTCCTGGCCTCAAGTCTCAAATGATCCTCCCAATTAAACTGCTCAAAGTGCTAAGGTTACAGGTGTGAGCTACCATTCCTGCAGATGTATACATATTACTTTTTTATTTTTTTATTATTTTATTTTATTTTTTAAAGACAGGCTTTCACCATGTTGATTAGGCTGGTCCTGAACTCCCGACCTCAGGTGATCCGCCTGCCTTGGCCTCCAAAGTGCTTGGATTACAGGCATGAGCCACCACGCCCGGCCTACATATTTCTTTTAAGACAAATGTGCCCATGTAAGTTGGAGTAACATCATGATGCTTTATTTGTTGAGCTAAGCACAAAACCAGAAAAAGTTAGAAAATATTAAAATAAAGACTTAGTATCAGGCCAGTAATCCCAGCAGTTTGGGAGGCTGAGTCAGGAGGATTGCTTAAGGGCAGGAGTTTAAGACCAGCCTGGGCAACATAGCAAGACCCCCATCTCTACAAAAAAAAAATGTTTTAAATTAGCCAGATGTAGGCCAGGCGCGGTGGCTCATGCCTGCAATCCCAGCACTTTGGAAGGCTGAGGCAAGTGGATCTCCTGAGGTCAAGAGCCAGCCTGGCCAACATGGTGAAATCCCATCTCTACTAAAATTACAGAAATTAGCCAGGCGTGGTGGCATGCGCCTGTAGTCTCAGCTACTTGGGAGGCTGAGGCAGGGGAATCACTTGAACCCAAGGGGGCAGAGGTTGCAGACAGCCGAGATCGCACTACTTCACTCCAGCCTGGGCAAAAGAGCGAAACTCCAGCTCAGGGAAAAAAAAAAAGTTACCCAGGTGTGATGACGCATGCCTGTTATCCCAGCTACTCAGGAGGCTGAGGTGGGAGGATCACTTGAGCCAAATGAGCTATGATAGTTGCACCACTGCACTCCAGACTGGGTGACAGAGTAAGAAACTGTCTCAAAAAAAAAAAAAAAAAGAGTTGCATATGACCATAGCAAATATGGTTTTGAGCCTTTGCTATTTTTTGAATTTATGTTACTTAATTTAAAAATGTGTATTACCAAGACCTGATTGTATATTCCGTATTGTTCAATTACTAAAAAAAACTACTTGAAAATAGTGCAAAATACTAGTACATTAATGAAATGTTATTAGTAATTCATTAGTGACATAAAGTACTAATGCAATAATGATTCTAATGTTTAGAATTACCTGTAACTAGTAACTTGTCTTATAACATAGGCAGTTAGAATAAAGTTTCCATTTAACGTATGCCTAATTCCCAACTGTTGGCCTGTTCCAACTATATTTAATTTGTAATTCTTTATCTGACTTTGCAAAATAATTTGGTGTTCAATCATTCATACCTCTTCCTGTTGTCCACAAAATATACAAACTCCCAAATGAAATTTAACCTACCTTTCAGTGTAGTCCACATCATAGTCATCATTAGGGAATATTCTTGGAAATATGCCACAACTTTAAAAACATTTGTTTAAAACAAATTGTTTAGGCTGGGCATGGTGGCTCACACCTGTAATCCCAGCACTTTCAGGGCAAAAGGCAGGTGGATCACTTAAGGTCAGGAGACCAGCCTGACTAACATGGTGAAACCCCATCTCCACTAAAAATACAAAATTAGCCAGGCGTGGTGGCACACACCTGTAATCCCAGCTGCTAGGGAGGCTAAGGCAGGAGAATTGCTTGAATCCTGGAGGTGGAGGTTGCATTGAGCTGAAATCATGCCATTACACTCCAACCTAGGCAACAAGAGGAAAATTTCATCTCAAAAAAGATAATAAATAAATAAATAAAACAAATTGTTTATATCACTTGCTTGTAAAATTGAGGCTCTTTCCCCAGAGATAAGACGTGGGATGTTCATGAGTATTTGAATAGTCTTTTCGAAGAATTAAAATCTTGGAGAGATGTATACTGGCGATTGTGGGGAACAGTCAATTGGCTGACTTGTTCAAGATGTTATCAGGTAAGATTTTTGTTTAAATATCCTGCTCTACAAACATTGAGAGCAAGATTCTTGTGATATCTGCTGTTTAATTAATATGTTTAAACATGTTTGGACAATATCCAACATCTTTTTAAAGAAACTAATGGCACCTGGGCATGGTGGCTCACGCCTGTAATCCCAGCACATTTAGAGGCTAGGTAGGGCAGGCAGATTCCTTTAGCCCAGGAGTTCAAGACCAGCCTGGTCAACATAGTGAGGCTCTTTCATCTCTTAAAAAAATAAAACTAGTTGGGTACGGTGGCTCACTCCTGTAATCCCAGCACTTTGGGGAGGCCAAGGTGGGCAGATCACGAGATCAGGACATCAGGACATCAAGACTATCCTGGCTAACACGGTGAAACCCCATCTCTACTAAAAATACAAAAAATTAGCTGGGCATCGTGGTGGGCGCCGGTAGTCCCAGCTACTTGGAGGCTGAGGCAGGAGAATCACTTGAACCAGGAGGCGGATGTTGTAATGAGCCAAGATCATGCCACTTCACTCCAGCCTAAGTGACAGCGAGATTCTGTCTCAAATAAATAAATAAATAAATAAATAAATAAAACTAGTGGCAAAAGCAATGGTGCTGTTAAACATTGCTTGCATCTGGTTTAATTTCTCTTGCCATGTTTCTTCTTTTTTTTATTTCCATTCCTGAAACAATCAAAGGCTTGTTGAATTTTTAGAAAAGTAACAGGGTTTAATTGATCAAATCCAGTTTTTCAATGAAAAAAATTATAAAAAATCCTTATTGCCTTCACTTGGTTCCAGCCAACTATTTTCTCTGTTGTCCCATACATTTCTAGAAATTCAGAAGCACCTTTGCAGATAGGATGCTATTGATATGTGCCTTTGTTGTTATAACAATTTTGTTCCCAAAAAGTTTTTTTTATAAATGTCTATAGTAAAAGCATAAGAAAACTTACTGCTTGTAGGAACCTATAATAAACCCTTTTATGGAATAAATAGGCTTTTCTAAGTCACAGTCATTCCTAATTAATCTTATGTATAAATGCAGTTTTCTACATAAAATTTCTTTTGAATCCCTGAAGTTTTCCTCTCCCCAGTAATTTTCCCCTCTCACTTGGGTAATGATTTTCAATAGAGGGAAGGAAGAACAGCTTGTCAGAATCTTTAGAGTGGGATTTTAAGCTACTTAAGGCCCACTCAATGGGTTCTATGTTCCCACAATTTTTATAAGTCAGGTTTGTTGAAGTATTATTTATATATAGTAAAATTCATCCTTTTTTTGAGGTTCAACAATGCACAGAACTGTGTAACAACCTCTGTAGTCAAAGCATGTAGCATTTCCATCATCCTACAAGAAATTCTTTGTGCCCCTCTTTAGTCAATTCTTTCTTCCACCCTAGCCTCTGATAACCACTGGTCTGTTTTCTCTATTTATGTTTTGCCTTTTTCAGAATGTCATATAAATAGAATCATATAGCATTTAGTTTTTTGAATCTAGCTTCTTTCACTTCGAAAAATGTATGTAAAATCTATCCATGTTGTTTTATAAATTAGTTTGTTCTTTTTTATGGCTAAGTAGTAGTCTATTGTATGACTGTATCACGTGTGTTCAGACATTCACCACTTGGAGGATATTTGTAGTGTTCTAGTGTGGGACCATTATGAAGAAAGCTGCTATAACATTTTCATACAGGTTTTCCTGTGAACATAGGTTTTTATTTCTCATGGATGTATTTATTTCTCTCGTTTTTTTTGAGACGGAGTTTTGCTCTTGTTGCCCAAGGTGGATGCAATGGTGCAATCTCAGCTCACTGCAACCTCTGCCTCCCTATTCAAGCGATTCTCCTGCCTCAGCCTCCTGAATAGCTGGGATTACAGACACGTGCCACCACACCCAGCTAATTTTTTGTATTTTTAGTAGAAACAGGGTTTCACCATGTTAGCCAGGCTGGTCTCAAAACTCCTGACCTCAGGTAATCCATCTGCCTCGGCCGCCCAGAGTGCTGGGATTACAGGCATGAGCCACTGCACCTGTCCTCCTTATTACCTAGGAGCAGGATTGCTGGTTTGTATGTTATTTTAACACTTACCATGCCTAACAGTTTTCCAGAGTCCCAGAACCATTTTTCATTCCTACCAGCTACATATGAGAGTTATCGTTGTGTAATATCTCAGTAGCAATTGATATTGTCAGGTTTGGGTTTTTTTGTTAATCTAATAGGTATGTAGAGGACCTCCTTACAACCAAATAGTCACTTATAAGCAGCGATATCAAGCTTTTAAAATCTGACTTGCTCAACATGTCAGAATGCAAAAACTTTGAGAGATTAGTTTCCTCTTCTTTTCAGCAAATTGAATATTGATTTGTGATATTGAGTATTTATTACGGAGCTCATAAACTCATAAAATAGTTTATATACAGAATATTGTGTAGAAGAGAACGTGTACCACATAGTTTTTATAGGGTCTTAAATTTTTATAATTAAAAACCATTATATGAACATCATAATTGAAACTAACAACTAAAAATTCTGAATTATAGACGTTTTACATGCATTTATGTTAAAGATCAGTGCTTATCAAATCTCCGCAACTTCAGTACATCATAATAATAATAGAAAAAAAAGATCAGTGCTTAAAATTGTTAATGTTGTGTTTTTACTTGAATTATTTTATTAACTTGTTTTTTTTGTTTGTTTGTTTGTTTTTGAGACAGAGTCTTGTTCTGTCGCCAGGTGCCAGGCTGGAGTGCAGTGGCGTGATCTCAGCTCACTGCAACCTCCACCTCCCGGGTTCAAGCAATACTCCTGCCTCAGCTTCCTGAGTAGCTGGGACTATAGGCGTGTGCCACCATGCCCAGCTAATTTTTGTATTTTTTAGTAGAGATGGGGTTTTACCATGTTGGTCAGGGTGGCCTCGATCTCTTGACCTTGTGATCTGCCTGCCTGGGCCTCCTGAAGTGCTGGGATTACAGGCATGAGCCGCTGCACCCAGCCAACTTTTTTTTTTTTTTTTTTTTTTTAACCTGTCCTCACTCAGAGTCCCTCTCTTTCCCTGACAGGACCCTTTTCAGGATTTCCCCTTCTTAGAGTCTCCCCCAGTAAGGAACTCTCTCAACAAGGGCCCACTCCTGGTGCAATGCTATAGCTTTTCATCCCATCTCAGAGGCCCCCCAAAAGAAACAAGTGGTCAGAGTACCAGTCAGGGTACCTCCCAAAAGTCCAGTGATCTCTCCAACGTGCAGTCCAAGGTATAACTCTTTCACCTCTTCTGGTCCTTTATCCAACAGGGATTAATAATATTACCCATTTAGGTATTTCTTCACCCCAGGCCTTGTGGGATCACCCTAAATCATTCAGCGGTACTGCCCCTTCTTAAAATACACCACCACCACTCACACAGGATCTCCACCCAGAAACAATGACATCTGGGATCTTTCCCCAGTCCCCTGGCATAGTGGTGTTTCTTACAAACTTTCTACCTGCCACTGGCTAATGGAATTGCCCTCTCAATGGCTCCCTCAACCATGACACAAAAAGCCCAATACTCACTTCCTTTCTCTCAGGAAAAAATGGTTTTACTTTCTCAAGATCTCCTGCCTTCAAAGCCCAACATTATCATCCACCAATGGTGCCCCCTGTGCAGGCCCAAAAGTCTTGTCCCCTCTAGGTCTGAGTAAGGTATCATCTACTCAAGGATGCTCTCTCTACCCCAGAAGGCTAAAAGAATCCAACCTTCAGAGCCCCGTAGAATCTCTGAATTCAATAATCTCACCACTCAGAGCCTCAGTTTCCCTTCTCCAAACCAACTCCTGGTACTCAGATCCATCCCAACCAACCTTTTCTCAGAGCTGGTGGCACTACCTGTGTCTACTGCCTAGCCCAGTGGTTTTTCTCATCACAAGCAGCACCTGTGTCCACTGAAACTCCTTAGACAGTGTTTGCACCAGTTCTTCTTTTAATTTTTTCCTGAGATGGGATCTTGCTATGTTGCCCAAACTGGCCTCGATTTCCTAGGTTTAAGCAATCCTACCTCAGCCTTCCTAGTAGCTGGAGTGACAGGTGTGTACCATCGCACCTGGCCCTATTTTCCCAACTTATAAACATTTGAAACCTGATGGTTAATTTTATTATTAAACCTTGATAAGCTTTTGTCAAAATTTTTCAAAGCCAATGATTCAAAGTTATGTCATAGTTTTTATTAATATTGATGCTAAATATTTACCTTAAAAATGTATCAAGGGGCCAGGCATGGTGGCTCACGCTTGTAATCCCAGAACTTTGGGAGGCTGAGGTGGGCAGATCACCTGAGGGCAGGAGTTCAGGACCAGTCTGACCAACATGGCAAAACCCTGTCTCTACTAAAAATACAAAAATTAGCCAGGTATGATGGTGGGCACCTGTAATCCAGCTACTTCGGAGGCTGAGGCAGGAGAATCGCTTCAATCCAGGAGGCAGAGATTGCAGTGAGCCAAGATAGCACCACTTCACTCCAGTCTGGGCAACAGAGCGAGACTCTGTCTCAAAAAAAAAAAGAAATGCATCAAGGAGTAACCAAATGAAGCAGAATTTTATTTTTCTTTGGAAAACATTTGAGATGATTGTCCGGTTGTAAAATTGGAAGTATATCAAGATCAGTTTAATTCATCTGAAATTTGCTTAAGGTGATTTCATGTTTTGCTGTCTAATAGTTTTATTCAGGTAGAATTACACACCATAAAATTTACTCATTTTATTTTTTTATATTTTTTTAAGTTAGGTTGTGTTCAGGATTTACTTTTTAAATTTGTAATTCAGTTTTTTTTTTTTTTTTTTTTGTAAATTTAGAGCTGCACAGTCATCACCATCATCCAATTTTAGCGCATTTCCATCACCTCACAAAGATCCCTTGTGCCCATTTGCTGCTATTCCATATTATAACCTCCAGCCCCTGGCAACCACTAATCTACTTTGTGTCGGTATAGATAGGCTTTTTTCTGCATATTTCATATAAATGGAACATATAATATTTAGTCTTAAGTATTTTTGAAATGTATAATTTTGTTGTGGAAATAATAGTTGGTTTTATCTGTTTCTTTATTCAGGCCTTTCTTTGTATTGAATTTTCACATTGTCAGTACCACTCAGAAACAGTGGTTTATCCTTCTGCAGCAAGTTCAGTGAATACTGTTGGCACTGGAATTTATCCCTGCTGTAACCAAAAGGTTCTTCGGTTTGATCCTACTCAGCCTACAAAGGTGAATTTTGAATGTTGCCCTTTTGTAGCTACAGTTTTTAAAGTATAACAGTAATACATTAATGTATAAAACACTTCAAACAATACACAAATAAGTATAGGAAGAAGTTCCTCTTCATAGCACTCCCGATTTTCCATCTCAGAGATAATCACTGTTAATTATTTCCTTTCAGACCTTCTTTTGTACCTTTCTGGCACAAATTATATATGTTTTTTTTTGTTTTGTTTTTTGGAGGTTTT
>NW_016107490.1:3778521-3801799 GCF_001604975.1 Cebus imitator
TTTTTTTGAGATGGGGTCTCACTCTGTCGCCCAGGCCAGAGTGCAGTGGCACCATCTTCACTCACTCCAACCTCTGCCTCCCAGGCTCAAACAATCCTCCCATCTCAGCCTTCCAAGTAGTTGGGACTACAGGCACATGCCATCCTACCCAGCTAATTTTTTCTATTTTTTGTAGAGATGGGGTTTCACCATGTTGCCCAGGCTGGTCTTGAACTCATGAGCTCAAGCCATCTGCCTGCCTTGGCCTCCCAGAGTGCTGGGATTATGGGTGTGACCCACCACACCCAGCTTTATATAATGACTTTTTCTATTGGAAACGAGATCATACTAATAATAATCTGTAATTTGCCTTTTTTACTCAAAGGCAAGCTAGGGTATCTTTATGTGCCATTTTATTTAACTGCTGTATAATGTTCCAAGCTGTGTATATATCACAATTTAACTCTTCTCCTAGTAATGAACTATTTAGGTGGTTTCTAGACTGATGGTATTACTGTGCTGCAATAGATATCCTTGCGCATATATCTTGGTGCAATGTGTGAGTATTGCTGTAGGTTAGAGTCTCTGATAATGAACACTTTTGAAAATGTTATGTAATTAAATGTCATGTGTGGATGAAAGGAATCTAAAGCTCTTTATCATCATCCATACAAAAAATATTTATAAAGCACCAAAGATATGCCATACAGTGTGTAAGGCAGATGATAGCATGTAAAACTGGATCATTTATGCCTTTATGGAACTTAGAGCTGAGGCAGTAATACCAAAAGTAAAAAACATACACTAAGAAATGTTTGAAGACAGATACAGGGCCATAAATGTCTAGAATAGGCTGGTATAATTCAGCCATAGAAGTCAAATAAAGCCTCAAAGTTGTTGGCATTAGGTTGAGATCTGAAGTATTCATAGGAGTATGTGAGGTGAGGAGGAAAGGAAAGAGCATTCTAGTCAGAACAGCAACGTCAGAAGGAACATAGTAAAAAGAGACTGAAAGAACTTGAGGCTGTTGTATAAAACATGCATAGTTCAAGACAAGGCTGGAGAGGTAGATAGGTGTCAGGCCATGCAGGAGCAGGACCTCATAAGCCATGTTCAAGTTTTTCTTTATCTCAAGTTTTGAAAATATCAGTTGCAGTATGGAGAATGCATACTTGAGGGGTAGTCAATGGAATAACGTACGAAAGGAAGCTATCGTAGTAGACTTAGAGAGAGATGACAGTAGCTTGGACTAGAGTAGTGAAGATGAGGAGAAGTAGATGAATTTAATATTTAAGAGATAAAACTGAAACTGACAGATTGTATTACAGAAGGAGAAGGGAAAGGATGACTCAGTTTCTTGCTGGTGCTACTGGATATCTGGTGGTGCTATTCACTGAAGAGGAAGCAGCAGATGGAAATCAGGTTTGGAGAGAGACTTATGAGTTCTGTTTTGGGCATTTTGAGTTTGAGATGCTTTCTGAGATAGCCAGGCAGAGACAGTTAGATATATGAGTTTGGGGGCTCAGAGAAGTGGCTAGGCTGGAGATAGTAACTCGAAAGTTTTCTTGCAATAGTTGATAGTTAAAGCCAGCAGGAATAGGTGAGCATATGAAGAGCAAAGAGAACCTACAGCTAATAGTTGGATGAAGCAGCATGAGCCTGCAAAGGGGAATGGTCAGGAGCAGCCAGAATAATGGGAGGAAAATTGAGGATGTTGCCATGAAAGTTGAGGGAGAAATATTAAAGAAAGATTGGACTGTGGTGCCTAATACTGCCAAGAGGTCAAATAAAATAATGAAAGAACTATGTCCTTTCGTCTTAGTGACAGGGAATTCATAGGTATGAAGAGCTGTTTTGGTGGAGTGTTAGATCCAGACGCCAAGTTTATATGGGTTGAGAAGTGAGTGAGAGATTAACAAATGGGATAAATGACAGTATCCCATGTCAGTATAAATGACAACTCTTTTGGGAAATGTGAGAAAGGAAAGAGATAGATTAGTAATTTAGGTTATGAATATTTGTTTAGTGTTTCTGGGGTTGTTTTTTGTTTGTTTGTTTTTTTGAGGAGTCTCACTGTTGTCCAGACTGGAATGCAGTGGTGTGATCTTGGCCCACGGCAACCTCTGCTTCCCAGGCTCAAGCAATCCTCCTGCCTCAGCCTCCGGAGCTGGGATTACAGGTGCGTGCCATCATGCCTGGATAATTTTTGTAGTTTTAGTAGAGACAGAGTCTCACCATGTTGGCCAGGCTGGTCTTGAACTCCTGATCTCAAGTGACTCAACCATCTGGGCCTCCCAAAGTGCTGGGATTACAGGCATGAGGCACTGCATCTGGCCTTGGTGTTTCTGTTTTGATACAAGAGAACATTTTAAAAGTCAATGGGAAGGATTCTTTGAGAAGGAGAGGTTGATGGTATAAGGTGAGAAGGCAGGGTAGGGTGGGATCCTAAAGGACATGAGGTGGTGTTAGCTTCGACAGGAGAGAGGACAGCTCCTCTATTATAATAGGAGAAAATAGTAGAATGGTTGTAGACATTAGTAAAATTGTATTTTTGTCATTTAGATGACAACTTATGCCAATCCAATGCTTTTTCTGTTATCTATAAAGTAGAAGATGAAGCCATCCACTAAGAATAAGGGGAAGTATGGAAGGTTTGAAATAGTATTTTGAAAAACAGGAGAGTGAATTTTCCAGAGAAAATGTATATTGCTGGGAAGTTTGAGAGCTCACTGAAGATTGGCCATGATATGGTCACAATATAATTCAACATGCCTGTTTAGATCACTCTCACCAGTAACCCTTGGCTGCATTAGTACAGGCAGAGAAAAAAATGGGTAGTTGAGTTCATCTAGAGTTAGGATTTTGCCAGATGGGGATGATGAAATGTAGGGGCAAGGAATTTGGGATATTGGCATGAATGTTACTGAATAATGGGTCATGGAATTTAAACTGGATTAGTTTTGTTATATTTGTAATCAGTTACCAAGTTTGATTAGTTAGAAAATTTATTGGTGAGGTGGTGGTGGTGCACCAAGATGGCCAAGAGAAGGCAAAACTGGAATGCAGCTCCCAGTGAATGAGACCAGAGGGCTAGAGGACTTCAGGATTCCAAGCAAGGTTCCAGGTTTGTTTTGGTGGGACTAGTAGGTCACTGAAAATAGCCCAGGGAAGGTGAGCCAAAGCCAAAGCCAGCCAACAGCAGCCCAAGGAGGGTGAACTGAGATAGGGCAGTGTGCGTCCCCACCTGGAACATGTAGCCGGCTCAGAGGTTCTGGGACTTCACCCCCCCCTCGGTGCTCTGATTCGGATCTTGTGTTTCCCTCATCTCTCCTGCAACCCACAGTCCATGAGAGCCCCGCAGGACTGAGGGAAACTGTAGGTTATCAATTCAAATCTGAGTAACAGCTCCTGCCTGGTGCCTTAGGTTGTCAGCAGGGACCTAGGTGGAAATTTGGACTAACACCAGCAGAACAGAACTACCTGTACCACAGAAAGAGGCAGAGTTGAAAGCAGGGAAACAAGCCATAAGGCCTGGCAGGCCCCACCCCCACAAAACTCAAACTGAAGCCAGTACGCTAGAGAGCTTCACAGCAAATACACCAGTTTGACCCCAGCCAGGAAGATTGAGCTTGGGGAAGGAGAGAAAGGAGAGAGCCATTGGGAAGGCGGGGCTAATCTCACCTGCATAAACAAACTCCAGGGGGAGACCACCCACCCAGCAGCCTGACTGAATCCAAGGCAGCCCAGCAGCGCCTCTACAGGCCAAAAAAGATATAGCTCCAAACTCAACAGAAAGGAAGTGCACTCAGAGATTCTCCCGAAATCACCAACTTCAAAGATCAAAGTGAGATAAATCCACCAAGATGGGAAGAAACCAGCACAAAAAGGATGAAACTGTCAAAGACCAGAACACCTCTTCTCCTCCAAGGGATCACAATTCTTCACCATCAAGGGAATAAAATAAGACAGAGAATGAGTTTGACAAATTGACAGAAGCAGGCTTCAGAAGGTGGGTAATAAACTTCTCTGAGTTAAAAGACCATGTTCTAACCCAATGAAAAGAAACTAAGAACCTTGAAAAAAGGTTAGATGAAATGCTAACTAGAATAACCAGCTTAGAGAAGAGCATAAATGACTTGACGGAGCTGAAAAACACAGCACAAGAACTTCCTGAGACATACACAAGTTTCAACAGCCAAATCGATCAAGCAGAAGTAAGGATATCAGAGATTGAAGATCAAAGCAATGAAATAAAATGAGAAGGCAAGATTAGAGAAAAAGAGTGAAAGGAAACGAACAAAGCCTCCAAGAACCGTGGGATTATGTGAAAAGACCTAATCTACACTTGATAGGCGTACTTGAATGTGACGGGGAGAATGAATCCAAGCTGGAAAACACTCTTCAGGATATCATCCAAGAGAACTTCCCCAACCTAACAAGGCAGGCCAACATTCAACACCAGGAAATACAGAGAACACCACAAAGATACTCAAGAAGAGTAACCCCAAGGCACATAATCATCAGATTCACCAGGGTTGAAATGAAGGATAAAATCCTAAGTTCAGCCAGAGAGAAAGGTCGAGTCATCCACAAAAGAAAGACCATCAGACTCACAGCAGCTCTCTTGGCAGAAACCCTACAAGCTAGAAGGGATGCCGATATTCAACATCCTTAAAGAAAAGAACTTTCAACCCAGAATTTCATCTGGCCAAACTAAGCTTCATAAGTGAAGGAGAAATAAGTCCTTTACAGACAAGCAATTGCTGAGAAATTTGTTGCTACAAGACCTGCCTTACAAGAGCTCCTGAAGGAAGTACTGAACATGGAATGGAACAACCAGTATCAACCACTGCAAAAATGTACCAGATGGTAAAGAACAACAACACAATGAAGAAACTGCGTCAACTAATAGGCAAAACAACCAGCCAGTAACAAAATGGCAGGATCAAATTCAAACATAACAATATTAACATTGAATGTAAATGGCCTAAATGCCCCAATCAAAAGACACAGACTGGCAAACTGGATAAAAAGTCAAGACCCATCGGTGTGCTGTATTCAGGAGACCCATCTCACATGCAAAGACTCACATAGACTCAAAATAAAGGGATGGAAGAAGATTTACCAAGCAAATGGAGAGCAAAAAAAAGGAGGGGTGGCAATCCTAGTCTATGATAAAATGGACTTTAAACCAACAAAGATCAAAAGAGACAAAGAAGGGCATTACATAATAATAAAAGGATCAATGCACCAAGAAGAGCTAACTGTCCTAAATATATATGCACCCAATGCAGGAGCACCCAGATACATAAAGCAAGTTCTAAATTACCTACAAAGAGACTTAGACTCCCACGCAATAATAGTGGGAGACTTTAACACTGCACTGACAATATTGGACAGATCAACGAGACAGAAAATCAACAAGGATATCCAGGACTTGAACACAGATCTGGACCAAGCAGACCTAATACACATTTACAGAACACTACACCCCAAATCCACAGAATACACATTCTTCTCAGCACCACATCACACTTACGCTAAAATTGAACACATAATTGGAAGTAAATCACTCCTCAGCAAATGCAAAAGAAAGGAAATCATA
Organism: Cebus imitator; assembly: GCF_001604975.1. Classification (NCBI taxonomy): domain Eukaryota; kingdom Metazoa; phylum Chordata; class Mammalia; order Primates; family Cebidae; genus Cebus; species Cebus imitator. The sequence continues at coordinate 3,784,106 of NW_016107490.1, forward strand.
ACAGTCTCTCAGATGACAGCACAATCAAATTAGAACTCAGGATTAAGAAAAGCACTCAAAACCACACAATCACATGGAAACTAAACAACTTACTCCTGAATGACGAATTGATAAACAATGAAATGAAGGCAGAACATAAAGTGAAGAACGTAAAAATGTTCTTCGAAACCAATGAGAACAAAGACACAATGTACCAGAATCTATGGGAAACATTTAAAGCAGTGTCTAAAGGGGAATTTATAGCAATAAATGCCCACATGAGAAACAAGGAAAGATCTAAAATCAATACCCTATCATCAAAATGGAAAGAGCTAGAGGAGCAAGATCAAAAAAGCAGAAGACGGGAAATAACTAAGATCAAAATTGAAAGAGCTAGAAGAACAAGATCAAAAAAAAGCAGAAAACAAGAAATAACTAAGATCAGAGCAGAACTGAGGGAGATAGAGACACAAAAAACCCTTCAAAAAAATCACTAAATCCAGGAGCTGGTTTTTTTAAAGATCAACAAAATAGACTGCTAGTTAGACTAATAAAAAAGAAAAGAGAGAAGGATCAAATAGATGCAATGAAAAACAATAAAGGGGAGATCACCACCAATTCCTCAGAAATACAAACTGCCACCAGAGATTATTATAAACAACTCTATGCACATAAACCAGTAAATCTGGAAGAAATAGATAAATTCCTGGACACTTGCACTCTCCCAAGACTAAGCCAGGAAGAAGTTGAAGCCCTGAATAGACCAATAACAAGGTCTGAAATCAAGGCAGCAATAGCCTACCAGCCAAAAAAAGTCCAGGTCCAGATGAGTTCACAGCCAAATTCTACCAGATGTAAAAACAGGAGCTGGTACCATTCCTGTTGAAACTATTCCAAACAATACAAAAAGAGGGAATCCTCCCTAACTCTTTCCATGAGACCAACATCATCCTGATACCAAAACCTAGCAGAGACACAACTAAAAAAGAAAACTACAGGCCAATATCCGTGATGATCTTTGATGCAAAAATCTTCAATAAAATACTGGCAAACCAAATCCAACAGCACATCAAAAAGCTTATGCACCATGATCAAGTAGGCCTCATCCCGGGGATGCAAGGTTGGTTCAACATACACAAATCTATAAACATAATCCACCGCATAAACAGAACCAAAGACAAAAACCACATGATCATCTCAACAGATGCAGAGAAGGACTTTGACAAAGTTCAACAGCCCTTTATGCTAAAAACTCTCAATAAACTAGATATCGATGGAATGTATCTCAAAATAATAAAAGCTATTTATGACAAACCCACAGCCAGTATCATACTGAAAAGGCAAAAACTAGAAGGATTCCCTTTAAAAACTGGCATTAGACAAGAATGCCCTCTCTCACAACTCTTATTCAATATAGTATTGGAAGTTCTAGCCAGAGCAATTAGGCAAGAAAAAGAAATAAAGGGCATTCAATTAGGAAAAGAAGAAGTCAGATTGTCCCTATTTGAAGACAACATGATCCTGTATTTAGAAGACCCCATTGTCTCAGCCCAAAACCTCCTTAAGCTGATAAGCAACTTCGGCAAAGTCTCAGGATCTGCACATTTTCTGCACAAAATGTGCAGAAATCACAAGCATTCCTATACATCAACAACAGACAAACAGAGAGCCAAATCACGAGTGAACTCCCATTTACAATTGCTACAAAGAAAATAAAATACCTAGGAATACAGCTAACAAAGGATGTAAAAGATCTCTTCAAGGAGAACTATAAACCACTGATCAAGGAAATAAGAGGACACAAACAGACGGAAAAACATTCCATGCTCATGGTTAGGAAGAATCAATATTGTGAAAATGGCCATACTGCCACAAGTAATTTATAGATTCAATGCTATCCCCATCAAGCTACCATTGACCTTCTTCACAGAACTGGAAAAAAACACTTTAAACATCATGTGGAACCAAAAGAGAGCCCGCATAGCCAAGACAGTCCTAAGAAAAAGGAACAAAGCTATAGGCATCATGCTACCTGACTTCAAACTATGCTACAAGGCTACAGTAATCAAAACATCATGGTACTGATACCAAAACAGAGATATAGACCAATGGAACAGAACAGAGGCCTCAGAAGCAATGCCACACATCTACAACCATCTGATCTTTGACAAACCAGACAGAAACAAACAATGGGGAAAGGATTCCCTGTTTAATAAATGGGGTTGGGAAAACTGGCTAGCCATATGCAGGAAGCTGAAACTGGACCCCTTCCTGACACCTTACACTAAAATTAATTCCATAGGGATTAAAGATTTAAACATAAGAGCTAACACCATAAAAACCCTAGAAGAAAACCTAGGCACCACCATTCAGGACATAGGCACAGGCGAGGACTTCATGAGTAAAACACCAAAAGCAACGGCAGCAAAAGCTGAAATAGACAAATGGGATCTAATTAAACTTAAGAGCTTCTGCACAGCAAAAGAAACAATCATTAGAGTGAACCAGCAACCAACAGAATGGGAAAAAATTTTTGCAATCTACCCATCTGACAAAGGGCTAATATCCAGAATCTACAAAGAACTAAAGCAGATTTACAAGAAAAAAAACAAACAAACTCATTCAAAAGTGGGCAAAGGATATGAACAGATGCTTTTCAAAAGAAGACATTTATGTGACCAACAAACATATGCTCATCAACAAACAAATGCTCGTCATTCTTGGTCATTAGAGAAATGCAAATCAAAACCACATTGAGATACCATCTCATGCCAGTTAAAATGGCAATCATTAAAAAATCTGGAGGCCAGGCGCAGTGGCTCATGCCTGTAATCCCAGCACTTTGGGAGGCCGAGGTGGGTGGATCACGAGGTCAAGAGATCGAGCCCATCCTGGCCAAGATGGTGAAACCCCATCTCTACTAAAAATACAAAAATTACCTGGTTGTGATGGCATGCGCCTGTAGTCCCAGCTACTTGGGAAGCTGAGGCAGGATAATTGCTTGAACCCAGGAGGCGGAGGTTGCAGTGAGCCAAGATTGCGCCACTGCACTCCAGCCTGGCAACAGAGTGAGACTCCGTCTCAAAAAAAAAAAAAAAAAATCTGGAGACAACAGATGCTGGAGAGGATGTCGAGAAAAAGGAACACTTTTACACTGTTGGTGAGAGTGTAAATTAGTTCAAGCATTATGGAAGACAGTGTGGTGATTCCTCAAGGATCTAGAAATAGAAATTCCATTTGACCCAGCAATCCCATTATTGGGTATATACCCAAAGGATTGTAAATTGTTCTGTTATAAAGACACATGCACACACATGTTCGTTGCAGCTGTTTACAATGTCAAAGACCTGGAACCAACCCAAATGCCCATCAATGATAGACTGGACAAGGAAAATGTGGCACATATACACCATGGAATACTATGCAGCCATAAAAAATGACAAGTTCGTGTCCTTTGTAGAGACATGGATGAATCTAGAAACCATCATTCTCAGCAAACTGACACAAGAACAGAAAACCAAATACCTCATGTTTTCACTCACTGGCAGGTGATTAACAATGAGAACACTTGGCCACAGGGAAGGGAACAATACTCACTGGGCTAGGTGAGGGGCGTGGAGGGGAGAGGAGGGACAGCGGGGGCAGGGAGGATGGGGAGGGATAGCACTGGGAGAAATGCTTGATGTAGGTGACAGGGTAGGGGGGATGGAGACAGCAAACCACCATGGCATGTATGTACCTATGCAACAATTCTGCAGGATGCAGGATATGCACATGTACCCCAGAGCCCAAAGTACAATTAAAAAAAAAAAAAGAAAGAAATAGAATTCAGGTAGAATTTAAAAAAAAAAAGAAAATTTGTTGGCGAGGCCATCGATTACTTACATAACATTAATATTTAAAGTTTTATTTATATACTTTACATACAAAGATATTTAAGTTGTATATTAAATGTCTTTTTATTAAACATGAGATGTTAAGCAAAATTAGATTAGCTTTGCTAGGCCCAAGATATTTTATTAATTCATCATTACTATTATGTTCTTTTCAGTAATGTGATTTTTTAGTCTTTACATTTCTTTGGGGTTATGTTGTTTCTATTGTAGCTATCACATTTCCACATTGTTTTGAGCAAAATATACTTCTAAAAATTATAACTCTTTGGCTTATTATCTTTTTATTGGTTGTGTTAACTAAAGATATTTCATTTGTGAGAAGATTCAAAAAATAAACAGTAATTAAACTATGAAAAGTCTTGCAGGTAATGTCATGTACATTGATCGAGGTGATAGCTTGGACTAACTGAAAAAAAATCTAAATATCTCATAAGGTGATGTGTATTTCCAGCAGCAGCAGATACAGTAATTCAGACCAATCCTCTCATCAAAAGGCAACTAAAAGAAAAAAGTAAAGCCAGGCGCAATGGCTCACACCTGTAATCCTAGCACTTTGGGAGGCTGAGGTGGGTGGATCACCTGAGGTCAGGTGTTCAAGACCAGCCTGGCCATCCTGGTGAAACCCATCTTTAAAAAAAAGAAAGAAAGAAAAAAGTGAATGAAATATAAATATCATATTGAAAACATCAAAAAGCTAATAAGATAATGCAGAATTGGTGTTAATTCTTGGTGTTAATACAGGAGATGATAGGAACCTAAAGAAGTGCGCCAGCCTTCAGGGCCACTTTTGTCCTGGGAGTGATTACCAATCAGAAGTGAGCATTTGGTGTCCTATCAGGATTTTGGGGAATAGTCAGAATCCAGAGTCTTCCAAGTAGGGATATTAATAAATAATATCCCCACTTTTACACATTGGGTTGGAATTCCAAAGAAAATAAAAGTAAATCGGAAGTAAACCATCCTTTGCCTGGACTGCAGCCTGGCTTTGATTCCTTTGAATTACCTAGAAAATTTCAAGATGTGAACTTGGATTAAGGAAATTCTGGATTGCCACTGTTCCCATACACCTGGCAAAAGTAGTAAAAATCTTCACTGGAGAAGGATAACATCATTCTAAGCCTCAAATTATTTCTACAAACAATATTTCTGAGAAAATATTCAGCACACAAAGATAACCAGACATAGACAGAAATAAGTTACCAAGAATGAAAACAGTAGAACTTAGAAAACAAAAATAGACCACAAGAACTATAAATATTGGAATTATGGACACAGATTATAAAATACATGGGATTCCTAGTTTAAGTTGATAGAGCCTAAGCTCAGAAGTTTTTGGTAGGGAATTATAAACCATAAAAAGTGACAAAAATTTTCCAAGGAACTTCTTAAAAAAGGAAAAAAAGTGGCAAAAGGATTTGAATAAAAACAAATAGAAATGCTGGGACTGAAAAACTTAATAAATAAATTTAATCTCAGTGGTGAATTTAATAGATTAGATGCAGCTGAAAAAATACCAAATTCCAAGATAAAAGAAGACTATTAATATAATTTTTAAAGATGCCTACAAATCAATAGTAAAAAGACAGTAGGCACTTCACACACACAAAAAGTAAACATGAAAAGGATTGCCTCATTTGTAACTGGGGAAATAAAAATTAAAACTACAATGAATACCAGTACACATTTACCAGAATGACTGAAGTTTTTTTTTGTTTTTGTTTCATTTTGTTTTTGAGACAGTCTTGCTCTGTTGCCCAGGCTGGAGTGTAGTGGTGCAATCTTGGCTCACTGAAACCTCCGCCTCCCAGGCTCAAGCAATTCTCATGCCTCAGCCTCCTGAGTAGCTGGACTACAGTTATGCACCACCACACCTGGCTAAATTTTTGTATTTTTGGTAGAGACAGGGTTTTGCCATTTGGCCAGGCTGGTCTCGAACTACTGCCTCAAGTGATCCACCTACATCAGCCTCCCAAAATGCTGGGATTACAGGCATGAGCCACCACGCCCAGCCAGAATGACTAAAATTTAAATGTCTGACCAAGTGTTAGCAAGGATATGGAGTAACGGGAGTCCTCATATACTGCTGATGGTAATATAATTTGGTACACATGAGCACTTGTGTACCAGGAAACAGATAAAAGAATACTCACAGGAATATTATTTATAGTAGCCCCAAACTAGAAACAACCCATCCATCAGCAGTAGAAGAGGTAAATAAATGGTGTATATTCATTCAGTGAAACACTATACATTAAAGCAAATGTTATTACATGAAGTAACATAGTTGAATCATAAAAACATAATTTTTCTTTCTTTTTTTTTTTTTTTTTTTTTGAGACAGGGTCTCACTCTATCACCCACCTAGGCTGGAGTGCAGTGGCCTGATCATGGCTTAAGGCAATCTCAACCTCCGTAGGCTCAAGTGATCCTCCCACCTCAACTTCCTGAGTAATTGGGACTGGAGGCACTCACCACCATGCCCAGCTAATTTTTTTGTACTTTTTTTAGAGACAGGGTTTTGCCATGTTGCCCAGGGTGGTCTCAAACCCTTGGGCTCAAACAATTCACCTACCTCGGCCTCCCAAAGTGCTGGAATTGCAGGCGCGAGCCACCTTACCCAGTAGAAACATAATGTCGAACAAAACGTGAGATGAAACTATAGTGTTTAGGAATGCATCCTTAAGTGGCAGAAGGATAAAGAAAAGCAAGGAAGTAATTACCACAAGCCAGGGTAGAGGTTACCTATTGGGAGGAGGGAAACCATTATGATCAGGATTGGGCCTGTGGGAACTCCTAGAATGTTGGCAGTACTCTAATTTTTAATGTGGATTGTGATTATATGGATATTCTTGGGTATTTGTTAAACTGTACAGTTATGATTGAATCTCTTTTCTGTGTGATGAATGTTTTTCTTGAGAAAAAGTTGTAAAATATGTATATGACAATATGACTAGGTAAAGAAAAGAAAAACAGTGATCTTTAAAGGAGTGTTCTGTAACAAACCAACCTCTAATTTATTGTCTCTTATATGACAGGGCTGTAAAGTGAGGGACCACATGATTGCCGCTCGTGATCAAGGTGAAGGTGGAGATTTGCCATCCTGTCCCACTGCTAGAATACTGGACGATCTGCACAAGTACAGAGATGTCATTGTTGTGCCATTTTCAAAAGATACAGTTAGGTGAGCGGGGAGTAAACCCAACACTGCATTGTAGCTTTATTCAGTGGTTCCCATTTCAGAATCCCCTAGTGCTTCCCCAGATCAGCAATGTCAGTTCTCAACTAGTTTAGATTATTTCAGAAAGCTTAACTGAAATTATATGTTAGCTTATAATAAGAGCAGACAGATGTTTATTTGTTAGGCAGAATACCTAAAAATAGTGGAGGTACAAGGGGAGGAAAAACAAATGAAAAGAGCTCTTGGTGATTAAAAAGGTTAAGACCTTAAATCCAATTTGCGGTGGTGGCAGGTGGGGGTTTCCCAGTTGCGTTAGCCTTTCTCAACCAATTGATCCGAGGTTGTTCTTAAAGCAGTACCAAGCATAGCCGCCCATTCCACCACCTTGCAGGTATGATGCTTCAAGTATAGTGGTGCTTGCTGTATGGGGTGTCTTTTGCTAGAGGAATCACTAGATGAATTAAGAAATGTCATGTTGAGGTGACATCCTTATACTGAGGAACTGTATTTCTAAAGAGCAATTTATGGAACATTTGCAATAAAAAGATATCATTCACGTTTAAATTTTTAAGAAAATAAACTCGTCTTCATAAAAATGTATTTTTCTTTCAAGTGATGTTGGAGTTGGCCCCTGTGATGAAAAGGGTATAGAATGTGATGTTTTACTGGAGCCAAATACACCATGGGGTCCCAAAACTGGGGAGCTCAATGCTGTGAGTAGCTTGTTTCACTTATTCTTTACTTACATAAACAATTAATGATATTTAATCTTTGAAAAGAACCTGGTCAGTTTAAGTTGAAATTGAACTGACTAATCATAAGAAGGTATTATGCCAAGTTAATAGGACTCTAAGGGTAATAGAACACATTTCTTGCCCTCAAAGAATTAATAACTAATATATTTAAATTTGGGAGAAAAAAAACATGGGGCCAGGCATGGTGACCTACACTTACAAAGTGCTGTAATCCTAACACTTTGAGAGGTTGAGGTGAGAAGAGAGCTTGAGCCCAGGAGTTTGAAATCAGCCTGAGCAATATAATGAGCCCTCATCTCTACAAAAAAAGTTTAAAACTTAGCCAAGTGTGGTGCCTTGTGCCTGTAGTCCAAGCTTCTCTGGGAAGCTGAGGTGGCAAGATTGCTTAAGCCCAGGAGGCAGAGGTTGCAGTGAGCCAAGATCGCACTACAGCACTGCAGCCTGCGTGACAGAGGGAGACTCTGTCTCAAAAAAAAGAAAAAACGAAAACATAACATGGTCTTTAAGGTTTTTATTATAGACAAATTATGATGTGAGGAATGAAGGTGGCATGATGAATATTTTGTTTCCTCCTCCTTCTGTAAACTTTTTTTTGGTAGAAAATTATCATTTTATTGTAATTAGGAATATATTTAGATTCTTCAAAAGTTGCAGCCTGGAGTCTAGGTGACAGAGTGAGACTCTGTCTCAAAACGCAAACACACAAAAGTTTCAAAACTGAAATATTTTTAAAGTAACCAGAAAATTTGATTCCTTTGATTCCTTTTTATTCCTTTGCCTGTGTTACTAAGGACCAGGGAGGGAATTTATTTGCCTGTGAACGTTTTGTCTTTGTGTTGGTTAAGATAGCATTTTCTTGAGAAAGTGAAATATTCCCTGTAAAGTGCTTTATAAACTTCAGGCAGCTATACAAATATTCAGTCATGCCAGGCACGGTGGTTCACACCTGTAATCCCAGCACTTTGGGAGGCTGAGATCAGGAGTTTAAGACCAGCCTGGTCAACATGGTGAAACCCCATCTCTACTAAAAATACAAAATTTAGCTGGGTGCAGTGGCGTATGCCTGCATTCCCACCTACTCAGGAGGCTGAGGCAGGAAGATTGCTTGAACCCAGAAGGCAGAGGTTGTGGTGAGTGGAGATTGTGTGCCACTGTACTCTAGCCTGGGCAACAGAGTGAGACTCCGTCTCAAAATAAAAAAATTCAGTCATTAACATTTGTTTATGAATTATATGTCAGCATACTAGATTTATTGAATATCGATATGTAATCTGCTTCCTTAATTTACAATAAAATATAAACATTAAAAAGTGATTGAAATAGTTCTAAAACTAATTAAAATTATTTTAGTAATTTACTTGCATGTGATTTACTTGTCCTTTGGAAATAATACTGGGAAAGTGTCTTTCTTTTTAAAAACACCCACATCCAGCTGGTCGTAATCCCAGCCCTTTGGGAGGTAATCCCAGCACTTTGGGAGGCCGAGGTGGGCAGATCACCTGAGGTCAGGAGATCAAGACCATCCTGGCCAACACAGTGAAACCCCGTCTCAACTAAAAATAAAAATTAGCCGGGCATGGTGGTATGTGCCTTTAATCCCAGCTACTCGGGAGGCTGAGGCAGGAGAATTGCTTGAACCCAAGAGGTGGAGGTTGCACTAAGCCTAGATCACGCCACTACACTCCAGCCTGGGCGACAGAGTAATACTCCGTCTCAAAAAAACAAAAAAAAAACAAAAAACAAAAAAATTCCACATCCTCCTCTAGCAGAGGATATTAAAGACTATAATATATCATTTTCAGCCTGAGTTTTAAATTATGTTTCAGCCTGGAGGGGAACTGTATTTGTAACTTTTCAACTCTTTTACAACATCCATATGAAAATAAGGAGCTGCAATCTGGGTAAATGCAGATTTATTAAGATCTTATTCCTGTCTTACAGTTCTTGTCATTGAAAAACTGGACTCTACAACTGGTAAGTGAGCAATTATATTTAGCATTCATGGATCTCTTTCTTCCTAAATTAAAGTTTAGTTTAATAAAATCTTATCAGTATCTTCTTTTACAAATTTTAGTTAAATATACATCTTCCTTTTCAGCTTCTCCAATTTTGCACTTTAACTTAAAATGCCATTAAATTATTTAAGACAGAAACATACTCCATATCTGGCTGCATAATCCATAGATCTAGTTAAAAGACTTGTTAAAGTCACTCTTATACCATATTTAGGACATTACAAAGCAACAAATCTGTTAAGTTCCAGTTATTTGGTTGAGTGATGGGTTGATTTTTTTTTTTTTTACTGTTTGCCAGTACTATGCTATCTGCCATCAATATTCCTAAGAATGGAATAGGAATTTGGATTAGTGATAACAGACAGTAGGGCAGAGAGATGCAGGAAAGTAATGCATATATGGTTAAATAACCCAGGGCCACGTTCACCCAGAAATGTGCATTGTATACTTGTTTATAAGACTACTTTAGTATTGGTGGTTACTATATTATAATTTAATCTTAATATCAAGGAATATACATTTAGTTGAGTGATATAGGCACAATTTAACAAATACTGAATACTTATGTGCCTATTGCTATTTAGGTTCTGTGAAGGAAATAAAAAATATGTGATGTAATTTACTGCTCTGAATGTAAAAATTCTTATGTCCATTTCTTGGATATTGTGTTAGAGGTTATTTTATCAGCTTTTGATTAACTCATTCATTCAAAATAAATGTAGGTAAATGTGTTTGGAAGAATTCATTAAAAATATATATATATTTTTAACTTAGAAACAGCAGTCATTGTTTTCAGAAGAAGAAGAATATACAACTGGATCTGAGGTCACTGAAGATGAAGTTGGAGATGAAGAAGAAGTATCCAAGAAACAAAGTACTGGTTTCTAAGTTAACATCAAATCCCACTGTTTATGAAGGGGTTACATTCTGAAGCTTTTAATGCAAGGGATGGGGAACTGGTTTTATATAGTAGTACAACATATACTAAAAAAAAAAAAGAATGGAAAGGAGACACCATCAAGATTTCCTAACCCTGGCAGGAACACAGAATACTCAAAGTTATAAAGAAAGGGCAGTACACTGAGAAAGAATCCTCCAGGTTTTCATTTCAGGTGCAACTAAATGTGTGACTCACGTCAGATGAAATGTGATCTGAGATGTGTACCTGAGATGATTTGGAGTGATATTCAAATGAACTATTAAATAACATTCATAAAAGTGTGATTCGTTTTTCATTGAAAGCATGATTTTTTCTTTTATTTATTTATTTTTTTGAGATGGAGTCTCTGTCACAGTGGCACAATCTTGGCTCACTGCAACCTCCACTTCCTGGGTTCAAGTGATTCTCCTGCCTCAGTCTCCTGAGTAAGTGGGACTACAGGCATGTACCACCAAGCCTGGCTAATTTTTTTGTATTTTTAATAGAAATGGGGTTTCATCATATTGGCCAGGCTGATCTTGAACTCCTGACCTCAAGTGATCCTCCCGCCTCAGCCTCCCAAAGTGCTGGGATTATAGGCATGAGCCACCATACCCAGCTGAAAGCATGATTATTATACAGCTAGAAAATTAACTTGTGTCAAAATTTTTCAACTCATTAGTTTCAAGAAACAGCAAGGAAATTGGCTCAAAGAGCCTTTGAGGACTCAAGTGTTTGTAAGCAACCATGAATTTGTTTTGTCACAATAATTTACCTCTTTTAGGATTTCATATGAATGAAATCATGAGTAATCTTTTGTCTCTGGCTTCTTTCACTTAGTATGAGGTTTTTGAGATTCATTCATATTGTTGCATGTGTCAGTAGTGGATTCCTTTTTATTGTGGAGTAGTATTCCATTATACTGCTTTTGAAAAAAGAATGTTGGGCTGGGCGCAGTGGTTCAAGGAATGTATATTCAAGAGGTTACGACTGTAATCTCTGCACTTTGGGAATCTGAGGCGGGCAGATCACCTGAGGTCAGGAGTTCAAGACCAGCTTGGCCAACATGGTGAAACCTCATCACTACTAAAAATACAAAAATTAGCCTAGGCACGGTAGCTCATGCCTGTAATCCCAGCAATTTGGGAGGCTAAGGCAGGCGGATCACCTGAGATCAGGAGTTCAAGAGCAGCCTGGCCACCATGGTGAAACCCCGTCTCTACAAAAGTACAAAAATTAGCCTGGCATGATGGCGGGTGCCTGTAATCCTAGCTATTCGGGAGGCTGAGAAGGGAGAATTGCTTGAACCCGCAAGGCAGAGGTTGCAGTGAAATGAGATCATGCCATTGCACTGCATCCTGGGTAACACAGTGAGACTCAGTCTCAAAAAAAGAAATACAAAAATTAGCCAGGTGTGGTGGCAGGTGCCTGTAATCTCAGCTTCTCAGGAAGCTGAGGCAAGAGAATCACTTGAACCCCAGAGGAGGAGGTTGCAGTGAGCTGAGACCATGCCATTGCACTTCAGCCTGGGCAACCAGAGCAAAACTCCATCTCAAAAAAAAAAAGTTAAAAACATGATTGTAAGTTAGATACAAAATTGATCAGTGTCATACAAGTTAATGGTTATCTTTTTAGAAATAATTTACATTTTCATTAGACACAAAAATCTGAAAGTTAACATGTAACTTTCAGATGCCATCAGTAGATAGTGGTCAGACATGAGACATTCTCTTAAAGAATTAAATGATTCTTGGTAGGCATGTTAAACAACCCTCCAAAATGGCATTGAAAAGATGTGCTGTTGGCCGGGCGCAGTGGCTCACACCTGTAATCCCAGCACTTTAGGAGGCTGAGGTGGGCGGATCACGAGGTCAAGAGATCGAGACCATCCTGGCCAACATGGTGAAACCCTGTCTCTACTAAAAAAATACAAAAATTAGCTGGGCGTAGTGGCGTGCGCCTGTAGTCCCAGCTACTCGGGAGGCTGAGGCAGGAGAATTGCCTGAACCTGGAAGGCAGAGGTTGCAGTGAGCTGAGATTGCGCCACTGCACTCCAGCCTGGTGCCTGGCAACAGAGTGAGACTGTCTCAAAAAAAGAAAAGAAAAGAAAAGACTTGCTGTCTTCCCTTTATCTTCGCTCCAAGTTTTACAGAGTTTTTCTTAACATGTTGCATCCTCCAGTGAAAAAGCTGGTTCTTTAGCAATTTTGCATTAATTTTAATTAGTTGAGGAGAAAGTGCTGTTATGGTTTTTTTTTTTTTTCCACAGTTCGATTGATTGAGGTATATACGTTACATGTCATAAAATTCACTCATTTTTAAGTGTACATGTAGATGAGTTTTGGCATGTAGATGTGTAACCACCACCAAAATAAAGATCCAGGACATAATTTTAAAAAGTTATTTCACCGGGCGCTGTGGCTCACACCTGTAATCCCAGCTCTTAGGGAGGCAGAGGCGGGAGGATAGCTTGAGCCCAGACCTGCCTGGGCAATATAGCGAGACCCCGTTCTCCACAAAAAGGAAAAAAACAAAAAGACAAAAAAAAAAAAGTTATTTCATNATAGCTTGAGCCCAGACCTGCCTGGGCAATATAGCGAGACCCCGTTCTCCACAAAAAGGAAAAAAACAAAAAGACAAAAAAAAAAAAGTTATTTCCCTTTCTCTAGTTCTACCTTGACACAACCATGAATCTGTTTTGTCAAAATAATTTACCTTTTTTAGGATTTCATGTGAATGGAATCATGAGTAATTTTTTGTCTCTGGCTTCTTTCACTTAGTATGAGGTTTTGAGATTCATCCATATTATTGCATATGTCAGTAGTTTATTCCTTTTTATTGCAAAGTAGTATTCCATTATATGGATATACCATACTTTGTTTATCCATTCCCAATTTCATGTTGTTTCCTCTTGTTGGCTGTTGTGAATAATGCTGCTATGAACATTTGCATACAAGTCTGTGTGGACATGTGTTTTCATTTTTCTTGGGTAGATACTTAGGAGTAAAATTACTAGGTCATATAGTAAATGTATGTTTTACTTTGTAAGAAACTGCCAAATTGTTTTGCAAAGTGACCGTTTTCCATGAGCAGTGGTGTATCCCCTGGTGCATTCCCACCAGCAGTGTATGAGAGTTCCAGTTGCTGCACATTCACATCAATATTTGGTATTATTGGTCTTTTTAATTTTAGCCATTCTAGTGAGTAGTGTTAAGCATCTTTTCATGTTTTTATTGGCCATTTATATATCTTTTTAATGAAGTGTTTGTTTAAATCTTTTGTCCATTTTTATTAGATCATTTGCCTTATTATTGAATTGTAAGATTTCTTTATATATACTTTAGATCCAAGTCTTTTTTTGTCAATCATATGTTTTGCAATATTTCCCTCAGCCTATGCCTTGCCTTTTAATTTCCTTTTCTTTTTTTTGAGATGGACTCTTGCTCTATTGCCCAGGCTGGAGTGCAGTGGTGCAATCTCAGCTCACTGCAACTTCTGCCTCCTGGGTTCCAGCGATTCTTCTGCCTCAGCCTCCCAAGTAGCTGGGATTATAGGCACACACCACCACATGGGGCTACATTTTATATATATATATATATATATATATATACACACACACACACACACACATACACATATATATGTGTGTGTATACATATATGTATATATATACACATATATATACTTATATGTACACACACACACACATATATATATACATATATATATATATATATTTTTTAGGCCGAGTCTCGCTCCGTTGCCAGGTGCCAGGCTTGAGTGCAGTGGTGCAACCTCGACTCACTGCAACCTCCACCTCCCGGGTTCAAGCAATTCTCCTGCCACAGCCTCCCAAGTAGCTGGAACTACAGGTGCGCGCCACCACACCCAGCTAATTTTTGTATTTTTAGTAGCAATGGGGTTTCACCATGTTGACCAGGATGGTTTTGATCTCTTGACCTCGTGATCCGCCCATCTCGGCCTTCCAAAGTGCTGGGATTACAGACGTGAGCCACTGCGCCCGGCTACTTTTTATATTTTTGGTAGAGATGGGGTTTCACCATGTTGGCCAAGCTGGTCTTGAACACCTGACCTCAGGTGATTTGCCTACCTCGGCCTCCCAAAGTGCTGGGATTACAAGCATGAGTCACCACGCCTGGCCTAATTTTCTTAATGATGTCTTTTGAAAAGCTAAAGTTTTAAATTTTGTTTCTAGTTTGCTGACTTTTTGTAGTGAATAGGTGTTGGATTTTGTCAAATGCTTTTTCTCCATCTATTGAGAAGATCATATAGATGTTCTCCTTTCTGTAACAATTTAGGTACACTGATTGATTTTTCACATATTATACCAGTATTCTGGTGTAAACTCCACTTGGTCATTTGGTATTCTTTTTATATATCATTTCATTGGACTTGCATATATATATATATATATATATATATATATATATATATGTGTGTGTGTGTGTGTGTGTGTGTGTGTGTGTGTGTGTATGTATATACATATATATTTATTTATTTATTTATTTTTGAAACAGAATCTCACTCTGTTGCCCAGGCTTGAATTCAGTGGCATGCTCACAGTGTGTGTATATATATATGTATGTATTTTTTTGAGACAGGGTCTCACTCTGTTGCCCAGGCTTGAATGCAGTGTTGTGTTCACAACTCATTGTAGCCTCGACCTCCCAAGGCTCAAGCAGTCCTCCCACCCAAGCCTCCTGAGTAGCTGGGACTACGGGTCTGCATCACCATGCCCAGCTAATCTTTAAGGTTTTTTTTATAGAGACAAGGTTTCCCTATATTGCCTAGGATGTTCTTGAATTCCTAGCCACAAGCGATCCTCCTACCTTAGCCTTCCAAAGTGGTAGGATTACAGGTGTGAGCCACTATGCCTGGGCTCACTTGCTGATATTTTGTTAAGGATTTTTATTTCTGGTCATGAGAGGTATTTGTAGTTTTCTTGTTGTCTTTTTCAAGTTTTGATATCAGAGTCATAATGACATTAGAAAATGAGTTGGAAAGTGTTGCCTTCACCCCTCTTTTCTGAAAGAGTTTGTGTGGGATTTGTGTTGTTTCTCCCTTAAAATAATAATAAAATTCAGCAGTTAAGCCATATGGGCCTGGAGCTTTCTTTATAGGAAGGCTTTAAATTATGAATTCAATTTCATTAGTTAGTATGATGCTATTCAAGTTTTCTATTGCTTCTTCAATTTGCTTTGATAATTTCTATCTTTCAAGGAATTTTATGCAACTTGTCAGATGTATTAGCATAAAGTCACTAGTAGTATATTATTTTTTTTTTTGGAGTGGGGGTGTGGACAAAGTCTTGCTCTGTCACCCAGGCTGAAATGCACTGGCATGATCTCGGCTCACTGCAACCTCTACCTCATGGGTTCAAGCAATCCTTGTGCCTCAGTCTCCCAAGTAGCTGGGATTACAGGCATGCGCCACCATACTTGGGTAGTTTTTGTACTTTTAGTATAAATGTCAATGTGCCTAATTACAAAGCCCTAAAATATACAAAGCAAAAACTGACAAATCCGCAAGGAAAAACACACAGATTACCACTTATAGCTATAGATTACTAACAGCTGCTTGAGAGGCTGAGGCATGAGAATTGCTTAAACCTGGAAATCAGAGATTGCAATGAGCCGAAATCATGCCACTGCACTCTGGCCCGTGTGTGTGACAAAACAATGCTCTGTCTCAAAAAAGAAAAGAAAAGAAAAAGAAAATGAACCACTGTAAAGCAATTTCAGCTTTGCTTCATGGTATATTTGCTTTTTATACAGAGGTTAATTTTTAAGTTTTCTTAAGACAGTATTTTTGTAATGATCTTATTGTTTAAAAGTAGCAAGTGGATTGGAGAGGTATATGGGGGCTAAGCTTATGACATTGACCTCTCATTATCAGGGAAAAAGGAGAAGCCAAAGAAGTTCACCAGACAACCAAAAAAGCAGATATCTTCACCCTGTGCACAGAAGAAAGAAAAGGCATTGGAAAAGGTAACTCTAAATAATCTATTGTTATTCTAAAGTTCACTGGAAAAATAAGCAAGTGAGTATAGCCAGAAAAAAATCAAAAGTTAAGAGTAATGTAGACACATGGAATACTAGGAATGTAAAAATGAATGAAGAAGTTTTTTATAGACTGAGATTAAAGATCTCCAAGATACATTGACAAATAAGAAAAGGAAGGTGCAGAAATGTATAGTGGTATAGTATGCTACCATTTGTGTAAAGTAGATGAGGGAAAAATACAAATGAACTTCCTTGTCTATGCATAAAATGTCTCTGGAAGGCTACTTTAAGAACTTGATAAAATGGGTTGCCTCTCAGGAAGGGAACTGAATGTGTAAGGGACAAAAGTGAGGACCTTTTCATTATATGTGCTATTTATACCTTTTGAATTTTGAACCAATATTATTCAAAAAATTAAAAATAGACTTTTTAAATTAAAAATAAATTATATTTTATGACATTTAAAAATAAGTTTTATTTCTCCATGCCTTTGAAGGGAGGGATAAAAAAGAGAGGTAGGAATAAGAGAATAGTAATAACCATAGTTGGCTATAAGAAAAACCATCAATTTCAAAAATGTGTGATAGGTTGATGCTGAGTTAAGATCTACACAGTTACACTGGACATATTGTACATTCGTCTTTGTGTTAAGTATCACAGGCATGTGAGTGGGTTAATTTAAAAAAAATTACATCAGCTGGCTGGTCATGATGGCTCACGCCTGTAATCCTAGCACTTTGGAAGGTCAAGGTGGGTGCATTGCTTGAGCCCAAGAGTTTGAGACCAGCTTGGGCAACATGGCGAAACCCTGTTTCTACTAAAAAAAAAAATACAAAAATTAGCCAGACATGATGGCGCACACCTGCAGTAACAGCTACTCAGGAGGCTGAGGTGGGAGGCTCACTTGAGGCCAGGAAGTTGAGGCTTCAG
>NW_016107490.1:3801920-3809625 GCF_001604975.1 Cebus imitator
AAAAAAAAAAAAAAAAAAAAAAAAAAAAAAAGAAAGAAAGAAAAAATTGCAAACATTGCATAAGCTAGGATTCCAAGGTTTACATATGAAGCTGGGTTCAAATTCTACGTCTGTATCTCTTTGGAAAAGTTTCTTAACTTCTCTGAACCTGTTTTATTATGAAGATAGTAACAGTGCCTGTCTCATGTAGTTGGTACAAGGTTTAAATGCAATAGCACTTGTCTCAAAAAAAAATAGCACTCATAATGCTCTTGGTACAGTGTCTTGCACTCGATAAGTCTGAACTCTTTTTATTACTAACTATAGCACTAATCGGTAAACATGTTCTAATTGGGCCTTAATGTTGTCTACTTTTTTTTAGTCAGCTTCTAGAGATGTGTCTCCTTTCGTGTGAGTATTGCTCCTTAATCCAATCGGATATCCACTCTTAAAGAAGCATCAATGCTGATTTTTGTTCAATTTTTTCAATAGTGTGAGTATGCAGAAGAATAAGTGGGATGCCACAAGATCCTTGAGATTCAACCAGGATGCACAAAGAGAAGATGGTAAATTTTATTATTTGGGTAATGTACAACTTGGATGTAAATAGCAATGATTGGTGTATCATTTTGTAAAGTATGCTGAATAGCTCTAGAGGTTCTATCTAGCTAAAGTAAGGCCCAAATTTTGCATATTTCCTCAGGCAACAACCAGAGTTTCATTACTAGACAACCCCACTGAATAATATATTATTTTATGCATCTGTGGTTTTGAGATCACTCAGATTGATTTTGGCCCATTACTTTCACTGTAAAGGTGACTGAATATGTTTTAGGCTGTTCTATGGTAATCTAAAAAGCAGCACAATTATCCATAAATGAGTCCTTTGTCACTTGCTGACTTAAATTCTTCTCAGACATATAGATATATATGTCTGTAAAATAATATCAAAAGATATTTTCATAAACCCTTGGTGATTACAGCCTTTTTTGAGAAATAAAAAATTATATATCATCCTTATGAAAAGTAAAGTTTACTGTTTTCTTCCCTTCAGATCAACGGCGAATGTCTGAAATTACAGGGCACCTAATAAAAATGAGATTGGGGGATCTGGACCGAGTCAAGTCAAAGGAAGCAAAAGAAGTAAGAATCATCTACTAGTGTATTATACTTGTGTAAAATATACCTTCCTACTTTTATTTTCAGTTTAGGATTATAAAGATATTTTAGGTAGAAATTTAAAAGAGTAATTTATGGTTTGTTTTTGTTTTTGTTTTTTAGATGGAGCCTCGCTCTGTCACCCAGGCTGAAGTGCAGTGGCGCCATCTCAACTCACTGCAACCTCCACCTCCTGGGTTCAAGCGATTCTCCTGCCTTAGCCTTCTGAGTAGCTAGGATTACAGGAGCATGCCACCATGCCCGGCTGATTTTTGTATTTTTAGTAGAGACGGGGTTTAACCATGGTCTGAAACTCGACCTTGTGATATCCACCCACCTCAGCCTCCCATAGCGCTGGGATTGTAGGCATGAGCCACAGTGCCCGGCCTTTTTTTTTTTTTTTTTTTTTTTTTTTTTGAGATAGAGTTTCACTCTTGTTTCCCAGGATGGAGTACAATGGCACAATCTCAGCTCACTACAACTTCCGCCTCCCAGGTTCAAGCGATTCTCCTGCCTCAGCCTACCAAATAGCTGGGACTACAGGCATGCACCACCATGCCCAGCTAATTTTTTTGTATTTAGTGTAGATGGGGTTTCACCATATAGGTCAGGTTGGTCTTAAACTCCTGACCTCAGGTGATCCACCCACCTCAGCCTCCAAAAGTGCTGGGATTACAGGCATGAGCCACCGCGCCTGGCCAAATTAATGGGATTTTTTTTGTTTTTTTTTTTGTTTTTTTTTTTTTACAGAGTTTCACACTGTCACCCAGGCTGGAGTGCAGTGTTATGATCTTGGCTCACTGCAACCTCCATCTCCCAGGTTCAAGTGATTCTCCTGCCTCAGCCTCCCAAGTAGCTAACACTACAGGCATGCGCCACCATGCCCAGCTAATTTTTGTATTTTTAGTAGAGACAGGGTTTCACCATGTTGGCCAGGCTGATCTTGAACTCCTGACCTCATGATCCACCCACCTCGGCCTCTCAAGTGCTGGGATTACAGGTGTGACCAACCGTGCCTGGCCAGATTTACTTATTTTTTATATTCTGTACCAGTTAGCCTGTTTGCTCACATAAAAGTTTTCTACCATGTCTTATTATCTGTGGTCTAGACGTCATCTGTAACACACATAATAAAGTACATCATTGCTGAAAGTGTGTCATCATACCAAGAGTAGTTTATTAGTTCTTGACCAAATCCTGACTATCCAGAGGGTGACTGTCTGAAAGTACTGATTTTCATCAACTCTGCATGTAGTGCTTAGATATCATCTCTAAAATAAGATGTTATCTTGCTGAAAATGATGACAAGAAACATCTATATTCTTGGTAGAATTACATATTAGTCATAGCATTATGTATTATCATTCATATTGGTATTATGTAAGTACCATACTCTTGCCCTAATTCTTTTATTTAAAAATTTACTTCCCTATAAAACTTCTAAAAGGAAACATAGGAGAAAATCTTTATGACTTTAGGAAAATATTTCTTAGCCTACAGCACCAAAAGCATGATCCATAAATGAAAAATTGGACTTCATCAGCATTTAAAATTTCTACTTTTCAAAAGATACTATTTAGACAATAAAAAGACTAGCCATAAACTATGAGAAAATATGTGTAAAACACCTGATAAGGTATGTGTATCTAGAATATATAGAGAACTCTCAAAACTCAATAATAAATTTAAAAACGTAATAAAAATTAAAATGGGCAAAAGAGTAACCAGACACCATGAAAAAAAAGGATTTCCATGCCAAATAAGCATATATTATTAGATGTGCTAAGATACAACATCATTAGTCATTAGAGAAATATAAATTAAAACCTAAATAAGGCCAAATACAGTGGCTCACACCTGTAATTCCAGCACTTTGGGAGGCCAAGGTAGAAGGATCACTTGAACCCAGGAGTTTGAGACCAGCCTGGGCAACATGGTAAAACCCTATCTCTGCAAAAAAATACAAAAATTAGCCGGCTGTGGTGGTGGTGCCTGTAGTCCCAGCTACTTGTGAGGCTGAAGTAGGAGAATCGCTTGAGCCTGGGAGGCAGAAGTTGCAATGAGCCAAGATCATGCCACTGCACGCCTGCCTGGGCAACAGGACAAGACCCTGTCTCCAAAGGAGGAAACCCATACCAAGTGCTGATGAGGATCTGGAGCATCTGGAACTCTCATATGTAGCTAGTAGAAATGCAAAAAAAAAAGGCCACTCTGGAAAATAGTTTGGCAGTTTCTTGTAAACATTCACTCACCATACAGATCAGTTCACACATTTTTATAATGGCTTTATTCATAATTGCTAAAAACTAGAAATACTATAAATGATGTCCTTTACCTGGTAAATGGGAAAACAAACTGTGCATATAAAAAAGAACATTGAGCCCAGGAATTCAAGACTCGCTTGGGCAACATAGAGAGACCCTGTTTCTACAAAAAAATAAGAAATTAATTGGGAATGGTTGTACACATCTGTGGTCCCAGATCCTCTGGAGGCTGAGGTAGGAGGATCACTCAGGAGGTCAGGGCTGTAGTAAGCCTTGATTGCACCACTCACTCCAGCCTGGCTGACAGTGAAATGCTATCTCCAAAAAAAAAGGGAACAGACTTCTTAGGCATCAATACAGATGAATGTCCTATATGTTATGCTAAGTGAAAGAAGCTAGATTCAAATGGCTACATGCTATATGATTCTATTTACATAACATTTTGGAAAATGCAAAACTAGGGATAGAAAACAGACAAGTGGTTGCCAGGAATTGGTAGTGGCAGCTAGATTGTCTTTACAGGGGAGCGAGCAAATTTTCTTGGGAGTGATTGGACTATTTTCTATATCTTCATTGTGACACTAGTTATACAACTGTATGCATTTGTCAAAACCCACACCTGTACACTAAAATGGTACATTTTTCTTTATGTAATTATACCTCAAAAAGACTGGATTTAAAAAATCAAAATAAAATTACTTCTAAATTAAAAAGTAATCCCATTTTAATGTAGCAGAGCTTCTATTGATTCTGTGAAGATAACAATATTGCTTCTTTATTCTACAGTTTGCAGGAGGTATTTATTCCAGGCTGGAAGCACAGATCAAGGCCTCAGTGCCAGTCAGTGCACGCCAAAGCAGCTCAGAGAAAAACACAAGGTAAATCAGCATAAACTAAATTGGAGTGTCACTGGCTTTGAAGTGAATTTTTTTTTTTTGAGATAAATCATATGAACACTAGAAACGTATAGTTTGAGTTTGGTTTTATGTTGTGTTTCAGTGATTATATTATCAAGACATTAATCAAAACCAGATTTTAACTTAAAAGATAAAATCTAATGAAAGTATAGCTTTGTGGATTTTTTTAAGTTTTCTGCTTCTTGGTCCAGCTTTATTCTGAGCCAACTTCTGAGAAAAATGTAAGCTATAATGCTACTGCGAAGTAGCAGAATTTTTGTATTGTTTATAGATCACATATTAATACTTTGTATATCACTAAAGTCTTTACCATTTCCTGCTTTATATTTTATTTCTCTTAATAAAATCTAACTGGGTCTTGTGTCATTTTACATCACAAATTTTCCATTAGAGATTAACAGCTAATCTGTTAATCTCTATGAAATTTATAGATTATTAATACTAATTAATACAGATATTATATAATTAATATCAGATATTTATTCATTAATATAATTAATTATATTAATACAGATATTAATGAGATTTGAACATTAATATTACAGATACTAATTCCTTATTTGTAATTCTGAAATCCAGAAAGTTTAAAAAACTAAAATTTGCTTTCATACATTTGTAGCAATTCAAACTTGCACTGAGTTGCTGTGATGCCATTTATATTTTTTATTCATCCCACCAAATATAAGTGTTCATTTGTTTCATGAAGAGACATTAATGTGTTTGATTATGGGGCACTGCTTCAGGTCCATTATATATAAAGTGCATAACATATTATCTCTGAGAAGTAACAAATCTGAATTCCAAACATACATCTCCCTTTAAGAGTTTTAGAAAATGGATTACGGAGCTGCAAGAAGATTTATTAAACCTTGGTGTTGCCAAGCCAACATAATCTAAAGGAGCAGCAACTTCCTATTGTTTTAGAAGCAACTCTGACCTCCTTTTCTGTTTAAAAAATCTAGGTCTAAAAGTCGTTTTGGTCAAGGGCGTCCTGCATAAAGCACCTTAAAATATAAGTAAAAAGAGAGAAGGCACACTCCTGGACATCTGAAATTGCTCACTTCTTGAAGATCTTCAGACCAATGACTTCCAAATGTTCTATGTTATTAATCATTCTTTTAATCCACATCAATCATAAAAAGAAATATATAGTTAGGTTTCATGAAAATCTCATTGTAAATATGAAACTTTTTAAATTTAATTTTCTTTTAGTATGATTCTAGGCTATGTAGAAAACAATTATTTACAAATTCGCATAGTTGAGATTCCCAGTATGTGTTTTGCTTTATTTATCTGAAAAGGAAGAGGCCTAAATTGTCAAGTGGTTAAATTTTTCTAAGACCTTAAAAGTTAGGGGAATACAACCGCCAGTGTTACCATGCATGTGCACTGATTGTAGTCTGTCTTTGGGGCTGTAAATCTTGAGATAGCATTGAGAACTGCAGTTTGTGTGATGAAATTCCCAGTGATGCTAATTTAAGTTTGCATGAATACTAAGGAGTGACAGGTCTCAAGACTGCATTAAATAAAGTTTCAAGGTAAGGTATTTAAGTACTGTGTTGGGCAGAAAGGTAAGGTTAATTTTTTTCAGCATTATATCATGAAATGTATAATGTTAATCCAACTCTTTTTTAATTTCAGTTTTTAATGCTTATCTATTGATCATCTGAGCTGGAATTACTGATTATTACCTCTGTCCTCTGTGAAATTAGTGGCATTCTGAATTGGTAAAATAACCATTGATAGTTTTGGACAGTAAATCATTTCTTCTATATGAGACACTCACTGTACAGTTCTCAGGGCTCTCAAACCCAACCATATTTCTATAACCATTCAGATAGCTCCTTAAAACAGTTATACTTGTTAGTTCAAGATGTCTAAAATTTGCCAAAAACATTAGATGGGTGAAAAATTACATATATTCAAGAAAAATCCAAATAAAATTCCATTTTATAAATCATGTTTAAATTTTTCTAACCAGGCAGAAAGAGTGCTCAGGGAAAATCTGTTCCAAACTATAACCATATAATAAATTATGTGTTTGTAAATTATATGTAGGTCTCTGAAAAACTTTAAGTTGCGCTGTTTCTATTTTTTAAGTCTTAATTTGCCTTATAATTGAAATTTCTTCAAATTATTCAGAGAACAGACTTTAATAATGTGTGACAAAATAGCAATTTCCAGTGAAATATTGAAGTGTTACACTCGGTTTACATGTACAGAAATCATTCTTTTTAGCAAGTCTTTTAGTTGATAAATGAAGCTAGATGTTATTTGATATTTGTATGGCTTTGCCGAGGTTTTTGAACTTCTGTTTGAAAATTTTGTTCTGGTTTATATTTGTTCCAATTGTTTGATACTGTAGAAATAGACTTTTATTTTCTAAAGAAAATGTCTTGTAGTATGTTATATGTAAGTACTCTGTTAAATACCAGAGTTTTTTTTTTGTAGTTTACTGTGTCTTCTCTTAAAAGGATTTGAGTTTGTACATGTAAACAGTGCTGTAACAGTCATGACTAGATAAGGAAAAAATATATGTGCTCTTTCAATTTTTAACTGATGGTAAGAAGACAAACTGCTTCTCTCCCCTAGGGAGACTGTACCACTGAATTGATTTTTACAAATTTTTAAAAATTGGATTCTCTTCAGAATGTACTTTTTGGCCAGGCACAGTGGCTCATGCCTGTAATCCCAGCACTTTGGGAGGCTGAGGCGGGTGGATCACCTGAGGTCAGGAGTTTGAGACCAGCCTGGCCAACATGGTGAAGCGCCGTCTCCACTAAAAATACAAAAAAATTAGCCAGGCATGGTGGTGTGTGCCTGTAATCCCAGCTACTCAGGAAGCTGAGGCATGAGAATTGTTTGAACCCAGGCGGCGGAGGTTGTGGTGAGCCGAGATTGTGCCACTGCACTCCTAGCCTAGGCGACTGAGCGAGACTCCATCTCAATTTTTTAAAAAACTGTTTTTTATTTTGTTAATGTTTGTCTGTAATACATAGCACAGGCGCCACAAACATTTTAAACTCTTAATAGCATTTCTTTTGTAAGATACTTTAAGATTTCACCTTATGCTAATCCTGGATTCACATTTCTTTAATTGAAATAAATGTTAATGATAAAAGTTGTTTGCAAAGTCTCTTTATCTGAATTATTCCATCTTCTCAGAAAAAAAGTCTAGAGTGGCTCTATAGTCTACAGGTTTTCATGGAAAATTATCTCTGCTACAAGGTGAAATATTTAAATTTTAAGATTATTTTAGGCCTGGCATGGTGGCACCCACCTGTGGTCCCAGCTATTAGGGAGGCTGAGGTGGAAGAATTGCTTGAGCCTGGGAGTTCAAGGCTTCAGTGAGCCATGATCATGCCACTGCACTCCAGCCTGTGCAGC
>NW_016107490.1:3810741-3821177 GCF_001604975.1 Cebus imitator
AACAAGAGCGAAACTCTGTCTCAAAAAAAAAAAAAAAAACAGTAAGTGAAGGCCATAGCAAAGTCTAACAGCAGCTCTCTTTCCAAGATGTATCTTTCCTTGAGAAAATATAGCCAGTTCGTGTTAATGAACACGGCCAGTTCTTAGCAAACTAAAGATAGTGATGGTCCTAATAGTTGCTATTTGTTGAATGCTTTGGATATGCTGAGGATCATGCTCCTGATATATGCCTTATCTCCTTTAGTCTCACAAACCGTCCCCCCTAAATTGGGCAGTATCCCCATTTTACAGGTGGAAAAGAACATTCAGAGAGGCAAAGTAAATTACACACCGGGGTTGGAATCTGGGCCTATCAACACATTCCAACACCTTCTTGAAATAGTTTTCTCTTGAAAACTATTTCATTTTCTCTTAGAGGCCTCCTTCCTCACTGGCAGCTTTTTCAGACTGAAAGCAAGTGACTCCAGCGCACTTTCTGTAGTTCCAGACTTGTTTACTCAACTGTCTTCATAACATTTGTACTTGGAGTAGCAGGAGGTATCTCCAACTTAACATAATCAAAATAGAACTTGTGATATCCCTTCCCATCCCTGCCCCCAAACGCCCTGCATATTAAAGCTCATTCTTTTCCAGTTCAGTAAATGGCATTATTGTCTATCCAAGTGCACAAGGCAAGTATCCAGAGAGTATTCTTTATTATTCTCTTCACACCTGACATCCAATTTATCAGCAAGTCCCATACATACTCCATATCCATTTGCTTCTCTCTATCTCTACCATCACCACCCCCAGTTATTAACATCTTTTGCATGAAGTGCTACAAATGCCTCATAAGTAATTCCCCAGCTTCCAGTTCAATCTCTGTATAACTTACTGTGCACAAAGAAATTTTCGTGATTTTTCAGTGTGACTCAGATCACATCACCCCCCTGCTTAACACTAATAGCATCCCGTCAAACCTAGAATAAAATCCAACCTTCAGGCTGGGCATGGTGGCTCATGTCTGTAATCCCAGCACTTTGGGAGGCCAAGGTGGGCAGATCACTTGAGGTCAGGAGTTTGAGACCAGCCTGTTCAACATGGCAAAACCCCATCTGTACTAAAAAATAGAAAAATTAGCCAGACGCTGTGGCAGGTGCTTATAAGCCCAGCTACTCAGGAGGCTGTGGCAGGAGAATCACTTGAATCCAGGAGGTAAAGGTTGCTGTGAGTTGAGATCGTGCCACTGTCTCAAAAGAAAAGAAAATAAAAATCCAACCTTTATAATTGGGTTTGCAAAGTCCTGCACAGCCTAGGCCCTGGCTGCCTCTCAGCCTTCATTTTCCCTCTTCCTACATTGGAATGTAGTAAGTTATTTCCCCTTTCTGTTCCTTGACATTAGCTATTCCCACTGTCTAGAAGGCTGTTACAATTCAAGTTTTAGTTTAGATGTCACTTCCCCACAGGAGGAAGTATAAAATATCCATCCAAGTCACTTTTGTCACATCCTCATAATTGATTTCTGCGCATTCATGACATTATTACTTTGATACTTTCCTTCCTTTATTTGTTGGTTTGCAATCTGTATCCCATGATAAAATGTGAACTCCACCAGAGCAGAGACCTGGTCTTCTTTACTACTGGTATGTCCCCAGTGCCTAGAACAGTAATTGAAGCAGCTGGCACCAAAAAATTTTCCTCTGGAGTTCACATTTGTAGGTGGTATCTCCAATATCTGGACTGTCCCCAGCCTGGCATCATTTTAATCTGCACCTGTTGGAGTCTCAGCAGATGGAGGCCTTGTCACAAATACCTTGTCATGGATTCTCAAGATCAGTCTGTCTGTCACCCTAAAGAAAGATATATTAGATTAGTTTGATGTAGACATTAGTCCAGGTGAATTCTGCTGAAATCTGGGCAGCTTCAAGTTCTGAGCAGAATAGAAAGTTAAATAAGCTGACTTGATGGTCACCCTTTTCTCTCAATAGTATATTAAACATGAACACTTGGATAATAAGAAACTACTGCAGCATTTTATGGGGAAGGTGCTTTGAAATTATGAGTAACTCATGAGCTCACTAAAGTGATTATGTAATTATTTTTATCCTTATATTTTCCCAACTTTTCCCCACCTTTTTGTCTAAAACTAACACTATAAACAGAAAAAAAGAATGAAGAATAATGAACAGAGCCTCAAAGAAGCATGAGACATCATTAAGCTAACATACATCTAATGGAAGTTCCAAAAGGAGAGTAGAGAGAGAAAGGAAGAGGAAAAAATATTTAAAGAAATAGGGGCTGAAAACTTTCCAAATCTGATAACAACTTTACACATCCAAGAAGCTCAACAAACTCTAAGAGGTTAAATGTAAAGAAATCACAAACACACATAGTAAAGAAAAAATGCTCAAGGACAAGTAGAAAAGCTTGAAGAAGCAAGAGAAGTATCCTTACTTACAAGAGAACTCCAATAAGATCAACAGCTGACTTCTCATCAGAAGCAGAGGAGAACAGAAGGCAGTGGATAACAGGCCAGGCACAGTGGCTCATGCCTATAATCCTGGCACTTTGCGAGGCCAAGGAGGGAGATCTCTTGAGGCTAAGAGTTCAAGACCAGCCTGGCCAACACAAATAAATTTTTTAAATAGCCAGACATAGTGGTACACACCTGTAATCCCAGCTACTTGGGAGGCTTAGGTGGGAGGATCACTTGAGCCCAGGAGTCGGAGACTGCAGTGAGCTATGATCACACCACTGCATTCCAGCATGGGAGACAGAGGGAGATCCTGTCCCAAAATGAAGAAGGAGGAAAAGGCAGTGGGATAATATATTCAAAGTGCTCAGAGAAAAATCTGTCAACCAAGAATCCTACATTCAGCAAAAATTATCTTTCAAATATGAAGGCAAAATGAAGAAATTACCAGATAAACAAAAATTGAGATAATTCATTGCTAGCAGACCCACCTTACAAAAAATACTAAAAGAAAGTTATTGAGGCGGCCAAGTATGGTGTCTCATGCCTGTAATCCCAGCACTTTGGGAGGCCACGGCAAGTGGATCACCTGAGCTCAGGAGTTCAAGACCAGCCCGGCCAATGTGGTAAAACCCCATCTCTACTAAAAATAGAAAAATAAGCCAAGCCTGGTGGTAGGTGCCTGTAATCCCAGCTATTTGGGAGGCTGAGGCAAGAGAATCACTTGAACCTGGGAGGCGGAGATTGCAGTGAGCCGAGATCATGCCACTGCACTCTAGCCTGGGTGACAACAGCAAAACTCTGTCTCAAAAAAAAAAAAAAAAAAAAAAAAAAAGGAAAAAAAAAAAAAACTTAAAAAAAAAAAAAAAAAAAAAAAAAGGTATTGAGGCTGAAACAAGTAACTCTAGACAGTAATATACACACAAAAACATTAGTAAAGATGACATGCATATTTCTTTTCTTCTCTTAGCTAATTTTAAAAAGCAATTCAATATGTATATAATTTTATTGTTGGGACTATACCAAAGAAATGTAATATATTTGCCAATAACAGCACAAAGGAGGTGGATGGGAGCAAAGCTGTATTGGACTAAGGAAATGACTCCCAACTGTAAGACAGGAACAAAGGCAATGACTCCCAATGATGACACAGGAACAAATGAACCAGAAATGAGAAATAAATTTTATTCAATAAAAGCTACAAATACATATATGCTAACACAACAAAAGCTATAAATATATTTTTTCTTCCATTTTCCCTCAGCTTTTAAAAAAGGTGAAAAAGTGAAGTAATAATTATAAAAACATATTACTGAGTTTGTAACATGTATAGATATGGGTATAACAGTACCACAAGAGGAAACAGGGAATGGAGCTATATAGAAATAATGTTTCTGTATCTCACTGGAATTTATTATAAATGTGAAGCAGATTCTGATGTTAAGATGTATATGGTAAGCCCTGGAGCAATAACTGAGGAAATAATTCAAAAATATATAGTAAAAAATTATTTAAAAACTAATATTACATCAGAAAATATTTACTTAATGCAAAAGAAAGTAAAAGAGGAGTAAAGGAACAGAAAAGATAGGAAGCATGAAGAAAGCAAAAAGTAAACTAGCAAAAGTAAATCCAGCTATATAAATAATAACATTAAATGTGAATTTGTTATCCAATCAAAAGGCAGAGAATATCCGACTAGATAAGGAAACAAAATCCCAACTAAATGCGGTGTATGGGAGACAGGCTAAATTCAATGATACAAAAGTAAAAGGGGCTGGGTGTGCTGGCTCACACCTGTCATCCCAGCATGCTGGGAAGTGGGCAGATCATTTGAGGTCAGGAGTTCAAGACCAGCCTGGCCAACATGGAGAAACCCTGTCACTACTGAAAATGCAAAAATTAGCTGGGTGTGGTGGCATGCACCTGTAATTCCAGCTACCCAGGAGGCTAAGGTAGGAGAATCACTGGAATCCAGGAGGCAGAGGCTGCAGTGAGCCGAGATTATGCTACTGCACTCCAGCCTGGGTGAAGAGTCTGTCTCAAAAAAAAAAAAAAAAAAGGATAAAAAATTATGTAACATGCAAACAGCAACCATAAACCATGGTGGTTACAGAAAATAGGCCTCAAAAATTATTAGAAATAAAAAGGGACATTTTATAAGGGTCATTTTAAAAAGGTCACTCCATCAGGAAGATATAATAATTATAACCATATATGAACCTAAAAACAACACCATAATTCATAAAGTATAAACTGACAGAAATGAAAGGAGAAATAACACAATTCAACATGAATGAGTGTTCAATAATGGACAGACCAAAAAGACAGAAGATTGACAAGGAAATAGATGACTTGAACAACACTATAAACCAAAGAAACCAACAGACATCTATAGACACTCCACTCAACAACAGCAAAATATACATTTTTCTCCAATGCATATGGAACATTATTCTGGATGGACCATGTCCCAAGCCATAATAGAAGCCTCAATACATTTTAAAGGAAAGAAATAATACAAAGTATGTTCTCTAACCACAAAGGAATTAAAAATAATATGCAATAACCACAATAGAAATTAGAGGCCAGATGTGGTGGCTCATATCAGTAATTCCAGCACTTTGAGAGGCCAAGTCAGGAGAATCACTTGAGCCCAGGAGTTTGGGACCAGCTTGGGCACATGACGAGACCCCCATCTCTACAGAAAATTTTTAATTAGCCCTGTATAGTGGCACATGACTGTGGTCCCAGCTACTCGGGAGGCTTAGGTGGAAGAATTGCTTGAGCTTAGGAGATCAAGCCTGCAGTGAGCCATGTTCAAACCACTGCACTCTAGTGTGAGCAACAGAGCGAGAGACCCTGTCTCAAAAAGAGAGAGAGAGAAGAACAAGGAAATTTAAGAAACCCACAGATATGTGGAAATTAACATACTACTAAGTAACTACTGTAATGGGTCAAGGAAGAAATCACAAGGGAAATTAGGAAATACCTTGAGATGAATGAAAAGAAAGATAACATTCCAAAACATAAGGGATGTACCTAAAGCAGTTCCTAGAGAGAAATTTGTAAGTGTAAATGCTTAAATAAAAAAGAAGAAAGAATGTAGGATGAACAGGTCTAAAGATCTAATATACAACATGAAGACTATAGTTAACAAAGAGTATTTTATTCAGGATTTTGGCTGAATGAGTAGATTATAACTGTTCCTGCCCAGAGAGGAAAATGTATAACTGTAAGATGATGGATATGTATGTTCATTGGTTCCACTGTAGTAACCATTTTACTACCTATGTGTATTATATCATGTTGTATACCTTAATTATACATAATAGATTTTATTTTTAAAAAAAGGAAGAAAGGGTTTTTTTTCGTTGAGACAAGAGTCTCGTTCTGTCACCCACGCTGGAGTGCAGTGGCATGATCTCAGCTCACTGCAACCTCCACCTTCCAGACTCAAGTGATTCTCATGCCTCAGCCTCCCTAGTAGCTGGGATTACAGGCATGTGCCACCATTCCTGGATAATTTTTGTATTTTTAATATAGTCGAGGTTTTGCCATGTTGCCCAAGCTGGTCTTGAACTCCTGGCCTCAAGTGATCTGCCCGCCTTAACCTCCAAAAGTGCTAGGATTACAGGTGTGAGCCACCACACCCAGCCAAGAAGTAAGATTTCAAATCAACCACCTAACCTCCCACCCTGAGACACTGGAAAAAGAATAGCAATTAAAAGCACACAAAAAGAAAATAATAAAGATTGTAATGGAAGTGAAAGAACTGGAGAAGGGAAACACAATAAAGAAAAACAAAACCAAAAGTTAGGTTTTGAAAAGATTTTTTAAATTGACAAACCTTTTAGTTAGACTAAGGAAGACTCAAATTACTAGAAACAGAAGTGCAAGGGGATATTACAGAAGATAAAAAAGCTTATAAAGTACTTATAAAAAGCTTGTAAATGAACAATTGTGTGCCAAGAAATTAGATAACTTAGATTAAATGAGCAAATTATTAGAAAGACACAAACTACTAAAACTGACTCAAAAAGAGAAAATATGAATAGATTTATAACAACTAACGACCTTGAACCAATTGTCCAACACTACCTACAAAGAAAAGCCCAGACATCACTAGACAAAGACATCACAAGAAAAAGAAGACTACAGACCATTATCTCTTACGAATGTAGATACAAAAATCCTCAACATATGCTGGCACAATCCAGCAACATACAAAAATAATTATACTCCATGACCAAGGGAGATTTATTCTGGGAATGGAAAGTTGATTTAATAACTGAAAATTAATGTAATACACTGTATCAATATAATATTTTTTAAAATTTCACAATTGGCCAGGCACAGTGACTCACTCCTGTAATCCCAGGACTTTGGGAGGCTGAGGTGGGCAGATCATGAAGACAGGAGTTCGAGGTCAGCCTGGACAACATGGTGAAAACTTGTCTCTACTAAAAATACAAAAATTAGCTGGGCATGGTTGCACATGCGTGTAATCTCAGATACTTGAGAGGCTGAGGCAGGAGAATCATTTGAACTTGGGAAGCAGAGGTTGCAGTGAGCTGAGATCGTGCCATTGCACTCCAGCATGGCTGACAGGGCAAGGTTTTGTCTCAAAAAGAAAAAAGAAAAAAGTGGCCGGGCGCAGTGGCTCACACCTATAATCCCAGCACTTTGGGAGGCTGAGGCAGGTGGATCACAAGGTCAAGAGATTAAGACCATCCTGGTCAACATGGTGAAACCTCATCTCTACTAAAAAAAATACAAAAATTAGCTGGGCATGGTGGTGCACACCTGTAGTCTTAGCTACTTGGGAGGCTGAGACAGGAGAATTGCTTGAACCCAGGAGGCAGAGGTTGCAGTGAGCCGAGACCACGCCATTGCACTCCAGCCTCGGTAACAACTGAAACTCTGTCTCAAAAAGAGAAAAAATTTCACAATCATCTCAATAGATGCAGAAAAAGCAGTCGACAAGCCCAATATTTTTTCATGATAAAAACAATCAACAACATAGTAGGGAACCTCCTCAACTTGATAAAGGACATCTACAAAAAACTCACAGCTAACATTATACTTAATGGTGAAGAAATGGATACTTTCCCACTAAGATCAGATGACAAACAAAACAAAGATGCCCATTCTTGACATTTCTATTCAACATTGTCTAGCCGTGGCAATTGGGCCAAAAAATGACATAAAATGCATCTAAATTGGAAAAAAAGTAAAACTATCTATTTAGAGATGACATGATCCTGTATGCAGGAAAGTCTATAAAATCACTAAAAAAAATTAAAACAGATAATTGAGTTCAGCAATACTTCGGGATACAAGATCAATATGACAAATCAACTTATTTCTATACCCTAGCAATAAAAAAATCTAAAATTGAAATTAAGAAAACAACTTATAATAACATCAAAAAATTAAAAGCTTAAGGATTAAATTAAAAGAAATGGAAAACATTCTGAAAACATATTCAAATAATATATTATTGAAATAAAGATCTAAATAAATGGAAAGACATCCAATGTTCATGGATCAGAAGACTTAATATTTTTAAGATGGGAATATTCCTCAGCTTAATCTACAGATTCACCACAGTCTCTAGCAGGGAGACTTGTGAGACACTCTCTTCCTTGTAGACATTAACAAGCTGGCTGGGTGTGGTGGCTCATGCTTGTAATCTCAGCACTTTGGGAGGCTGCAGCAGGCAGATCATTTGAGGTCAGGCGTTCAAGACCAGCCTGGCCAACATGGTGAAACCCTGTTTCTACTAACAGTTAAAAAAAAATTTTTTTAAAGATAGAAATTAACAAGCTGATTCTAAAATTTATGTGAAAACTCAAGGGACTCAGAACAGCCAAAACAATTTTGGAAAACAACAAAGTTAGAAGATTTATGCTTTCCTGTTTCCAATCTTACTACAAAGCTACAATAATCAAGACAGTGCAGTACTGGCATAAGGACAGACATATAGATCAATGGAACAGAATTGGGAGTCCAGAACTAAACCCACATTTCTATGGTCAACTGATTTTCATCAAGTGTGAAAAATAATCGTCTTTTCTACAAATGGCACTAGGATAGCTAGACAAGTGAATGCAAAAGAATCAAATTGGATCCTTACCTCACACTATACACACAAATTGACCTAAAATGGATTAAAGACCTAAATGTAAGAGTCAAAACTGTAAAACTCTTATAAGAAGCCCAGGGGTAAATATTTATGGCCTTGGTTTTGGCCATGGATTCTTAGATAAGACACTAAAAGCACAAGCAACAAGCAAAAAAATTAATTTGACACCAAAATTAAAAATTTTGTGCTCCAAAGAACATTATCAAGAAAGTGAAAAGATAGCCTATAAAATGAGAGAAAATGTTTACAAAGTATGTATCTGATAAGGAAACTTGTATCCAGAATATATAAAGAATGCTTACAACTCAACATTTAAAAGAAAAATAACCCAGTTTTTAAAATGGTGAAAGATTTGAATAGACATTTTTCCAAAGAAGATATACAAATGGACAATAAGTGCATAAAAAGTTGCTCAACATCATTGGCCATCAGTGAAATGCAAATCAAAACCACAGTGAGATACCACTTTAACATGCAGTAGAATGGCTGTGAGCAAAAAGCTACATAACAACAAATGTTGCCAAGGATGTGGAGAAATTGGAATCCTCTGCGCTGCTGATGGGAATATAAAATGATGCAGCCACTTTGGAATGCCATCTGTCAGTTCTTCAAAAAGTTACCACATGGCCCAGATATATACTCAAAAGAATTAAAAACAAGTATTCAAACCAATACTTGTACACAAATGTTAAGAGCAACACTATTCATGATAGCCAAAATGTGGAAACAACCCAAATATGTATTGACTGATAAACAAAATGTGGTATATTTATACAATGGAATATAAATCAGCCACAAAAAGGAATGAAGTGCTGATACATGCTACAATATGGATGAACCTTGTAAATATTTTGCTAAGTGAAAGAAGCCAGACACAAAAGATCACATGCTGCATGACTCTATTTATATAAAATATCCAGAATGGATAAATCCATAGCAACAGAAAGCAAATTATAAATTGTTAGGTACTGGCCAGGCGCGATGGTTCACACCTGTAATCCCAGCACTTTGGGAGGCCAAGGCAGGCAAATCACTTGAGGTTGGGAGTTCAAGACCAGCTGGCCAACATGGTGAAACCCTATCTCTACTAAAAATACAAAAATTAGCTAGGTGTGATGGTGCATTTCTGTACTACCAGCTACTTGGGAGGCTGAGGCATGAGAATCACTTGAACCTGGGAGGTGGAGGTTGCAGTGAGCTGAGAATGCACCACTGCACTACACTCCAGCCTGGGCAACAGAGCAACACTCTGTCTCAAAAAAACCCCAAAATTGCTAGGGACTGGAGAGAAGAAAATTTGACTGCTTAATGGACATGGGGTTTTCGTTTGAGGTAATGAAAATGTTTTGGAGCTTCATGGAGGTGGTGGTTGCACAACATTGTGAATGCACTAAATGTCATGAAATTATACACTTTTGTTAATTTTGTTATGTGAATTTCACTTTCAATAAAAAATGAAGGCTGAGCACAGTGGCTCATGCCTATAATCCCAACACTTTTGGAGGTCAAGGAAGGAGGATTGCTTGAGCCCAGGAGGTCCAGACCAGCTTGGGCAACATAGCAAGACACTGTCTCTACAAAAAACTTAATAAAAATTTCCTGCCGGGAGCGATGGCTCCAGCCTGTAATCCCAGCACTTTGGGAGGCCAAGGCGGGTAGATCACGAGGTCAAGAGATAGAGACCATCCTGGTCAACATGGTGAAACCGCGTCTCTACTAAAAATACAAAACATTAGCTGAGCATGGTGGCACATGCCTGTGATCCCAGCTACTCAAGAGGTTGAGGCAGGAGAATTGCCTGAACCCAGGAGGCAGAGGTTGCGGTGAGCAGAGATC
>NW_016107490.1:3821592-3824089 GCF_001604975.1 Cebus imitator
CATATGATTCCATTTTTATGAAATGTCCAGAATGGGCAAATACATAGAGATAGACAAGATTAGTGATTGCTTAGGGAAAGATAGAAGAATGATATGGTCACCTGGGACGATAACTAAAGGTTACTGAGTTTCTCTTAGAGGTGATGAAATTGTTCAAAACTGATTGTAGTAATGGTTGCATAACTCTGACAGTATACTTAAAACCACTGGATTGTACCATTTAAATGAGTGAATTGTATGATATGTGGAGTATTGTGCAATAAAACTGTTTCAAAAAAGCCAATATTGCATTAAATTGCATTTGGGAAATAGAAATATAACCCATAATCTCACCAATTTATCCTAACAGCTACGTCATCTTGTTTAATTTCTTCTTGTGTTTGTCTGTGTGTGTATATCCATCATGCACAGGGCAGTGTTATTATCTGTTTTTTTACAGACAGACAAACTGAGACCCAGAGACGGCACCATGTCTAAGAGCAACAGAAAAAGTGGTTTGAGCAGTGTGCTCTTGATGACAGTGTTGCTGTGTTAAACAAATCAATACCTGAAAGGACTTGGAATACTGCCTGACACATAGTAAGTGCTAAAAAATGTTAGCTATTATTAGTAGACTACATGAAGGACTTTTAGAAATAACTATATTGTGCTTATTCCCATTTCTGGCTTGGCTCATGTTATTCCCCTAGATGGTTGCCTTTTGTTTGCTGCCTATTGAAACTTTTTCCTTGCTCAAGGCTCTGCTCAAATCTCACATCCTTCATGAAGCTGCTCACCTCTTCTTTCTATGTGGTATTGTGCTCACAACATTGGCACCCTTTAGCAGTTTAATGTTCTCATTGCTTTGTTGTTACTGGTCTTGACTCCATGATCAGCTCTTCGGCTCTATTAGAAATATTTTGTTGGCTGGGAGCGGTGGCTCACACCTGTAATCCCAGTACTTTGGGAGGCCGAGGAGGTGGGCCAATCACCTGAGGTCCAGAGTTCAAGACCAGCCTGGCCAACATGGTGAAACCCTGTCTCTACTAAAAATACAAGAATTAGCCAAGTGTGGTGGTGTGCACCTGTAATCCCAGCTATTTGGGAAGCTGAGGCACGAAAATCTCTTGAACCTGGGAGGCAGAGCTTGCAGACTTTAGTTGATTTTGAATGGCAGTTATAACTGTTGATTTTGAATGGCAGATATATCACTACACTTTTATGTGGTTAATATATTTTCCCAAATTTAAAATAAGAGAAAGTAAGAAATGTAGGTAACTAATGTAAGTAACTGTCAGTATTAGTTTATGTCACAAATATTTGAAGGGATATCCGAAGTGTATTCATTTTTAGCCATAAATAGTCATGTAATA
Source organism: Cebus imitator (assembly GCF_001604975.1). Taxonomy (NCBI): domain Eukaryota; kingdom Metazoa; phylum Chordata; class Mammalia; order Primates; family Cebidae; genus Cebus; species Cebus imitator. Next base: position 3,822,945 of record NW_016107490.1, read on the forward strand.
CCATGAGTATATGTAGTTATATACTCAGGGAAGAAAGCTGACTCTTTCCAGTAAGTACTAGAACTGAATACTTCTTATTTTTTTGGGGGGGGGGATTTCTCTCTTCTTGCCCAGGCTGAAGTGCAATGGCACGATCTCGGCCCACCGCAACCTCCACCTCCCAGGTTCAAGTGATTCTCCTGCCTCAGCCTCCCAAGTAGCTGGGATTACAGGCATGAGCCACTGTGCCTGGCTAATTTTGTATTTTGTGTTTGTTTTTTTTTTAGTAGAGACGAAGTTTCTCCATGTTGGTCAGGCTGGTCTCGAACTTTTGACCTCCCCAAAGTGATGAGATTACAGGTGTGAGCCATCACGCCTGGCCAAAACCAAGTACTTTTAAATAACATCTAGTTTTGTCCAATGAATAACAGCTAATTTCTCTGTTACAGTGGCTCTGGAGTTGGGCTGTGACAGTATTTTTTAGAGGTCACCAGGTGACTCTGTTGTGTAGATAGGTTGAAAAACATGCTGTTATATGACATATAGTAATCATTAAAAGACCAACACTAAGACCACAGCTAGAAATGTGTTCAGGAACATAAAAAAAAGTCAGGAAAGCACAGACTCAAGATGGTACCATGAGGTGGCGATAAAAATGCAAGGAAACCACATTAAGCTTTAAGTTTAGCCTGTCTTAGTGCATGTGTATGTCATTTGTAGAAAGAAACGGAATACTGGGAAATGGTAAGATAAATTATAGCTAAAATACACCGGGAATTATAGAAAGCAAATATTTAAAAAGGAAAGAAAGCAGAAAAAGAACAAAGAAAACCGCTTAGAAGATGCAGTTTAAATTTGACGCTATTCAGTGCCAGAATTGCATGTTTTCAGAGTCATGCTTTTGTATATTAATAACATAGATTCTATAAGCGTTTAGAAGTCTCTTGTAGTTCTGAAAATTGAGAAAGGAAAAAACTTTAAATAGTCTAAACAAATCAAGGCTGGGTGCATTGGCTCACACCTGTAATTTCAGCACTTTGGGAACCCAAGGTGGGCGGATCACCTCAGGTCAAGAGTTCAGGACTAGCCTGGCCAAAATAGCGAAACCCCATCTCTACTAAAACTACAAAAATTAGCCAGGCATGGTGGTGGGTGCCTGTAATCCC
>NW_016107490.1:3824685-3842299 GCF_001604975.1 Cebus imitator
AAAAAAAAAAAAATTAGCCAGGCATACTGGTGCATGCCTGTAGTCCCAGCTACTCAGGAGGCTGAGGTGGGAGGCTCACTTAAGCCCAGGAGGTCAAGGCTGTAGGGAGTGATAATCATGTCACTGTACTCCAGTCTGGGCAACAGAATGAGACCCTGTCTCAAAAAAAAAAATAATAATAATGAAATGTTTCTCCTCCTTTCAATAATATTTTTAACTTGGCAAAATGACATCTTCTAAATATGTAAATTAAGGAGTAGAATACCTAGCTTGCTAAACTCTGCACAATGTCTTTACCATAGTTATCTGAAGAACTGCAACCCTTTTTCTTCCTATCCAGATGAGGCAGACACACAAAGATATGGAAAAACATTGGAGAGATTTACACCAATATATTAATTAAGGTAATTTCAGAGATGGAGCAGGAGAGGAAGACTTATAGATGTTTTTATTTTCTTTTTGCTTGCTTGTATTTTCTTTTTAATTATTATTCAGTATTTCAAGTACACAAAAAAGTACAGAGGATAATACAACAAATGTACAGGTGCTCACCACCCAGTATTTTTACATGTAGCATTTGATGTTTTGAAATAAAGCATAAAACATTCCAAATACCCTATCACCGAGGATCTTGCATCCTCCTCTTCTTTTCCCAGAAGTAAACATTTCTCTGAATTTGATGTTTATTATGACCCTGCATATCGTTATATTTTACTACATATTTTATGTAGCTACAGCATAATATGCTATGTAAACTTTATATAATGACCTCATACTATACATATGCTCGTGCAATTTTTTAGACTGTGTGTTTGAGAATTGTATATTTTGATTCAGGTATCTTACGTTTATTTTAGCTACTCAATAGTGATCTATTCTATTAATCTATTAAAATATATTTCTTGTCAATGGACATTGAAGTTATTTTCATTTTTTTTCTTAAAATAATATAGCAAAAATTTTCACTCATTTTTCTTGTGCCTGTATGGTTATGTACATTGCCAACTTGGCGAAACATTTGCAAAAAAGTTTTCTCCGGAGTTGTACCGGCTTAGGCTCACAAGCAGCATATGAAAGTCCCTGTTGTTCTGTTTCTTCACCAACAACTGGGGTTATATCAATTGGGATAACTAAATTATGCTACAGTAACACAATCACAAAAATCTCAGTGTCTTAATTCAAAGGTCTATTTCTTCTTCATGAAGGTCTGTTATTAGTCACTCAGAGACCAGGGCTGATGGAGCTTCCATCCTGACATTTGCTTCTATGAGGTAGGGAAAAAGAACTGACTAAAAGGCTCAAATTTGGCCCTTCCCAATTTCTGCACACAAGTGACCATATCAATTCTGCTCACAATTAGTTGGTTCACACTTGTTTTAACAAGTCTTATGACCACATCTAACTTCAAAGAGTTCCCACTCCTACCTTTAGGATCTGAATATCTGTGAATGATGACTGCAGGTACTGATAAACTTTACTTTTCCTAGTGCAGTGAATATGAAATAGTCTCTTTATTTTTATTTGTATGTCCTGATTTTGTAGAGACAAGGTTTCGCAATGTTGTCCAGGCCAGTCTCAAACTCCTGGGCTCAAGTGATCAGCTCACCCCAGCCATTCAGTGTTGGGATTACAGGTGTGAGCCACCACACCTAGCCCTTTTGCCCATTTTTATGTTGGATTTTTAGTGTCTTCTCATCCATTTCTAAGGATTCTTTATTTAGTAGGGGTACTAGCTTTTTGCCTGATATGAATAACAAATAATTTCCTATTTTTCGTTTGCATATTTTTACTTGGTGAATTATGTCTTTTGGGCATTCTGAAAGGTTTTTAAAATTTTTTAGCTACTCAAATTTTTTTTTTTTTTTTTCAGACGGAGCTTCGCTCTTGTTACCCAGGCTGGAGTGCAGTGGCGCGATCTCGGCTCACCGCAACCTCCGCCTCCTGGGTTCAGGCAATTCTCCTGCCTCAACCTCCTGAGTAGCTGGGATTACAGGCACGCGCCACCATGCCCAGCTAATGTTTTGTATTTTCAGTAGAGACGGGGTTTCACCATGCTGACCAGGATGGTCTCGATCTCTTGACCTCGTGATCCACCCGCCTCGGCCTCCCAAAGTGCTGGGATTACAGGTGTGAGCCACCACGCCCGGCCTAGCTACTCAAATTTACCAGTCTAATCTTTCACGACTTTACATTTGAGTCATATTTAGAAAGTCCTTTCACACTTAAAGCTATAAAGAATTGCATATTTTCTTCTAAAACTTGCATGGTTTTATTTTCCTATTTAAATATCTGATCCATTTGAAAGTTTTCACATGGTGTAATGTGTGAAGTAGGCATCCAACTTTTTTTTTCTTTCTGATTGCTATCCAATTTCTGGTGTCCATAAACACATTTATTGAATAGAATTTTTTCTTTTACTATGCTGCATTTATTACATACTAAATTCTGGTTTAAAGTAATGCTAACTGCAAAAATGATTCCAACACCATAGAAGTTTACCTCTCATTTGAATAAAATCCAAATATGTGTGCCTGATTGGCAGGTAGCTTTCTCAATTGGTAATCCAATGCTCTTTTCATGTTCTGGTTATACTCTCTTCAAAACAGTAGCCATGGTTATCTATCTCAAGTCAGGGGACAGAGAGAGAGAGCAGGGTGTTGCTTGTGAGGCACTTTTGTGGGACAGGCTGGTAGTGGCATACATCACTTTTGCCCATATTTAGTTGCCTGAATTCACTCACGTGGCCATACCTTCTACTATTTCCCCATTAAGAAGACTTTATTTTATTTATTTTTTGAGACAAAGGGTCTCACTCTTTCACACAGGCTAAAATACAGTGGTGTAATCTCAGCTTACTACAGCCTCTTCACCTTAGGCTCAATAGTTATCTTACCACCTCAGCCTTCCCAGTAGCTGGGACCACAGGCACTTGCTACCACACCTAACTAATTTTTGCATTTTTTGTAGAGATGGAGTTTTGCCATGTTGTCAAGGCTGGTCTCTATCTTCTGAGCTTAAGCAGTCCGCCCACCTCGGCCTCCCAAAGTGCTGGGATTACAGGCATAAGCCACTGTACCCACCTAAGGAGCCTTTTAATTTCTAATTAGTATTCCCTATTGTCTTCTCTTTTTCTTAATCAATTTTTTCCAAGGTTAATATATTTTAAGGTTTTTCATATAACCAGCTTTTTAAAAAAAGTCCTGTTAAGGCCAGGCGAGGTGGCTCACACCTGTAATCCCAGCACTTCTCCTGCCTGAGGTGCTGAGGGAGGCTGAGGTGGGTGGATCACTTGAGGTCAGGGGTTCATGACCAGCCTGGCCAACAGGGCAACACCCCATCTCTACTAAAAATACAACACTTAGCTGGGGGTTGTGGCGGGTGCCTGTAATCCCAGCTCCTAGGGAGGCTGAGGTGAAAGAATCACTTGAACTGGGAGGCAGAGGTTGCAGTGGGCCAAGATTGCACCATTGCATTCCAGCTTGGATGACAACAGTGAAACTCTGTCTCAAAAAAAAAAAAGTCTTGTTAATGAAGAGGTTTAAAATTATGGTTGACTCCCCCTCACCCTTCAAAATGTTTGGAGACCAATTAATGACCTTTATGAAATTCATGAAGCTAGTTACAAACCACTTCTGCTGACATTAAAAAAAAAAAAAGACATTTTTCTCATTACTAGCTCATGACACTTCCTTAAATTTAGCCCAGAGGGCAGTTTTTAAAAGCCCTGCTGCTAAAACTATATAGCCGTTTGTAAATACATGTTTTGTCCCAAACTTGCAAACCAAGTTATTTACAAAAGATACTTGCTAAAGTTCAGCTAGCCATTAAGCTGAAAGATGTTTCTCCTTTTTTTACTTAAAAAAATGTATGGACTATAAAATCCTTTAAGATTTCACTAACTTATGTAATATATGACATTGTGAACCCCATATTGTTATATATACAACTATGCATTACTCAGAAGTCAGAGGGCCTAAACAGAGGTAAATTTAACTGGACTATTTCCTGTGATACTTAATGCTATAGTAAGAAGCCTTTCCTTACAGACTAATCACCAGTGTGGACGAGTCATTGTCATTTCCTGTTAAACTACAATTCTATCTGTTGGATTTTTGTTTCTTATTTCATTAATGTTTGCTTTTTACTTGATCATATAGAACACTAGTCTTTGTTCATGGATAGGATAAATCAATATTATAAAGTTGTTCATTTTCCCCAATTAATATACAAATTTAATGTAATCCCAATACAAATATTGTTTATTCTAGAACCAGATCAGGTGATTATAAAGTTCACATGGAAAAATAAACATGAAACAAGAGCTAGGAAAATCTTGTAAAAGAAAATGCAATTTGGTTCAGAGGGACAGACTAGTCCTACCAGATACAAGAGTATACTATAAAGCCTCCGCAATAAAAACCAAGTGTGTTGACAAATCATTGTAACATAATAGAAAGACTAGAAATAGGCTCAAAAAAAAAAAAAAGAAGTTTAATACATAGCAAAAGTGGGATCTCAAATTACTAGAGGAGATAGGCTTTTTAATAAATAGCATTGAGACAACTGAATATTTTGAAAATACAGATTTGAATTTGGCACCATATATGAGGATAAAATCCAAATGAGAGCTATATGTAAAGAATTAAATCATAAAAGTACCAGAAGAAAATATTGATGAATTCCTTTATAAGCAAGGAGTGGGAGAAAGAAATAAGAGGAAAAATTGATAACCTTAACTACTTAAAAAAAAACTTCATGGCAAAAAAAAAAAATCAAAGAAGAGATGGCAAATGGGAGAAAATATTGCAAGGCTAATATACAAGTTCTTTAAAAATCAGGATGAAAAAGACAAAAACATACAAACCTATTATGAAAAAGAGCAAATTACATGAACAGACTGTCCAGAGAAAAAGACATATGAATGGCCCTTAAATGAAATGCTCAATATGTTCATTATGAGAGAAATGCAAATTACAACTATGCTGAAATACCAATTCCCATCTATCATGTTGGCAAAAATCTAAAAGTATAAAATGGTACTACCCCAAGGAGAGGAATTTGGCAATGTCTAGCAAGTGCTCATATATATTTATCTTTTGGCCCAGTAATACCACTTCTAGGAATTTACTATGAACGTACAACTTGACAAATATAAAACAATACAGGCATAAGATTACTCATCGTAGAATTATTTATACACAATAGCAATAATGTGGAAACAACTCAAATGTCTGTCAGCAAGAGATTGGGTTGCATAATAGGACATCAGCACATTGGAGTATTGAACAGCTATTAAAAACACAAGGACAGGCCGTGTGCAGTGGCCCACTCCTGTCATCCCAGCACTTTGGGAAGCTGAGGTGGGAGGATGACTTGAGCCCAGAGTTCAAGACCAGCCTGGGCAACGTAGTGAAACCTCATCTCTACAAAAAATAAAATTACCCAGGTATGGTGGCACGCACTATGGTCCCAGCTACTTGGGAGGACTGCTTGAACCCAGGAGGTCAAGGCTGCCGTGAGGTGAGATCATGCCACTGCACTCAAACCTGGGTGATGGAACGAGATCCTGTCTCAAAAAAAAAGAACAAGGACAGTGACAATTTCTGTGAATTGATATGGAAAGAAAGAACTAAATAGAGCAAGATAGTTTTGTACAAGAAATTAAAAGAAGAATCTAATAGATTCCCTTTAACAATACAGTATATTTACTATTTTAGTTAACAGTATGTCCATATTAGTCCAGAAACAGATGTATTTATTTTTGCAAAAAGAAACAGAGATATACCACAAATAATGAAATAGGTTATCTCTGGGGGACAGAGGAAGGAATAGGTGGAAGAGATAGAGCTGAGGAAGTTACACTTTTATAAGCATAACTTTCTACATAGTTTTGACTTAAAAAAAAAAACTTTTAACTTTGGAATTATAGATTCAGACCAGGTGTGGTGGCTCATACCTGTGATCCCAGCACCTTGGGAGGCCAAGGTGGTCAGATGGCTTGAACTCAGGAGTTCGAGACCAGCCTAGGCAACATGGCAAAATCCCGACTCTACAAAAAATACAAAAATTAGCCAGGTGTGGTGTGTGTACCCGTAGTCTCAGCTACTTGGGAGACTGAGGTGAGAGGATCCCTTGAGACAGGGAGGTTGGCTACAATGAGCAGAGATCACACCACTGCACTCCAGCCTGGGCAACAGAGTGAAACCCTGTCTCAAAACAAACAACAACAACAAAAATGTGACTTGCAAAATAAAGCATTGGAGTTACTGCTCTCTTAATACAAATGCTTTGAATTGTGTCTCTGCTTGTTACCCCTGGCCTTTTTTATACCGTGGGGCAATGTGCCATTGTTAGACAAGGAGGAGGAGATGTATGTCTTTTGGAAAAAGGATGACTGTAAAAGCAAAATGAGAAAAGAGAAGCTGTTCCCACAACACTAACATGCTTTTAGGCAAGTCAATTTTAGGAAAGAGTTTATATGAAACTGAAGATCTGGGAATTGATCCCTTAAGAAGAAAGTCTGTGTACCCTTTGAAAGCCACTGGTATACACGTCTTTTTGCCTGCTCCTTTTTATTCTTACAACCTACTCTAATTGCACCTCTGTCCCCACACAGCTCCATTGAACATACTTTTACAAAGGCCATCAATGACACACACACATTGCTAAACACACAAAAAAATCATAAGCAAGTAGTTACAAGCTTCAGGACAGACAGAAAAAGAAATTCTAATGCATAAATTTTACCCAGAGTTTCATTTTATAATCAATATTAGTAATAAAGACCAAGACACATGGGCCAGGCATGGTGGTTCACACATGTAATCCCAGCACTTTGGGAGGCCAAGGTGGGTGGATCACCTGAGGTCAGGAGTTTGAGACTAGCCTGGCCAAAATGGCGAAACCCCATCTCTAATTCAAATACAAAAATTAGCTGAGAGTGGTGGTGCATGCCTGTAGTTCCAGCTACTTGGGAGGCTGAGATGGGAGAATCACTTGAACCTGGGAGGCAGAGGTTGCGGTGCGCCAAGATCGCGCCACTGCACTCCAGCCTGGGTGACAGACTGAGACTCTGTCTCAAAAAAAAAAAAAAAAAAAAAAAGACATAAGACATGGGGTACATTAGTTTGGGGACAGGTCTCCTAATCTAGGTGGCTCCAACCAGGAGTGAGATAGCTGTGCAAGGTTACATTCAGGCAAACCTGGCTGGTCCATTTTCTGAACAAGCCAGTCCACTAAGAATTTTGATGAAGCATTTCATCAGGTATGGGCACGTCAATGAAGAGTCAACTCTGTAAAATGTTTGAGGAGATTTATTCTGAGCCAAATATGAGTGACCATGGCCCATGACACAGTCCTCAAGAGGTCCTGAACATGTGCCCAAGGTGGTTGGGGCACAGCTTGGTTTTATACATTTTAGGGAGGCATGAGACATCAATGAAATACATTTAAGAAATACATTGGTTTGGTTCAGAAAGGTGGAGCAACTCAAAGCAGGGACTTCCAGGCTACAGGTAAATTTAAACATTTTCTGATTGACAATTGGTGGAGATGACAATTGTCTAAAGACCTGGGATCAATAGAAAGGAAATGTTCAGGTTAAGATAAAAGATTGTGGAGACCAAGGTTCTTCTGAAGTCTTATAGAGGCTGCCTTAGAGATAATAAAAGACAAATGTTTCCTATTCAGACCTTTAAAAAGATGTTAGACTCTCAGTCTCTTCAGGAGAGTCAGATGCATATTTTCCCCTACAAAGGACAGCTTTGCAGGACCATTTGAAAATACAGCAAAGAAACATGTTGGGGTATATGTATATATAGTTTTTCTTGAGACAGAATCTTGCTCTGTCACCAGGCTGGAGTGCAGTGGTGTGATCTCAACTGACTGCAACCTCCCGGGTTCAAGCGATTCTCCTGCCTCAGCCTCCCGAGTAGCTGGGACTATAAGCATGTGTCACCAGCCCCAGAGATGGGGTTTCACCATGTTGGACAAGATGGTCTCGATCTCTTGACCTCGTGATCCACCTGCCTCAGCCTCCCAAAGTGCTGGGATTACAGGTGTGTGCCACAGTACCTGGCCTGGGGTGGAATATTTTGACTTTCTTCCTTGTCACATAATATTATGCCAGAATCAGCTTGGAAAGCAAGTCACCATATATAGAGTTAAAACCCATCTGATGAGAATTTATGGTTTGTAGAGCATGACTCCCCAGACCCCTTACGAATGTGGGCAAAATAAAAAAAAATTAGAGCTTAGTCCTCAGGCAGCTTCTGAAATGGTGGAAAAAACTGTGAGTTTGGAGGAAACATTTGGATCAGCCATTGTTCTTAAGAGGTATTATCTGACATTTCAACCTATTATAAAGAGGGAAATTTAAAGTATTAATGCGTTGGTAGGACCCGTTTTTTTTTTTTTTTTTTTTTTTTTTTTAAATACACCTGCCCCTAAAGAAACTTCTCTCGCAGGCCACACTATAACCGGATAGACACACAAGATGTTTTGGACGGAGAGTGGTGGAGCCAAGATTGCAGCTCCTGTTTGAGTCCTCAGGGATCCAGAGCCATTTCTCCGGTGTTCAGCTTGAAAACCTTGGGCAACTTCTGGAGATTTCAACGTCTCACAAAGTGCAGAAATGTGACTGGCACAGCATCCTTTCCGGAATTGATGGTGTCTTTCTGTAAGGGTTGATTCTCCATCCCATCAACCAAATAGGGAAAGCCAGAGCATCTTTTTCTTCAAGAATGACAGTGGTTTCTCCCAGCCTTTTCTGCCCCTGTGACTTTCTCTCCAACGCAGCCTATGGAATAGTAAAAAATAAGTAGATTATTAACCCCTGACACGCTTGAAAGTCCTTTGTAACCAACTTCCTCCTCAATATAAAATATTAATGTAATTTAAAATTTTTTTCTGTCCCCGCCGTCCCGCCCCTAACATTAATTTTTAGAACTCTCTTTAGACACCGTTTGGAGAGGTTTTTTTTAAGGGCCACAGGAAGACGCCTTGTGGCTGTTGTACTGGCATTCCCTCTTCATAGCAGAGATGGTGTCTCTGGACATTTTCCAACAGCAGGGTCCCTAAGTGCAGCGGCGCCAGCCGGGCTTAGCTGAAGCAGCTTTCAGGTCTCCTAGGAGGGCAGGTTTATGAGCATGCGCAGAGGATTTTCCGTTAGGGAGCCGATGGGGCGCGGCTCCTTGGAGCATGCGCACACAAACTTTCCGCTAGGAATCAAGCCGAGCTTGCACACACAGATGTTAGGTAGGTTCCGGGCGAGGTAGTTGGGAACGTGCGGCGTCAGGTCCGGAGTCGTGTTGACATCGTCCGAGAGTCTGTTAAAATCCTTCTTTGGCCAGATTCCAGACTCGTGGAGGAACGGCAGGTATATTCGTTTTATAATAGGAGTTTTAGCGTCTTTTTTCCTTGGATAAGTTTTTCCAAATATAAATATATTAAATATTCATTTAAAAATATCTAAGAATTAAGCAGCAGTCAATTAGACAAATACGTAGGCAAAGGACTGGCGTACAAAATTCGTAGAAAACTAGTAGTTACAAATAGACTTTAAATATATGAAAAGATGCCTAGCTGCATGTTTTTGTGGTTTTTTGTTTTTATTTTTATCTTTTGCTTTTATGTTTGTTTTTTTTGGTTTGTTCTTTTATTTTTTGAGATGGAGCCTCTCTGTGTTGCCCAGGCTGGGGTGCAGTAGCGCAATCTTGGCTCACTGCAACCTCTGCCTCCCGGCTTGAAGCGATTCGCCCTCCTCAGCCTCCCGAGTAGCTGGGATTACAGGCACGCGTCACCATGCCTGGCTAACTTTTGTATTTTTAGTAGAGATGGGGGGGGGGTCACCATGTTGGCCAGGCTGGTCTCGAACTCCTGATCTCAGATGATCTGCCTGCCTCAGCCTCCCAAAGTGCTGGGATTACAGGCGTGAGCCACAGCACCTGGTTTTTTTTTTTTTTTTTTTTTTTTTTTTTTTTTCTTTTTTTGAGACAGGTGGCAAGATCAGTGCTCGCTGCAGCCTCCACCTCACAGGCCCAAGCAATCCTCCCACCTCAGTTTCCCCAAGTACTGGGATTACAGACCAGCTTCAGTTTTAATAAAAATGCATCATGATTGGTAAACACTGAAAACGTTTGGCAATATACTGGATATAGGAGGATGTAAGGGAAACAAGGGCCAAGTTACATACAGTGCTAGTAGGAGAGCAGAATGCAGCAATCCTTGGTGGTTATCAAAACCACACTGAATAATATTTGCATTTTGATCCAACAATCCCACTTTGGGGAATTTTGCCTCCAAATACACTTGCTTACATATAAAGTGATATGTATATGAAGTTATTGATTGTAATAGAAAAAGATTGGAAACTACGTGAGTATCCATCAGAGGACTGATATTATAAACTATAGTACATATGCAAAGTGGAGCATTAAGCAGCTATGAAAAAGAGTGAGGAATCAGTTCCCAACATACTAATGTGGAATTATCTCTAGCATATCTTACTAAGTGAAAAAAGCCTTGGTGCCAAACAGTATATAAATTATGCCTTTTGTGTAGGAAAGGATAAATGAGAGTACATGATTCTTATTTCCACATAAATTCTGATAATATACTCAAGAAACTAATAGTCATGGTTTCTTATGAGACGGAGGGTAGGACTGAGATAGGGTGAGAGACTTCTCAATGTATTCCTCATTATAATGTTTTTTGAATTTTATGAATGCTGTTCATTAAAAACAAAAATAAGATTACGGTAAATTTTTTTAAAGGTAATAAGTTATTTAATTAGATTATCAGGACATTTAAAATACCAATTTGTGAGGATAAATTCCATTTGTCAGGGCAAACACAGATTGCAGGTAGCCCTGGAGCTGAGGAATAGCTTTGATTTTTGGTAAAATTTGTGAGTCCACAGCTTTCTGATCAGTCTTGCGCTGCTCTGTAATCTCGTATTTCTCTTTTTCTGTGTCGAAGGTCTCACCTTCTGGTGTCTGGGCTTTCGCAGCTTCTTGTTCTTGAAGTAAGCATCAGTAAGATGTTTTGGGATTTTTACATTGCTGATATCAATTTTGGTTGAGGTGGCAATGACAAATTTCTGGTGCGTTCTTTGCAGAGGAACTCGATTGAGGACCAGAGGTCCAGTCACAAGTAATAAGCCACTAGCCAGCTGCTTCAGGAAAACCACCCTCTTGCCCCTGTAGCGTCCAATGAGGATGATCAGAATGGTCCCGGGGGTGATGCTGGCTCGCAGTTTTCTCACGTGCTGACTGAAGGGTTTTTTGCTGTGGCTCAACAGCTTTCGAGGCACATCTTCAGTAGGATAATACCTAGGCATTTTGCGAAGTTTAACCACCCCGGTACCGCCGTTTTTGTCACCACCAACTGGTTTTGTAACAGTTGCAAGAACCTTCTCCTTCTTTTTCTTTTCAACCTTGGATTTAGCCGCTGGTACTTCCTCTTGTACATGGCCTTTCTGGAATACATGGCAGATCGGGAATACCTGCCAGTTCCTCTGACAAGAACAGGATTGCGGCTGCAATGGGGCTTCCCCTTCTTGGGCTTTTTGGCCTTGAGGTTACCCTTTTTCACTTTACTACCAGCATCAGCCTTCTTGGCTTCAGGTTTCTTCTCTTTAGTATCCGGCTTCTCAACTTTTTTACCGGCCATCAAGAGGTCACTTCCGGCCGCGGACGCTGGGAGACGCGAAATCTTTTGGCTTCAGTCCGGAACCCCAACGTGGCTGAGACTAGCTCAGTGTCATTTTCTGGACAACTTTTTTTTTTTTTTTTTAAAGCTAGAAATGTGTAATATTAAAAGTGGAGGTTGGGTGTGCGGCTCACACCTGTAATCCCACCACTTTGGAAGACTAAGGAGTATTCCTTGAGCACAGGAGTTTGAGACCAACCTGGGCAACACGGTGAAAACCCGTGTCCCCAAAAACCAAACCCCAAAATTAGATGGGAGTGGTGGTGGGCACCTCTAGTCCCAGCTACTTGGGAGGCTGAGGTTGGAAGACTGGTTAAGCCCAAGAGGTGGAGGTTACAGTGAGCTGAGATCCTGCCACTGTACTCCAGCCTAGGTGACAGGGAGACTGTCAAAAAAAAAAAAAAGAGATGATAGAGAAAGAAAAAGGTGAAATTATGGGAGATCTTTCTTTCTTTCATTCTTTCAGATATTTCTTTCCTTTCCTTTTCTTTTCTTCTTTTCTTTTCTTTTCTTTCTTTTGAGACAGGGTTTCCCTTCACCTGACCTTTGGTATTTGAACAACAACAACAAAAGACAGACAGGGTTTCCTCTGTTGCCAGACTGGACTGCAGTGGTGCGATCACAGCTCACTGCCCGGGCTCAGGCAATCTGCTTGCCTGAGCCTCCCAAAGTGCTGGGATTACAGGGGTGAGCCACTGTTCCCAGACAATAATATTATTTTACATGTTTTTACACACACAGGTTCTTCCAAAGTGTTATACCAATTTACATTTCCATCTGCAGTATAGAAAAGCTCCTTCCCCTTGCTGCATGTCTTTACCAATTTTTGGAATTGACAGACTACTTTTTTGGTCAATCTTGTGGGTATAAAATATTATCTGATTATGTTTTCACTTTGCATTTCTGTGATCATTAGCAAGGTGAGCCTCTTTTCTTATATTTGTTGCCCATTCACGTTTTGTCTTTTAAGAAGTATCTTTTTCTATTTTGCCTTTCCCTTTTATTTATAGGAGTTTAAAAAAATGTATTCTAGGCCGGGCATGGTGGCTCATACCTGTAATTGCAGCACTTTGGGAGGCTGAGATGGGTGGATCATTTGAGGTCAGGAGATTGAAACCATCCTGGCCAACAAGGTGAAACTTGGTCTTTACTAAAAATACAAAAATTAGCTGGGCATGGTGGCGCATGCCTGTAGTTCTAGCTACTCGGGAGGCTGAAGCAGGAGACTTGCTTGAACACAGGAGGAGGAGGTTGCAGTGAGCCGAGATCATGCCACTGCACTCCAGCCTGGTGACACAGCAAGACTCTGTCTCAAAAAAAAAAAAAAAAGTATTCTATGTGTTGATCCTTTAAAGATTACTTGTGTGGCAAATATTTTCTACCAGTCTGCGGGTTGCCTTTTGTTTGTTTGTTTGTTTTTTGAGACTGAGTCTCGCTCTGTCACCCAGGCTGGAGTGCAGTGGTGTGATCTCGGCTCACTACAACCTCCACCTCCCGGGTTCAAGCAATTCATCTGCCTTAGGCTCCCAATTAGCTGGGACTACAGGTATGTGCCACCAAGCCCAGTGCCTGGCTAATTTCTTTTTGTATTTTTAGTAGAGATGTTGGCCAGGCCTGTCTCAAACTCCTGACCTTAGGTTATCCGCCTGCCTCAGTCTCCCAAAGTGCTGGGATTACAGTGTGGGTTACCTTTTAACATAATTTCTGTTTGTTTTTAACGTTGGAAAGGAATATATATATATTTTTTGATATGGAGTTTTGCTGTTGTTGCCCAAGCTGGAGCACAATGGTGCCATCTTGACTTACTGCAACCTCTGCCCCCCAGGTTCAAGCAATTCTCTTGCCTCAGCCTCCCAAGTAGCTGGGATTACAGGTGCATGCCACCACACCTGTCTAATTTTTGTATTTTTAGTAGAGGCAAGGTCTCACCATGTTGGCCAGGCTGGTCTCGAAATCCTGACCTCAGGTGATCCACCCACTTCCGCCTCCCAAAGTGCTGGGATTATAGCATCAGCCACTGTACCTGACTTGGAAAGGAATACTTTAATAAAATTATTTTTATTGTTCTACTTGTTTTGGAAATAGAGGAGAGTTTTTTTTAACTAATTTAAAAATCTGACTCTAATGTTTATTACTCACTTTGATATCCTCTTGTGTGAAGTGCCTGTCAAGTCTTTTGCTCATCTTCTGTTGTCTTGTTGGTTTATAAGAGCTCTTTATATATTCTGAATACATGTCCTTTGTATGTGAATAGTCTTTGGCTTTTTTTTTTTTTTTTTTTTTTTTTTTTTATATGTGTTTTTTCTCTTTTTTTTTTTTTTTTTTTTTTTTTTTTTTTTTTTTGAGATGGAGTCTCCCCCTGTCACCCAGGCTGGAGTGCAATGTCACGATCTTGGCTCACTGCAACCTCCATCTCCTAGGTTCAAGTGATTCTCCTGCCTTAGCCTCCCGAGTAGCTGGGATTACAGGTACATGCCACCACACCTGGCTAATTTTTGTATTTTTAGTAGAGATGGGGTCTCACCATGTTGGCCAGGCTGGTCTTGAATTCCTGGGCTCAAGTGATCTGCCTGCTTTGGCCTCCCAAAGTGCTGGGATTATAAGCATGAGCCACTGCACATGGCCTATTTTTTTTTTTAATCCCAAAGACTTCAAAACTCTATGTTTGCTTCTGAAAGATGGCTAGGTGCACTAGTGATGTCAGAGAAATGTAATCCAATCAGAAATTGAGATAATTCAGGATTGGGTGTCAGTGTCTGTGAGGCCTGTCTAGTCAACCCTTGTCCTGGAGTGTGACCATTTGGACTTCAACCTGGATCCTGAGCATTTTCCCTGAATTCATGTTTCCCTAGTGTCACGAATCTGTCCAAAGCTCTGTTCAGCTTTTCAGCTATGTTTTCTGAAATTGGAAGATTGGCAGAGCCGAAATACAGGGCTCAAATACCTGAATTTCCATCTTTCTGACTTTTTATTGATTAAAAATATTGTTTTTCTTTTCTTTTTCTGTTTTTTGAGACAAGGTCTCACTCTATCACCCAGACTGGAGTGCAGTGGCACAATCTTAGCTTACTGCAACCTCCACCTCCCAGCCTCAAGTGATTTTCCTGCCTCAGTCATTCGAACAGCTAGGATTACAGGCACCCGTCACTACTGCCCAGCTAATTTTTGTATTTTTAGTAGAGACAGGGGTTTCACCATGTTGGCCAGGCTGGTCTCAAACTCCTGACCTCAAGTAATCCATCTGCCTCAGTCTTCCAAAGTGCTGTGATTATAGGCATGAGCCACTGTGCCTAGCCAAAAATTATGTTTCTTGATATTTAATGGTTGTACATATTTTGGGGGGGTATCTGTGCTATTTTGATAATATGTATTTAATGGTAATGGTCAGATCAGGTGATCACCTCAAACATTTATGTTTTCTTTGGTAGGCACATTACAGTTCTTCTAGCTACTTTGAAATATATAATAAATTATCATTAACTATAATTTTCCTATTGTGCTATTGAATACTAGAACTTACCCTTCTATCTCGCTAAATTTTTATCCCATTAACCAACTTCTCTTTATCTCCCCTTCCCTCTTCCCCTCCCAGCCTCTGGTAACCACCAGTTTACTCTCTGTCTCCATGAGATCTACTTTTTAGCTCCCACATAAGAATGAGAAGATTTGGTATTTGTGTTTTGTGCCTGGCTTATTTCACTTACCATAATGACACCTGCTCTATCCATGTTGCTGCAAATGAGAGGATTTCATTCTAATATTCTATCGTGTATATATATATATACCACCTTATCTTTATCCATTCATCTGTTGATTATATATCTTGGCTATTTATGAATAGTGCTGCAATAAACATTGGAATTCAGGTACCTCTTCAATATACTGATTTTCTTTCTTTTGGGTATATACTCAGCAGTGGGAGTGCTGCATCATATGGTACTTCTATCTTTATTTTTTGTTTTTTATTTTTTTGAGGCGGAGTCTCGCTGTGTAGCCCAGGTTGGAGTGCAATGGTGTGATTTGGGCTCACTGCACCTTTGTCTTCCAGGTTCAAGTCATTGTCCTGTCTTAGCCTCCCAAGTATCTGGGATTACAAGTGTGCACCACTATGCCTGGTTAATTTTTATATTTTTAATTGAGACAAGGTTTCACCATGTTGGCCAGGCTGGTCTTGAACTCCTGACCTCAAGTGATCTGCCTGCCTCGACCTCCCAAAGTGCTGAGATTACAAGCATGAGCCACTGCATCCAGCCCTATTTTTAGTTTTTTAAGGAACCTCCATACAGTTTTCCATAGTGATTGTACTACTTTATATAGTCCCACTAATAGTGGGAATATATTCCCCATTCTTCTGACCAGCACTTGTTATTTTTGATAATGGCTGTTTTTGATAATACCTATTTTAACTTGGGTGAGATGATATCTCATTGTGGTTTTGATTTGCATTTCCCTAATGATTAATGATATTGAGCATTTTTTCATATACCTATTGGACATTTGTGTGTCTTCTTTTGAGAAATGTCTCCTCAAGTTCCTTTGCCCACTTTTAAATTAGATTTTTTAATCTTTTGCTATTGCGTTGAGTTCCTTATATATTCTGGTTATTAATCCCTTATTGAATGGATAGTTTGCAAATATTTTCTCCCATTCTATAGGGAGTCTCTTCTCTTTGTTAAAACCTATGCTGTGCAGAAGCTTTTTAGCTTGGTATTTGTCTATTTTTGTTTTGGTTGCCTGTGCTTTTGAGGTCTTACCAAAAATATCTTGGCCCAGATCAGTGTTGTGTAGCATTTCCCCAATGTTTTCTTCTTCTTTTTTTTTTTTTTTTTTGAGACAGAATCTTGCTGTATTGCCCAGGATGGAGTGCAGTGGCACAGTCTCAGCTCACTGAAACCTCCGCCTCCAGGGTTCAAGCAATTCTCCCGTCTCAGCCTCCTGAGTAGCTGGGACCACAGGCACATTTTTGTATTTTTAGTAGAGATGAGGTTTCACCATATTGGTGAGGCTGGTCTTGAACTCCTGACCTCAGGTAATCTGCCTGCCTTAGCCTCCCAAAGTGCTGGGATTATAGGCGTGAGCCACTGTGCCCGGCCCCTAATGTTTTCTTCTAGTAGTTTCATCATTTGGGGTCTTTATTGAAATCTTTCATCTATTTTGAGTTGGTTTTTGTATATGGTGAAAGACAGGGATCTAGATTCTTTCTTCTGTATATGGATATCAAGTTTGCCCAGCACCACTTATTAAAGGAGACTGTCCTTTCCCAAATGTATGTTCTTGGCATCTTTGTCAAAAGTGAGTTGGCTATAAATTCATGGATTTATTTCTGGGTTCTCCATTCTGTTCCACTGATCTGTGTGTCTATTTTTTTGCCAGTACCATGCCGTTTTACTATTGCTCTGTAGTGTTATTTAAAGTCAGGTAATATTATTTCTTCAGTTTTGCTCTTTTTGCTTAGTATAGCTTTGGCTGTTCTGTCAAGGAGTTTCTTTCATTTCTTTCATTCTTTAGAGAAAGAGTCTTGGTGTGGCACCCTAGGTTGGAGTGCAGCGGAGCTGTCACAGCTCACTGCAACCTGGAACTCCTGGGCTCTAACGATTCTCTTGTGTCAGCCTCCTGAATAGGTGGGACTACAGGGGTATGCCACCACACCTGGGTAATTTTAAAAAATATTTGGTTGGCCGGGCGCGGTGCCTCACGCCTGTAATCCCAACGCTTTGGGAGGCCGAGGTGAGTGGATCACCTGAGGTCAGGAGTTCGAGACCAGCCTGAGCAACATGGCGAAACCCCGTCTCTACTAAAAATACAAAAATTAGCCAGGCATGGTAGTGGGTGACTGTAATCCTAACTACCTGGGAGGCTGAGGCAGGAGAATTGCTTGAACCCAGGAGATGGAGATTGCAGTGAG
>NW_016107490.1:3843795-3860110 GCF_001604975.1 Cebus imitator
TTGTTTTTTGAGACAGGTTCACTCTGTCACCCATGCTGGAGTGCACTGGTGTGATCATGGCTCACTGCAGCCTCTACTTCCTGGGCTCAGGCAATCCTCCCACCTCAGCCTTTTGAGTAGCTTGGACTACATGCTCCTGCCACCATGCCCAGCTCATTTTTTTATTTTTTGTAAGATGGGGGTCTCTCCATGTTGCCCAGGCTGGTCTTGAACTCTTCAACTCAAATGATCTTCCCACCTCCGCCTTCCAAAGTGCTGGGATTAGAGGCGCATAAACGGCCATGCCTGGCCCTTCTTTTCAAATATATATTTGACTTCCTTTCAGATGTATTTTTTTTTATCAGAACGCTCTTTTTAAATAGCCTGTGAGTTTTGCTGACTTTTGAAAAGATCCACCTTCCTCGCCTCTGCTGAGCATCAGGATATTCTATCTTCCCTCAGTGTAACAGACTTCTCCACCCTTGCTTACAAGGCAAATCCCGAAGGGGGTTTTGGGCATACTCAGTTATAGAAGAAAGCCTATAGTTGTGATATGTTAAGAAGTGAGATTTAGTGATTATTATTGATTCTATGCGTTGGCTTAGGTCAGCTGAATGGTTTTTCTGTCTCACTTGGCATTGGCTAGGATTGCTCATTTGGGGCAAGAATTTAAAAGATGACTTTATTCACATTTGGAGCCTCATGGGAGCTGCTCTCTTCAGCTGGATGGTCAGACTTCCTACCTGGTACCTCAAGGCTTCAGGAGGATGAATGCAAAAGCTACCCTGTGTCTCAAGGGCTTGGCCTGAATTGGCACCGTGTTTCTTCTGTCACATTCTACTGGTTTAAGCAGGTCACAGGCCAGCTCAGGTTCAAGGAGAGGGGAAACAACTTCCCCTCTCAATGGGAGAAGAGACATGTACACACAGGATGGGAGGAATTGCTGGCCGTCATCCTTGCCTATAAGCTACTACCGAAAGAAAAGTGTGGGGTACACATTTTTGCTTTGAAAATGTAAGTGAGGTTATTCACCTTTTAAGATGAACAAAATGCCAGTTAAGAAACAAAACTCACCTTGGGGACTGTATGGATAAAGGGTTTAGAAATCATATGTAAAGAATTTTATAGTTGAGAGGAAGGAAGTTGTTAGTGAATGGACATCTGAATTGAGGAGAGACGTGAAGGTGAGGCATACAGTCTGTGAAAGAAGAGTTTAGCAATGCTGTTTCTCTTGAAACAGAGAGAAGGAGCCGAGTAAGTGTTCCTCACCTGAACCCCAACTGAGAGAATGGAATTCAAGATCTGGCAAATGTTGTTCTTGGTTTGTTGGTATAGAAACCACAGAGAGGGGAGTGTTCCCTGACTCACCCCTCCAGCATGGGAGAAGCAACAAGAATCGAAGGAGAATAGGGGTCCAAGAAGCTCCATGTATGTTTCTTTTTTTTTCTTGAGACGGAGTCTCGCTCTGTCACCAGGCTGGAGTGCAGTGGCGCAATCTCAGCTCACTGCAATCTCTGCATCTCGGGTTCAAGTGATTCTCCTGACTCAGCCTCCTGAGTAGCTGGGTGTATAGTTGCATGCCACCACACCCAGCTAATTTTTGTATTTTTAGTATAGACAGGTTTTCACCATGATAGCCAGGCTAGTCTCAAACTCCTGACGTCAAATGATCTGCCTGCCTTGGCCTTCCAAAGTCCTGGGATTACAGGCGTGAGCTACCGCACCTGGCCAACAACCAAGTCTTAAAGGATTGAGAGGTGGGACAGGTAAAGGGCTGAGTATTAAGTTTATTCACATTATTGTGCTACCATCACCACTGTCCATCTCCAGAACTTTTTCATAATTCTAAACTGAAACTCTATAGCCATTAAACACTGATTTCCCATTTCTCCCTCCCTGCAGCACCTGTTAACCATGATTCTGCTTTCTGTGTCTATGAATTTGACTACTTCAGATACCTCATATAAGTGGAATAATACAACATGTGACCTATTGTGACTGGCTTACTTCATTTAGCATTATGCCCTCAAAATTAATCCATGTTATAACATGTATCAGAATTTCATTCCTTTTAAAGCTGAATAGTATTCCATTGTGTGTATATGCCACACTTTTTTTTTTTTGAGACAGAGTCCTGCTCTGTCGTACAGGCTGGGGTGCAGTGGCACAATCTCAGCTCACTGCAACCTCCATCTCTGAGGTTCAAGTGATTCTCCTGCCTCAGCCTCCCAAACAGCTGGGATTACAGGTGCCTGTCAGTATACCCAGCTAATTTTTGTATTTTTAGTAGGCATGGGGTTTTGCCACATTGGCCAGGCTGGTCTCGAACTTCTGACCTCAGGTAATACACCCACCTTGGCCTCTCAGAGTGCTGGGATTACAGGTGTGAGCCACCGCCTCCACCACCACATTTTATCTATCCATCCTTCGATGTACATTTGGGTTTTTTCACCTTTTGGCTATTTTGAATAATTCAGCCATGAGCAAGGGTGTACAAATATCTGTTTGAGTCCCTGCTTGCAATTCTTTGTGTATATACCCAGAAATGGAATTATTCCATCATACGGTAATTCTTTACTAAAGTTTTTGAGCAACTGCCATACTGTTTTCCACAGTGACTATAACATTTTACATTCCAACTAACAATGCACAAGGGTTCCAGTTTTTCCATATTCTCGCCAATACTTTTTTTTCTTTTTAAAGTAATAACCCCCCAATTAGGTGTGAGATGGTAACACATTGTGGTTTTGATTTGCACTTCCCTAATGATTAGTGATGATCATTTTTTCATGTGCTTATTGGTCATTTGTATATCTTCTTTTGAGAAATATCTTGAAATCCTTTGCCTGTTTCAAAATTGGGCTTGTTGTTGTTGCTATGTTGTAGGAGTTCTTTTTATATTCTGGATATCAGTCCATTAATAGATTATGTGATTTGCAAATATTTTCTTACCATGGAATATGATGTTAGTTGTAGGATTTTCACATATGGCTTTTATTATGTTGAGGTAGTTTACTTCTTTTCCTCATTTCTTGAGTGGTTTTATCATGAAAGGGTGTTAGATTTTTGTCGAGTGCTTTTTCTGCATCAGTTGAGATGATCATGTGTTTTTTTTAACCTTTATTCTGCTAATGTGATGTATTATATTGGTTGCTTTTTGTGTATTAAACCATCTTTGCATTCCAGGAATAGGTTCCACTTGGTCATGGTATGTAATCCTTTTAATATGCCACTGAATTTGGTTTCCTAGTACTTTGTTGAAGACTTTTGCATTCAGTATTCATAAAGGATATTTGTCTGTAGCTTTCTTTTCTTTTAGTGGCTTTGGCATCAGGTTAATGCCAGCTTCATAGAATGACTAGTAAGTGTTCCCTCTTCAATTTTTTGAAAGATTTGAGAAACATTGGTGTTAGTTCTTCGTTAAATGTTTGGTAGAATTTCACAGTGAAGCCTTGGGCTAAGGGCTAGAGAGAAGGATTTCATAAGAAGGAAGTAGACCAATTGTTCATGGTCTGTGAAAGAAGCAATAAAAGAAACAGGCTCAGATTAGGAAATGAAAGATGGTATTTGGAGAGTAAGGAGAAAATCCTTTCCCAGAGAATGGTCAAGACAGTCTCATATGGCCTCTAACTTGGACCTCTCAGAGGAGGGGAAGAATAGGCAACAGCCTCGTGGTTCTCCAGCCTCCAGGTGATGGGCCGAGTTGGACTGGCACTGTGGTCTCTGTTACTCAAGGGCTCCATGATTCTATGATGTCACTGAAGAGAGAAGAATGGGGAACTGGACTCAGCTCCAGCTGCTCTGATTCCTCTCTCCTCTGGATCCTGATAGTTTTTGGGATGAGGGGAGGTGAGCTGCATGATCACACGTGTCCTAGCTCAGTCTCCCCTCTGGCCACCTCAGCCCCCACCACATTTACGGAGAGAAATTAGCCAGTGTGAGTCAACTCCGCAACAAGCAGAGCATCTTTTATGAAGCTAAACTGACCAAAAGAACAACAATGAAAACAGCCTTTTATTCCTCTGTTTCTAGAAAACTTAAAGAACAAGAGAACTACATTCAAATTGAGCTGGAAAAGAATATTTGGACAATCTGTGATTGTGAGAGTGGATGAATCTTCTAGCTAAACCTATGAGCTTTGAAACCACAGCAATCACTTTCTTCATCATTCTTCTAATTTGCTTCATTTGCATCCTCCTTTTATTGGTGGTCTTTTTATATAAATGGTATAAATCCATGCTGATAATTGGGATCAGATTTCAAGTCACATTAGCAAATGTATCTAGAAATAATGTAAAACAATTTAAAATAGAACAAGTAATAATACCATGGCTGTCTACTTTTTTCATTTCAGCATTTTAGAAATGCTGATTTTCTGTTTAAAAGTGAAGTTTCTATGCCACACCTTAAAATCAGGGCCATTCTTCTTTTTCTGAATTTGTGGCTTTTTTTTTTTTCAGTTTCCAAGGCAGGAAAGATACAGACACAAAGAAAGCACCTTGTACAGATGCAAACGGAGGTGTAGACTGTGCAGTTGCCAAAGTGGTGACAAGCAATCCAGAGGACCATGAAAGGTGACTGTGGCACAGGATACAGCAGAAGCTATTTTCTGTGTATTAGTGAGGACGAGGATACATGAATGTTTAAAACTCTATGGATTGATTTTCTAGGGTCTTAATGCAAGTTGTGAACTTGAATGTGCCGATGAGGCCTGGCATTCTTGTCCAAAGACAGAGTAAGGAAGTGTTGGCCACATCCTTAGAAAACAGAAGAGATATGGAGGCAGAAGAGGAGAACCAAATAAATGAGAAGCAAGAGACTGAGAATGCTGGAGAAACTGGTCAAGAAGAGGTGATATGTTTACTCTCAAGGGGCAGATTTAGAATTTGTTTGACTGAAAAGAAGATAAATTCCTTAGCTAGATATACCTAATAGGAGATGGAGTTGCCTGTAACTTAGGTTTGTAGGTATAATGACTCCAATGCCCACAGTTATTTAAGCCATTCTGGTTGCTTATCAGTTTATGTTACTAAACCATTACATATGCCAAGTCTAGAAACTTGCTCAGTCTTCATTCTTTGTCTTTTTCTTAATAATTCCTCTTGTTTGTTTTTCTCAAAATTCTAGAATCTTAGAGCTGTTAAGAGATCATCTAGGGATCCATCGCTCTCCTGTTTTCCAATGAGAAAACAAAATGAATTGTTTACTTCTCCAGTGTGGCCAAGCTCAGGCCCAGATTGTGGCTCCCTGTGCTAGTTACAAGGTCCTACAACAGCACACAACATGGCTGGAGCCTTCTTGAGTTCCATGTCTGGGACTCCCTAACATGAACAACTCACATGCCCTCCCACCCCATGGCCATGCCCAGTCCACAACAGAATGATGGTTCAGGTGGCTCTTTGGTTTGACCACTTTGTGGAGAGAATTACATGTCACCAAATGTTATTTGAATATGTCAGTGTATGCTTTTATAGCCAAAAAAATGTGAAAATGTAATCATGATGGATTATTGCTGCTTTCCTATATCATTTGGAAATGCTTTTTCTATTTTTCGTTAACAGTGTATATATAATTTTAAAAGCAGCGGATGTCATAAATTGATTATTTGTTTATATTGTTTGTCCTCATTCTCTTGCAGGATGATGATTTGCAGAAAACACACACATCTGTCACTAGAACTCCTTCAGTTGTTGAAAGCCAAAAAAGACCTTTAAAAGGAGTGACATTTTCTAGGGAGGTAATTGTTGTGGATCTTGGGAATAAACACCCTATACCTCAAAGCTATACTCGAGAACATAAAGAGAGAAAATGAAGCTCCAAAAAGGGTAAGAGTGAAAGAAAATGTAACCTTTAACTAACATTGAAATGACTGAGGGTACAAAATCATGGTGAAACAGCAAAACAATGGGGAATTAAGCAAATAAATATAGTATATTACCTTTTTGCAGAAAGGAGTGGGCCAAGGGCAAAATTCTGTAAGTAAAATACTCAGAGCTTGAATATAGTTTTTTAAAATTCAAATCTGGGTTCAAGGAATTGATTATATTGCCCTTAAAACTGTCTACTCGGCTAGGCGCCGTGGCTCACGCCTGTAATCCCAGCACTTTGGGAGGCCGAGACGGGCAGATCACAAGGTCAGATCAAGATCATCCTGGCTAACACGGTGAAACCTCATCTCTACTAAAAATACAAAAAATTAGCCAGGTGTGGTGGTGCACGCCTATAGTCCCAGCTATTTGGGATCCTGAGGCAGAAGAATCGCTTGAACCTGGGAGGCAGAGGCTGCAATAAGGTGAGATCGTGCAACTGCACTCCAGCTTGCACAACAGAGCGAGACTCAGTCTAAAAAAAAAAACAAAACAAAAAAAACGCACAAACAACTGTCTACTTAAACACTGTTCTGGCATGTGAATAAAGTGGTTTGTGTTTGTACAGATGCCTATTAGGTACATCATATTCAAGGGGGATTTTTAAAAATAATGCATGTTCTGATCATAAGCATTCATGACCAAATAACATTGCAGCTGTCATCATGGAAACTTCCATAACTGTGGTCTTCTACTATATAATCCCCATTGAACTCAGTCCTGAAACTTTTCTTATACTGACAACTGTTTTTAAAAATTGGTACAGACTGGGCGCAGTGGCTCAAGCCTGTAATCCCAGCACTTTGGGAGGCCAAAGTGGGTGGATCCCCTGAGGTCAGGAGTTTGAGACCAGCCTGGCCAACATGGTGAAACCCCATGTCTACTAACAATATAAAAATTAGCCAGGCAATGGTGGTATGCCTCTGTAATCCCAACTACTTGGGAGGCTGAGGCAGGAGAATCGCTTGAACATGGGAGGCAGAGGTTGCAGTGAGCTGAGATTGTGCCACTGCACTTCAGCCTGGGTGAGAGAGTGAGACTCCATCTAAGAAAAAACCAAAAACAACAAACAAACAAAAACACAAACTGCTAGCAACAACAAAACATCCTATTACTTTAGGCAAATTCTAAGATTATACATACTATCCTTGATTTCAGTGGTTTACACTTTGCTGTGCATGTGTGGAATATGACAGTACAGACTGGTAGGACACCATCCACACAGCTGCAGTACGCATTTGTGAAATGTCTAAGGGGCTCTGAGAGAGAAAAAGCAGGAAATGTAGCATTTGATTCAGGGGCCTAGCCCATGGTCATGTGTATTTTCCATAAATGTTTGTGGAATGATTGGGAGTGTAAGTGATAAAATATTTTAGAATGTGGAACTATTGCCAAATGGGGTGTATTGACACCCTCTGCTGAGGGTCATGTCACTGTGGGCTGGGACCATCCCACTGTGAGGAGGAAAAGGGACTTAGACAAATGGAAGGATTAGATAGATGAGACAAGCAGCTGGGGAAGAACATGAGTCAAGGCAAAGAAGTGAAGACGTGTACTGGGTTTGGTTGATGCCAGTTGGCTGGCGCCGAAGTTGGATGTAGAGGAGAGTTGAGGGGCAACAGTGAAGCACGGTGAGAAGTCAAAATGAAGTTCACTGAGGACCCCAGGTTAAGGGTATAGGGTGGGAAATGGATCCAAGCTCTGTGGACTGTGGGGGAGGGTGCCTGCAGAAATATTCAGAGTCTCTACAATCATTAAATTTTTTATCTTTCACCTGATAATAATACTAAATTAAAAAGTTTTCATTTCAATAAAATATATATAACATAAAACTTGCCAACCTAACCATTTATTTTATTTTTTGAGACAGGGTATCACTCTGTTGCCCAGGCTGGAGTGTAGTGGCGCAATCAAGGTTCATTGTAGCCGTGACCTCCAGGGCTTAAGCAGTCCTCCCACCTCAGCCACCAGAGGAGCTGGGACTACAGGCACATGCCACCAGGCCCAGCTAACTTTTGTATTTTTTGTTGAGACAGGATTTCAGCATGTTGCCCAGGCTGGTCTCCAACTCCTGAGCTCAAGCAGTCCCCCACCTTGGCCTCCCAAAGTGCTGGGATTACATGTGTAAGCCATCATGGCTGGCTTCATCTTAGCCATTTTTAAGCGTACAGTTCAATAGTGTTTTAAGTACATTGACATTGTGCTGCAACTGTCACCACAGTTTTGTAGAAGTTCCAATAGAGGAAAATGATGGGAAAATTGGCCATCAATACCTATAACCATATAGGCAGATGGAATCCGAGAAAGCCATCCAGATCACGACTATAATGTGAACAGCAGCACAGTCAATAGAAGAACATCTGGCATTTGAATTTTATTGGTTCTAAATGTCCATTTGAATTTTATTGGTTCTATGCTTTTGTTTGTATTTGATTTTAAAATTTCTTTTAGTTTTAAAGTTGGATGAAAGCTCTTAGGTTAGAGAGTTGATACCCAAATATATATACATTTTTGAGATGGAGTCTCACTCTGTCAGCCAGGCTGGAGTGCAGTGACACAATCTCAGCTCACAGCAACCTCCACCTCCCGGGTTCAAGCAGTTCTCCTGCCTCAGCCTCCCGAGTAACTGGGACTACAGGCATGTGCCACCATGTAGTAGAAATGGGGTTTCACCATATTGGACAGGCTGGTCTCAAACTCCTGACCTCGTGATCTGTCTGCCTTGGCCTCCCGAAATGCTAGGATTACAAGTGTGAGCCACTGCGCCCAGCCGGGCTTCTACATATTTTTAAGTTGTATTATAATAAATAATCTTAGGCAATAATGGAAGAAGTCCATGAGAGCTTTCCACCAGGATTAAGTTATTGAGGATTAGCAACTAGGAGGTGGTAAATGGAGATGGCTACAGTGTCAGTTCAGGTTTGAAGGATGTGGACCTGGACTAGGAGTTGGCAGAATGTAATGAGAAGATGAAGAAAGAGTAAGGCACATCACTTACTCCTCCCAGATGTGGGAGGAGCGAGAGGAAGTTGCAAAGATGGCTCCTGTCTGGATACCTGTGAGACCCTCAGCAATAGGAGAGTCCAGAGAAGTGACTAGGGCAAAAAGATCAGGCAAGTTTTAGCTCTGTTGAATTTGCAGTATTGTCTAGAGATTCAACTGAAGATGCTCTGTGGACAGTGAAGCTGTAGGGCTCCATGTTTCTATCTCCTAAGGTATGGCTGTAGAGAAAAGTTGAGCAATTTTTTCTCAATGCCTGTTGGTGTTTCTCTTGCAAAGGTGGGATCAAAGTTGCCACTATACCTCTTTAATTAGCTGTTGGTCCAGGGACTTTCTTCAAATGACTACTCCAGACAGGATATATCACCCAAAAGCCAAAAGGGCAAAGCTTGATAAAGCTTGGATTACTTAAAAAATATTTTTTGCTTAGTAAAAAAAACAACATAAAGTCAAAACCTCAACAACAAACTGGGAACGCCTGTTTTTAAAACACTTAAAAACTGAAATAATTTCAAATTTATGGAAGAGTTGCAAGAGTAGTACAAAGAACTTCACTCAGATTCCTCAGTTAAGAGTTTACCACAATGGTATTATCATTTTATCTCTCCATATATACATATTTACATTTTTACAGCGTTTGAGAGTAAGATGCAAACATTATGTATCATTTGTCCGTGGTATTTCAGCACATATTTCTGAAAATCTGTGACATTCTCCCAGATAACTGCAGGTCAACCATCAATTAAGATCCATTCACTATTACCATCTATCTTATCCACAGTCCCCATTCAAAATTTGCCAGTGTTCCAATTTAATTTATATATTAAATATATATGTATAGAAGAACATGTATATAGATACACCCCTTCCATCATGTTCTGGTGGTGAGAAGCAAGTTGCTAAGTCCAGCCCATGTTCAAGGGCAAGGAGATTTCCTTTAGAAGGGGAAAGTTTCAAAAAAAAGCGGTAGACCACAATATCCATTTCTAGACCATGAGCTCACACCAGCACTTCCAATTCCAATCCAACAGGGCTTATTCTAGCTTTACCCACTCCATATTTGTAACCCCCTTTGCTAATAATGAAAAATCTGGCTTCCCTTATGCCTAACTTACTTACTTATTGCTCAATCCTCTGTTTATCACGATTCTACCAAACACAGGGTCAAGTATCCTCACCTCCAGCATTATTGACTTTGGTGATTCTTATGCTGGGAAACTTTTTTTTTTTTTTTTTTTAATTTATGACCAAAGGTTGATTTCCTTATAAAGAAATGATTAAGAACATTCAGATACATAAGAAATTATTTCACCCACAGGAATAAGAAAATATGAATCATCTAGTTTTAATTTGGCAAAAATACATATAGACAGAAAAATAAATGGCCAAAAAAATTTATTTTTATGATGCTCACCTGACTTCATAAAAATAAATTGAAACAATAAGATATGATTTTTTAATCTATCAAACTGTCAAATATTAGAAAGATGGCTGATACTGGTGAAGGGTTAATGAAGAGGAGGAAAAGAATCCTCATTAGACAAAAGTAATTGACCCTGGAACAACATGGGCTTGCACTGTGTGGGCCCACTATGTGCAGATTTGTTTCAGTAAAAGTCACTTTGAGTGTGAGCCTGCCTCTCCTGCCTCCCCTTCTACCTCCTCTACTTCTTCCGCCTCTGCCGCCCCTGAAACAGCAAAACCAACCCTCCTCTTCCTCCTCCTCAGCCTACTCAGCATGAAGACGATGAGGATGAAGACGTTTATGGTGATCCACTTCCAGTTAATGAATAGTAAATATATTTTCTCTTCCTTATGATTTTCTCTCTTTTTTTCTTTTTGAGATGGAGTCTTATCGCCCAGGCTGGAGTACAGTGGCATGATCTCGGCCCACTGCAACCTCTGCCTCCCAGGGTCAAGTGATTCTCCTGCCTTAGCCTCCTAAATAGCTGGGATTACAGGCACTCGCTATCATGCCTGGCTAAAATTTTTGTATTTTTGTAGAGGCAGGATTTCACCATGTTGGCCAGGCTGGTCTTGAACTCCTGGCCTCAAGTGATCCACCCTCCTTGGCCTCCCAAAGTGCTGGGATTACAGGTGTGAGCCACCACACCCGACCCTCCTTATGATTTTCTTAGTAATACTTTCTTTTCTCTAGATTACTTTATTCTAAGAAGAATATGGTAAATATGCATAACATACAAAATATGTGTTGATCAACTTTTCTAGATAAAGCTTCCAGCCAACAGTAGGCTAGAAGTAGTTAAGTTTTGGGGGAGCCAAAAGTTATATACAAATTTCTGACTATGTGGAGTAGTCAGCGCCCCAAAACCCCATTTTGTACAGGGGTCAACTGTGTAAGTTGGTAAATCTTCTGGAGGATAACTGGGCAGTTAACTATCAAAATTGAAAGTATATACACCTTTCTATCCAGCATGCCACTGGCTAGAATGTACCCTGTGATACACTTTCAATACTTTACTCATGTATAAACTTGCTTGTTTCCTCCAAGTGAGGTTCAGGGAAAGAGAAAGAAGAAGAGGGAAAGAGCGAGCAAGAGTAGAGAGGTAGGCAATACACCAGCAAGAAGATGGTGAGTCTTGGCTGGGCACAGTGGCTCATGACTGTAATCCCAGTACTTTGGGAGGCCGAGGCAAGCAGATCACCTGAGGTCAGGAGTTCAAGACCAGCCTGGCCAACATGGTGAAACCCCATCTCTACTAAAAATATAAAAATCAGCTGGGCGTGGTGGCAGGCACCTGTAATCCCAGCTACTTGAGGCTGAGGCAAGAGAATGACTTGAACCTGGGAGGTGGAGGTTGCAGTGAGCCAAGACTGCACCACTGCACTCCAGCCTGGGCAACAGAGCGAGACTATGTCTCAATTACAAAAAAATTGAAAAGGGCAGTCTTTTGGTTACCTAATCCTGTAAGGAACATCCCACCACTTTTGCTGTATTCTGTCCATCGGAAGCAAGTCGCTAGGTCCGGCCCACACTCAAAGGGAGGGGATTACAGAAGGGCATAAACACCAAGAGGGAGGGATAGGTGAGGGTCATCTTAGAGGCTGCCTGCCACAGAGACTCAGGTTGGTACTGACCCAGGTGACGAGGAAAGCAAACGTCAATTCTCTCGGGAAGTACTTGACTTCAGAAGAGGTGAAGAGCAGTTTAAGACACTGCCAAGTGAAGGTGTTCACTGATTTCAGAGCTATTAAAATGTCTATGCCATGTTCAGTGGCTTACACCTAAAATCTCAGTGACTCAGGAGGCTGGGGCCCAGGAGACTTGAGCCCAGGAGTAAGAGACTGAAGTGAGCTGTGATCACACCACTGCACTCCAACCTAGGTGACAGAGTGAGATCCTGACTCTTAAAAAAGTCTGTGATATAATTTACTGACAGAGGGGACTCTCTGAGTGGTGAAGGAGACAACAAGGAAGTTTTGCAGAGGAAGAAACTAAAGAATTGGTGCTGGAGGCTTAGGTGGAGAGGGCCCACCATGCAAAGCATCCTGAAAAAGTGCAAAGGCACGGGTGTACTGAAGAGCCCAGGTAGATTGCTATGTGGAGTGCAAGCAATGTTGTGACACAAAATGGGCTGGAAGGGCAGGCTGGGCCAGACCTCCAGTGAGCCATGCTAAGGGGCTGGGCATGGGGAGCCACCGACCAATGTTAAGCGGAGCAAGCAGTTATATTAGAGAGATTGCATGAGGCTCCGTGGGGGCTGGACTGGAGGGGAAAGAGACTAGCAGGACAGAGAGACCATTAGGAAGATCTTGCAAAGATCCATTTGTGCCCAGCTGGCTTCTTCTTAACTGTCTTCAGCTCAACAATCCTTTATATTTTGGTCTCCCACAGTTACTAGCAGTGGAATCTAATCCTAATGCAGACAGATGTAATGCTATTTCCATTTCACAAACAATGAAGTGCATAGAGGTTAAGGAACTTGCCTAAGGTCACTCATTTGGTAAGTGGCAGAGCCAAGACTTGGATCCAAGCACTGGGCTTCAGAGCCTGCCTGTGTGGGCAGCTGGTGTGGGCCACTGCTGCTAGAGGAGACACAGCTCAGCACATTTGCTTCACTGATAGTATAAAAAGACTTCACGCTGGCTTTTGCTCCCACCTCAAAATGTCCTCATTTTTGTCTTCTTACCCATTCTGCTTTGTGCCCATCCTACTTTCTACTCGTTCATTTCCTAACTTGCACATCTTTGATGATGTGATCCTTCTTTGGTCTGGAAGGAACTCTCCCATCTCTCTACCTGTTGAAATTCCATTCATCCATTAAGGCCCAGTTCTTTTATATCCCTCCCACAAATGACTTCATCCATTCTTATGAATTGATGTAGTCAACAAATATTTATTGAGATCTGGTGTGTGCTGGGCACGAGGGATTCTGCAATGTATAAAACAGATGAACTGTTAGTTGTAAGCTATTGTACTTACCTTTGGGTTTGCTACAGCAGTGGCTTTCAAACTTAAAAAAAATCGATAGTCTAATTATAATACATCACCCCCCACACACACACACACAGCCCCCAATGATTTAAGAAACAATATTTACCTTTACTATGTAAAGGTAAATAGTACTCTGATCATTTAAACTCAATTCTATTTCATTAAGATAAAAATGATGGTTGATGCCTCCTGTAAAATTTTACCTCCTCTAAAATTAATTTTATAGGCCACTGATAGCCTATTAATAGGCTGGAACACACTAGTTTGAGAAATACTCATTCCATTATTCACCCAGTCATCTAAACAAAGATTTCCTTGGTGCCCACTGTGTTCTGGGCACAGCTCTGGCATCAGGATAAAGAGAAGAAAGAGTACTTGCCCTCAAGGCGAGCAGGCCAGTAAAGAAACAGAGCTTGAGAGCAAAGACTACACAGTGCTATGTGCTCTGGTGGCAGTGTGCTTGGGACAGATGTGCATGCTGGTTGCTCAACAAATATTAAGAATGAAATCAAACTGAGGGATAAGCACCAAAATTATAAAAAGAAAATGGAATCGTGACTTCCTCAAAAGCAGACCCTTAGCAGCTCATGGGTCTACTGTGATGTGAAACTGGCATCCAACTCCTGATTCTCTAGTGCATTGCTGATAAGTCAATCCTGGGCTGAGCACAGTGGCTAATGCCTGCAAACCCAGCACTTTGGAAGGCCGAGGCGGGCGGATCACCTGAGGTCAGGAGTTCAAGACCAGCCTGGCCAATACAGTGAAACCCTGTCTCTATTAAAAAGACAGCAATTAGCCGGTCATGGTCGTGCATGCCTGTAATCCCAGTTACTTGGGAGGCTGAGGAAGGAGAATTGCTTGAACGTGGGAGGTGAGGCAGAGGTTGCAGTGAGCTGAGATTATGCCAACACACTCCACACTCTGAATGACAGAGTGAGACTCCATCTTAAAAAAAAAAAAAAAAAAAGTCCATCCTGGATACCTGGATATGAACATTTCAACCCCTTTCTCTCAAGACAGAGAAAGTGTGGTGGAGTTAGTTGTGTTTAGAAAAGATGAAAATAATCTGGGTTTACCCCAGCACAGGTTGGTTATGGGAGAAAGGACATACTTGAGAGGATTTTGCATTTCTTCCTCCAAAGCCTGTCATTGTTGTCACCCTCACTTGCTGCAGGTAAGCTGCCCTGGGAAGTCGTCCACTTGCCACCTCCCTTGCACCCTCTCCCAAATCAAACCAATCAAAACCAAGGTCGGTAGAGAAACATCCATTCTGATCTTTCTCCTTGGGTCTTCCTATTGCAGGCTCATCTTTTGGACTCATCTCTTCCCATAGCTTCTGGGACAAGGCTGCACCACCTGTCCCTCTTTTCACCAGCTGATTCCCACCAGCGGATGAAAACATTTAAAGGGAAAAGGCGAAATCTCCCTTCATCCACGTCCCTATTTCACTACTGTTCAATTGTCTTACCTGTCCTTGCCCAACATTCCGAAAGCACAGTCTCCACCCTCTCACCTCCCATTCACCTGTCACCCATGACCCAGCTTCTCACTGAAACTGCTCT
This sequence comes from Cebus imitator, assembly GCF_001604975.1. Taxonomy (NCBI): domain Eukaryota; kingdom Metazoa; phylum Chordata; class Mammalia; order Primates; family Cebidae; genus Cebus; species Cebus imitator. Next base: position 3,858,660 of record NW_016107490.1, read on the forward strand.
CTGCAAAGGACCCAAGGACCTTTGTTGTCACATCCAATACAGTATATATATCTATGTATCTTTATCATCTGACTCGTACTTTTCCACACTTGATGCCGATGGCCACCGCCTCCACCGGGTACCCAGGCTCTGTGATAAAGTGCCTTTGTGGTTGCCTTCCTCCTCCTCAGTCGTTCTTTGCAGGCCCCCTCTTCTCTGCCTACCTCTTACCTGCTGATTTTTTTCCAGAGTTCTAGCCCAAGCCCCCTTCCGGCCCCTCCATTCTAGTCTCTGAGAGTGCCACCGCTAACCAAGCTGCAAGTCTCAGAGGCTGAAGAAAACGTTTTTCTCTGCTGCACCCGTGTCTGACACACTCAGATTCCACGTCTGAACACCGCTCACCCCTTCTCCACCCTGACAAGTCTTCCTCCTTCCAGTTTCTATCTCACTCTTTTCCACTGTTCAAAAGCCCATAAGAATGATTTTTCTAGAACACATCTGATCGTGTCATTTCTCCATTTAGGTCGCCTCAGTGGTTGCCCATTGCCTGTACCGCCAAGTCCAAGCTCCTTAGCAGGGGAAACGAGGCTTCTTATGATCAGGCAACCCCACCCCGCTGCTCCTTCATGTGACTCTATTACAGCTGCTTCAGCGAAGTGTGAAAGGTGAAATCAAAACGTCTTTTTGTTTTGAGGTCAAAACGCCTTGAAGCAGTGTTTACATGACTGTTGTAGCTTTCTGGAAGATAGTGTTGGAACGTGGTAGCTCCGGTAAGCAAGTGGAGAGAATGCGCTCCGCTCGCGAGTGTATTTCGTGGATGACCGCAGGCAAGTCAGCACAGGGGAAGAGAACAGCCAGCTGCTTCCACACTTTCACTGTCCTACTCATTTTTCTGCTAACTACCCATGTACACCCCAGTAACACTGTCCAACTAGTTCGTGCAAAGTTTTTGGTAGAAGCCAAAAACTGGTAACGGAATCATTAATACTCCATGATAAAGTGCATCAATCTGCAGTAATACGTGCTTACAATCACATCCTTTGGTTATCTCTAAAGGATTGTTAAACGAATACAATGGAAATACTCCTGCAGTAACCTGGGACTAATTGGAAAGGTGCTGGGAGAGCTAGAGACCGTCGCGGAGAAAACCGCAACGCGACAACTCAAACGAAACCACAAACGGGGTGACGGGGGTGCGCGGTGGCCCCAAAGGCCGGTCTCACAGCGACCTGGGCGTTCAAGGTCGTGTTCTTGAGCGACAGTTTGCCGAGGCCAAGGGAGATGGCCACGTCGCGTCTGCACAGCCAGTTGGGCTCCCAGGCACCACCTACTCAGCGCCGGGCTTCCCGCCGCTGGAAACCACGAGCCCGCCGGCACCGCGGGTCCTGCCGCGGCCTCCGCCCTTCGCAGGCGGCCCAGGCAGCCCAGTCCGGCCCCGACGTTAGGAGATGAGCAGCTGAGCCGGGGGAGCC
>NW_016107490.1:3860447-3864432 GCF_001604975.1 Cebus imitator
CCCCGACCCCCCCGCCCCGCTCCGCGACCTCCTCCCAGACCCCCCGCCCCGCGTCCCCGCCTCTCAGACAAGGGCTGGGGCTCCCGGGCTTGCCGCGGCGGGGCGGGGCCGGTCCGTGGGCGGGGCCTTCTGGCAGTTTCTGGGCGCTGCGAAGGCGCCGCTCCGGGGCTCGGCGGCCGGAAACGCCGGCTTCAGAGTCGCAGGCGCCCTGGCCTTTCCTTTTTCTCCGCCTAGGCCGTGCAGTCCGCGCAGCCATGGCCAAGTGGGGTCAAGGGGACCCGCGCTGGATCGTGGAGGAGCGGGAGGATGGGACCAACGTGAACAACTGGCACTGGTGCGGCCGGCGGGGAGGCGCGGCCGGCGGCCTCCTCCTTCCGGGGTCTCGGGAGGGCGGGGGCTGCGCTGGGGTCTCTGCGGGGCCGGGGGCCTGGGGACCGTGGGCCTGGGGACCGCGCCTCTCCTCAGCTGCTGGACGCGGAGCTCGGCTCCGCCTCTCGGCTCGCGAGCGTCCTTGAGTCCGGAGACCAGCGGGGGCAGCTGTGCTGGCCCAGGACGCTTCGGCTGCTTCTTTTTGAAAGTTGGGTTGGGCCGAGTGACTTCGACAGACCTTTCCACTCTCGCCGTCTGTGGGCTTAGGGCCTTCCCTTCTCCGCCCCACCCTCTGGATGTTTCCGGGAGTTAGAAGGGAGCTGGATTGAGGGTGTGTCTTGGGGGCCGGAGGTATGGAACGTAGTGCAAAGAGCAGAAATTTGCATCTCAGTTCGCGTCCACCCCGCAGGCGGCCCCGCGAGCCGGGCCCTCGGTGAGTGCGACAAGCTCTCCTTCTTATATGCGCCTCACCTGGTGCGTGGGGAGAATCTACGGAAGTGATGTCCTCTGCCCTGCGCCTCTGGCCGGGGCTGTGGTCCCTCCAGGCGGTCGAGGGGTTGCTGAGGCTGGTCCGCAAAGGAGCGTGACTTGGCTGTTCCGGAGGAGCTCTGAGGGCTTGGGCCCTCGGCCCTGAAAGAGCTTTCTTTTTTCTTTTCTTCTTTTTTTTAAACAGTCTCGTTCTGCCGCCCAGGCTAGAGTGCAATGGCGCTATCGCAGCTCACTGCAACCTGCGACCCCCTGATGCAAGCGATTCTCCTGCCTCAGCCCCCCCGAGTAGCTAGGATTACAGGCTCATGCCCATCACGCCCGGCTAATTTTTGTGTTTTTAGTAGAGACGGGGTTTCGCCATGTTGGTCAGGCTGCACTCGAACTCCTGACCTCGTGATCCGCCCGCCTCGGCCTCCCAAAGTGCTGAGATAACCGGCTTGAGCCACCACGCTTAGCCAAGAGCTTTCTAGTGTCCTAGCCTTGGCCCCATGGACATGTCAGTCCTCTCGGCTCCTTTCCATCCCCTAAAATGAGAATATTACTTGGAAAGATTACATGAGACAATGTATATGCGAAGACTTAATAGTTGGTATTGTCATGATTCTGATTATTTCTTTACTGCTACTTTGCATGTGGCCCAGGCTTTTGCCAATTTCCAGTAGGCGAGCTAGCTAGACCCTTCTCCCCTGAATAAGCCAGTGTTTTTAAAACAGAATACTACTTTGCATAGTGGACAATAATACCCTAAAGAACTGAGCAGGATGAAAGTAATTTGGTAGAAAGGTTTGAGGAGCACGTCAGAGTGGCAGGTCTCGAGGCTGCTTGAGAGGACTTAGGCTGATCTGGGCTGGGCTTGGACATGACCCTGGCACCCAGGCTGGGAAGGTGGATCCCAGCTGGGGGTTCCATTCACGACTGTGCCCTTCTGGTCCCTGGCAGGACAGAGCGGGATGCCACCAGCTGGTCCAAAGGGAAGCTCCAGGAGCTCCTGGTGGGCATTGTCGTGGAGAATGAGGCTGGACGCGGTGAGATCAGCGAGCTGAAGCAGGTGGAAGGTGAGGCTTCCTGCAGCAGCCGCAAAGGAAAGCTGATTTTCTTCTATGAGTGGAACATCAAACTGGGCTGGAAAGGTAACAGGAGCTTCAGAGTACTAGTGGGGCTGGGGGCGAAGTGCATTCATCATTCATCGAATGTTTTTGCAACAACTTCTGTGGGTCTGGCACTGACTTGCCCCTGAATCAGCATTAGTAGATCCTGACACTGGCCACACTTTAGTTCCTTGGTCCAAGAAGGATAGGGGTTTCCTTTCTCCCAGCCCTCGCAGCTGCTTAGAGCTCATTGCTGTCACCTGGACCCTGCCACGCACTTGTAAACACGAGTCTCTGGGCGTTCAGCACTCTTTCCCCAGGTAGCAGCCCACCTCCTTCAGGTCTTTGTCCTGAGTGAAGCCATTTCTCTGCATCCTGGGAGACCCCTGCCTTGTGCCATCTTTCTTCCCTACTTTATCTTTCCCCAAGGCACTGAAACTTGGTTCACAAAGGTTTTTGGTTACTGTCCTGCTCTATCTTCCTGTCATTCATTAGTGCAGGGATTTTTTTTTTAACAGCTTTGTTGAGACATAATTCACCCATTTATTGTATATAATTCATTGGTTTTCAGTATAGTCACAGAGTTGTGCAACTAGCACTACAATCTATTTGGGAACATTTCACCACCCCAAAACAAAACCCCAGCCCCATGAGCAGTCTCTCTTGTTGCCCTCCTCTTCCCCAGCCCCTGACGTCTCCTCACCCACTTTCTCTGGATTGGCTTCTGGACATTTCACATAGATGGAATCATGCCGGATGTGGTCTTTGGTGTCTGCCTTCTTTTACTTCATAATGTATAATGTGTTCAAGAGTCATCCATGTCGTGGCAGGTGGCAGCACTTTTTTTAGCTGATTAATATTCCAGGGGTGCATATTCTGCATTCTTTTTCTCCATTTAGCAGCTGTTGGGCATTTTGTGTGTGTCCATTTTTGGGGTCTGTGGGTTCAGTTCACCAGTGGTGCCTTGATCCTGGCTGGGCAGACAGCATGTGCACACTCAGTCCTTGTTGAGGGAGCCAAGGCTGTGGAGATGCGGGGATGGGAAGAGGAGGTGAGGGAGGATCTGGAGGACTGTGCTGTTGGGGTTTGGGCCTCAGCCCAGGAGTCAGCTCCTATCTGGACTTTGTGTCCCAGAGCAGTCCATGAGCTGGCCTCAAGCCTCTGCCCTGCTGGCTGCCTTGCTAGAGGACCAGGGTGTTCAGCCCCTCCCCCCTGCCTCAGAACAAGATCCTCTGGCTGGGAGTTTGCCTCCCTTGCAACCTCCCATGTCTGCTGCTGACTGGATCATGGCAGTCGGGCCCCCTGCCTGCTCCACCAGCACCAGGCTCTAGGGCCTGAGGAACCTTGTGGGCTTTGTGTCTTTTCCATCTCCCTTGGCTCAAAGCAACAGCTCAATCCTTTGCAAGATAAGACGGAGCCAGGCAGCAGCCAGAGGACAGACTATGAGGGCTTGGCCCTAACCCCTCCAGCTGCTTTCCTTCAGCAGCGAGTCTCTGGTGTGGCAGCTGGGACCCACTGGGGAGGAGGTAACACTCTAGTCCTGGGAGAAATCCACCTGCATGGCATCTGCACATAATGTCCCCAAACCAGAGCCTCCCTCCCCTCACTCCGTGTCAGAACACACTGTCCCTTTCTGTCCTCCCATCGCTTTTGTGACTGCTTCTCCCCTTCAGGGTCCTCCTTTATCATGCTTTGCCCAGGCAAAAAATACCCTGTGACAAGAAGAGAAATACCCCTCAGGATGGTGGGCTGCTGACTCCTAATGCCCTCTCCTTGGCCGTGGCCTGCCTGACCTTTCTCCTGTGGCTATTCCACTCCGATGGGGGCCCTGGAGTGGTGGAACCCTGTGAGGGTGACTGGGCCATTTAGTGAGGCAGGGCAGTTTTCCATAAAACCAATTTGACCTTCCAGCAATCCTCCCACCTCAGCCTCCCAAGTAACTGGGACTGGAGGTGTGTGCCACCAGGCCCAGAAAATTTTATTTTGTAGATATGGTGTCTCCCTGTGTTGTCCAGGCTGGTTTTTTTTTTTTTTTTTTT
>NW_016107490.1:3864632-3884291 GCF_001604975.1 Cebus imitator
GGGTTTCACCATGTTGACCAGGATGGTCTCGATCTCTTGACCTCGTGATCCACCCGCCTCGGCCTCCCAAAGTGCTGGGATTACAGGCTTGAGCCACCGCGCCCGGCCCAGGCTGGTTTTTAAACTCCTGGGCTCAATCCATCCTCCCATCTCAACCTCCCAAAGTGCTGAGATTACAGGCATGCACCACAGTGCCTGGCCCAGTTGTTGCTTTTTATTATAATTGAAGAACCCATTGCTCATTTTAGGTATCCTTAAAGAATCTGGTGTGAAGCACAAGGGTTTGATTGAAATACCCAATCTTTCTGAAGAAAACGAAGTAGATGACACTGAGGTATGTGATCACGTTTCTATTTCTTTTGTTCTTTTTTTAGTCAAGCTTCTGCAGACATTGGGCATTTCAAATAGTGTTGATCAGACTGTGTAGTTCCTGTGTGGTGGTTCGGGTGCCTTGTGGAGGGCCTGTTTGCCGAGAGGGATTGCTGTACTGTGGGGGCAGCATGTTGTGTGGAGCCGGAATGTTGCAGGAAAGAGAATATGCACCAGGAAGCCCTGAGCTCCCCCGAAGACCAGACAAGGGGCCTGGGCAGCTGACTGCACCCTCCTTGGCCTCCTCATCTGTGAAAAGGGGTTACATTCTCTTCCAGGGGTATTGTGAGGTTAAATGTGACAGTTTGTGCACTGTAAGCTGCTCAGGCAGCTTGCATGGCTTGATGAATGCAACTTTCTCGTCTCCTGCACCTTTGCTGTTTCCCTTTAACAGTGAAAAGTCTCAGCCTTCAGCTGCAGTCTCTCCGTTGTTTATGCCTCAAAGGCTTTTGTAAACTACCCAGTTAGTATATGTTGCTTTTGTGGCTCTCCTAGTTCTCTTGGGAGACAGAGCCTCATGTAACTCCCATGCTTGGCTTCAAGTTAGTGCCGCCTTTTGGCTGAAAGCTGGGTTCTGGGGGTGAGACCATTTGTACAGCTGCTATATTTTTCAAACCAAGATAGTCTGACAAAGGATCTGTTTTGATTGTTGAACGTATTTAACATGAAGGCTTTCAAAGATAGGCTGACTCCTGCCCAGCAGCATGTCTTATGGCCTGAAGGTTATACAGTGCCACAGGCTGGGGCTGTCCCAGACCTCTGTCTTCAGTTATGTGGTTCATCCGCTCAGGGCCTGAGATTCCACTTTGTTATATTCAGATCCATCGGCTAAGAAACTTTCAACAGAATGTTTAGCTCGTTTTTAAGATTTAATCTCTCAGTAGCATTACAGAACAAACTCCTTAGATGGGCCCACCTCAACTGAAGCATTGGGACACTAAATTTTTTCAAATCGACATCTCTTTTTCTTCTGGGAATACCAGAGACATCCCCAAAGCCCTCTGATGCTTCCTTCTCCCTGTCTTCCCCTTCTCCCTTCCCTTCCTCCTTCCCTCTGCCTGTCTTCTACTATTCTCCCTTTCCCAATTTTCCTCTCTGTCAAAAAAGTATAGTCCAAGGCTGGGTTACAGATAACTTGATTTTTTTTCTAGTAGCCATACTTAAAAAGTTAAAGCTATAGTTGTGTACGGTGGCTCACACGTGTGATCCCAGCACTGTGGGAGGCCCAGGTGCGAGGATCACTTGAGCCGAGGAGTTTGAGGCTGCAGTGAGCTATATTCATGCTACTGAACTCCAGTCTAAACAACAGGGAGACCCTGTCTCTTAAAAATTAAAGCCAGGCGTAGTGGCATATGTCTGTAATCCCAGCTGCTTGGGAGGTTGAAGGGGAAGATTGTTTGAGCCCAGGAATTTGGGTGTAGCCTCGGCAACATAACAAGATGCAAGCTCTTATTAAAAAAAAAAAAGATAAACAGGTGAAATTTTATTTTATTTGAGTATATAAAAAAGATTTTAGCATGTAATTAATATAAAAATGATGAGGTATTTTACGTTCTTTTTTGGTATTTAGTCTTTGTACTCTGGCATGTATTTCACACAGCATATCTTGATTCAGGCCAGCCACATTTCAGGTTGTCAGTAGTCATATGTGACTAGTGGCTACCATACTGGACAGTGAATTTCTAGAACCCATGAAGGCCATGGACATCAGCAGTAGAATTTATATACATACACATGCACAATTTTGTGTGCAAATTAAGGGGTTTACATTCTATGAAGTCCATGCAAGATTTGGCCACCAATCCCGTCATGGACCCTGGATTAAAAACCCTTAAAATTTTGCCTTATCACATCTCTTACATCCACTTCTTTCCTTCCTTCACCATCACAGTTCTCTCGTCCATACGGCCCAATATTGTAAGAATACATCAAACCAGACCTTTTCTTCGGTTTGTATTTTTCTGATTTGTAGGTGAACGTGAGTAAAAAGAAAGGAGATGGGGATATACTGAAGGATCTTATGAAAACTGCAGGCACCGCCAAGGTCAGGGAGGCCCTTGGAGATTACCTGAAGGCACTTAAGACGGGTAAAGAAGGCATCCCTTGTGAACCAGAGGGTCCCTTTTCTATTTACCCAAGTTATACTCAGCACTGTGGTTGGAGGCTCCAGAAGCAACTTTATACTTCAGAATAAATTGTAGTTTGGAAGTTGAGAGCTAGTCATGGTTAAGACCATAATTAGTGATCATCAGTATTGTACACAGCAGGAACTATTTTACTTACAGAATTGTTCATTGTAGTTTTCTGGAATGAAAATTAATCAGTTGTTTGTGTAATTACTTGTTTAATGTCTGTCTTCCTTGGTAGATTATAAGCTCCATGAGGGCATGGAAGGTGTCTGTCTTGTTCACTGCTGTATCTCCAGCATCTAGCACAATGCCTGGCACATAGTAGGTGCTTAATAAATCTTTTGTTGGATGAATGAATGAATGGATGGAAGTGACTGCAGGTATTACAGGTGTAGTTGAGATATACCTACATAATATCCACATTGCATGGAAGTGAGGTTGTTGTCTTCTTCCCTAAATTAGAGAAGTTAGCCAGGCAAGATGGCCAGCAGTACCTGTATCTCTGTACCTCATCCTTGGATCCTACTACCTGAGTGTCAAGGTGTTGGCATAGATGGGTTTGGGGTTGTCACTCTTCCATCAGAGCGCATGTGTAGCTGGCTCACAGGTTTGAATACTGTGAAGACAAGATTTGTGAGGTGGTGGTCACTCTCACAAGAAATTGACAGGAGGTTAGAGCCACAAAGATATTAGTAATCATATAAAACTTAGCTGTTTGGAAAAGAACTTTGGAAAATTTTGCTGTTTTAGCAAAAACTTGATAAAAGTAAGCCACTGGGGGAAAAAAAGGCATTTGTTGCTGTGGAACTCACGTTGTTAATCATCAGTAGTTTTGTATGTAAAAATACGGAATGGTCTTGAAATTCTCAAAATGTTAATAGGAATTATTTTCATAAATATCTGTTCTTTATTTTCTTACATGCTGATTTGGGTTTTCTACCTTACTCTTTGTGCTTAAAAGGAGAAAGGTCATTAAAACCACTTCCCTTGTTTCTTTGTAGAATTTACAATGGGAATGATTTTACCTACGAAAGCTATGACAACCCAGGAATTGACTGGTAAAAGAAAACTGAGTGAGAATACCCTGCAGGTATGAGCTCTGGTGGCCAAAATGTAGGGAAGGGGTAAAGGAAATGTTTTGAGTCGGGGCTCCAAATAGCCTTGTGTTGATAAACTGGGAAGGACAGTGAGGGCCTTTATCCACCTTTGGGTCTCCTGTGGGTCCTCTACAATGTGCCATTTTGATATGGAAATAAAATGAGACTTTGATTCTTGATGGAAGAACTGTTACAGACACACCTTTCTGTGGGATATTTGACTCAAGACTGTTGTAAAGGTAGTGTTCTTTGGTAGGCCACGGATTGCAAAACCAGGTGACTTTCGAAATTCATACAGCACAATAGAAGAACCTTCTTTGCTGACTTTTGGATTGGGAGATTTTAGATAAATGGGTGTTTTGTGTGTAAGTGACACCCTTTGGTCTTAGGTGCAGTTGTCTTGTGTCTGCTCAGGGTTGTATTTGCAAGTGCAGCTAGGATTAGGGGTGTTCAGTCAGAACCTGGGAACGGAGCTGAAGAGCTATAGGAACAGTGAGCTCTGTTTCCAAAGTAAAGACCAGGACTGGCGGTGCTAAAAAGGCTTTTCATGCTGCTTTTGTGTGTCTGGAATAGGCAGTACAGAATTTGGGACATTTGATATTTCACTGGAAAGACTTTTTCAATCCAAGCAGCTTTATCTCTTGGTATGCTAATCATTCCCTGGAACCTCTTTCTTCTCCAGGTTCAGGCCTCATCTCCAGTGGCACCGGGTGTAAGGATTCCCACTGTGGCTCTTCACATGATGGAACTGTTTGACACAACTGTAGAGCAGCTGTATAGCATCTTCACTGTGAAGGATGTAAGTAACTCCCCAAGCTAGCATCTTAAATGCTGACATTGGGAGAAAATACACCACAAAAAAACAGGAGCTGGTTTTTGGTCATTCTTGTGGCCGTGTTTTTGATTGAAGGGTATGAGACGGTGGTGACAGGAAGTCTGAGCATATTTTCTGAATAATAGGAGGGAAGATGGGCATTTTTTGGAAATGTGTCAGCATTACTTTGAGTTTTCTCTGGGAAGAGAGAGTTTGTGTTTTATTTTTCTGTAAGTAAAAGCTACATGTTTAGGATTTTTAAGCCATAGTGTATTTTATACTTCATAATTAGATTAAAATATGTGATAGTGTGGTCTGGAATAACCCATCTGTCTTATTTGGTTAGTTGGTGCAAAAGTTTTCTAAGTCGACTGCTGTATTGGAAGCCGAAAAGGGAGGGAAATTCCAAATGTTTGATGGGAACATCACTGGTGAATATCTAGAATTGGTAAGTAGACTCAGGGTTAAAGCAGCAAGCTGGGATTAACTCTTACTTTAGTTAATATTATTCTCTTTGTACATGCTATTTTTAGCGCTGAAATCACTAGGTCTGTGTTGTCTCACCCTTAACAGCAGCCCTCTGTTCTGGTTACTGTTGCTATACTCATGACATTATTACATATTCCTACTGTCCTGATGTTACTGTTGAGACATTTTGGCAAAAAGACAGTTATCATCAATGGTGCTGATGTGTATAAACTAGGAGATGGGACTATATGTTGTTTGATTCTTCTCATACTTAGGAGTTTCAATGAAAGGATTTGGTTTTTCTGTGTTGTGGGAAGTTTTAAAACATTTTTTTTAAACTGTGGAATTTCCCTTTCTTTTCAGTTAACCAACAAAAAGATCGTCATGAAATGGAGATGTAGGAACTGGCCAGAAGGTATGCTATTAATTAGTGCTCTTAATGTATAAAGGTCCCAAAACACTAAGGCTAGATTTTTCATATACATGTTCCTTGTTATAATGCAGTAATAGGTTCCTATTTTTCTTCTTAGAACACTATGCTACGGTTGCACTGAATTTTGTGCCTACTCTAGGGCAAACAGAATTACAATTGGACTGTAAAGGAGTTCCTGTCTGTAAAGAAGAGAACATGAAATTCTGTTGGCAGAAGCAGCATTTTGAAGAAATAAAAGGTTTACTGCAGCTGACCCCCCTAAATTGTTGAATTAGTTAAGATTTTTATAAGGCATTACTTTTTGTAAGTAGAAAAAGTGTCACATTTACCTCTCCCTATTTTTTTAAAGGATCCTTAATTTATTTTATATTGGATGAAATCTATGAACATTATACAATTTAAAGCATTGTTTGACTCTTTATTATAATAACTAGATACTGCATTGAGTTAAAAGAAGTAGCAACCTGAAATTAATTAGGTATTAACCTGGCCTTCCATAGATGTTCCTCTGAAAACAGATCAAGTCCCTGAGTGCAGATAGTTGACATTTCCCAGGCTGAAGTTTGTCCTATAGCAAGCTTGCTTGCAGCTGTACTTTTAGTTCAAGATGAGAAAAAATAAATGGCATGTTGATACTTTTCCTTTATTTTACTTTAGGGTTTTTAAGGGTGTAGATCTTAGGTAGTAAAACAGTGGCATGTTGCATTCAAAAGCATGTTGAGGTGAGGGCGAACTGGCTGTTTTGCTCCACTTCTCCCTGCCTAGAGGTTTTGCACTTTGTGGTGGAGAGGATTGAGAAGTCTATGGGGACACGTTAATTTTGTGGGCTGCTGGTAACACTTCCAGTGAAATAACATATAATGGGTGTTTCCTCTCATTCACCATTTTTCTCACTATTTTCACCTGAGACGACGGAAGCAACGTATGTAAACAAATGAAAAGTCATCACAATCAGTTTAATTAAGTGCACAGAATAGCAATCAGTCATGTCAATAAAAATAAAACAATTATTTTTACATCAAGTGTGCTTTATTTCCTCCACAGGTATTCTGTTAAATAAAGCACCATTTATATACTGCCAGGCCACAGCTAAAGAGGATTCTTTACAGAATCAAATTTCTTGTGGTTGTTCCGTATACAAGTAAACTTAATTTTGATAATAAGAACCACAGCGATCGGAGGCAATCTGCCTCTATAAGGTACAAAACTGGCACAGAGGACACCATATTATACACAGTAAAAATGCTGTAAGTTTAAATTACATTGTACAGGGCGAAGGAACCCTGTTCTTCCCAGACAGCCATATTAAATGAAAGCCACTACAGTGAACTCTTAATTACATAAAACATATCCATTATCTGATTGCCCTTTAGGAAGTATACTGAAGATGCAAGTTTTTTCATTGGGAGTTCTGCCTGACCAAGAATTAAGCCTATAAATCTATCTTGCCATTCAAGCAGAGAGCACTGGACAAACTGAAGCACAAAAACAAATAAGCAAAACTTATACAAACAGCATGGGGGTAGGGGTGAGGGACTTAAAAGTAGACATGCTACACCTAATGTCAAGAAGCAGCTTGGTTTCCTTTGCCAGATATCCTTGTGACCACATGGATTGTAGATTCAATGGTCCTACACAGGGTATCTAAAATGTCGTGTTGCTGCATATGACTAAAGAGTCCTCTAGAATGGCCACAACTGAGAGATAAAGCAACCTCAGGGTCCTGGGAGGGCAAAGCTTGGCCATCACAGCTTCTCAAGTCAGCTAAGTCAGACAGAACTGCAGAGATAGAAGTAGAAGGGAACTCAGATTCTTCCTCAGCGAGGGTAGAATCCTTGGAAAAGTGGAGGTCTTTAAATTCTTTACAATCTTCAAATCTACCATTGCTGGACTGTTCTTCTGTGTGCTGTGACCTGATATTTGACATGTCTTCTGAAAACGAAGATGGAACTTCCATTCGGTATTCTTTAACAGAACTATTTTCAGGGGAAGGAAGATCTTGCTCAGTTCCTGGATCAATAATTGAGGAGTCCCTGGTCTCATTGTCAGAAGTGCTCGTTGGGGTCAGGACCTCCCTGGTTTCTGTTTTCATGTCGCTGATGCAGCTGTCTACAGTGTGCTCCTCATCACTGCTAACACGCCTTCTTTTAACGGGAGTTGCCCCTTCATCATCTGTGAAAACACACACCAAAACAGAAACCTCTCAAAGTCATTAAGATCACATTTGGGGGTGGGAGGGTATGGGAAGTTAATTTTGTTTCTAGCATATTTAGGAGGTTCAGCTGAACATAGATTTTTTTTTTTTTTTTTTGGAGATGGAGTCTTGCTCTGTCACCCAGGCGGCTGAAGTGCAATGGTGCAATCTCAGCTCACTGCAACCTCTGCATCCCAGGTTCAAGTGATTCTCCTGCCTCAGCCTCCTGAGTAGGGTTAGAGGCCCATGCCACCACGCCCGGCTAATTTTTGTATTTTTAGTAGAAATAGGTTCTTTAACTCCTGACCTTGTGATCCACCCACCTTGGCTTCCCAAAGTGTTGGGATTACAGGTGTGAGCTACCAGGCCCAGCCTGTCATATAAAACTATTAAAAGACCAGTTACACCAAGTGTATTACTGCCTCCTCCCACCCTAAAGGTAATGACAGTAGTCCATAAAGCTAACCTTTAGTTTTTCTTTCTTTGGCTTCTTGCTCTTGGAGTGAGTTTCTCTGTTGCAGACAAGTCCTGCATTTGCTTAAAAGCTCTTGCAGAGTTGGAATTAGAGCTGGGTTTAACTGTTTGGGAGTGTGTACCGACAGGAGCAAAGCAAGTGCCCTTAGGTCCTGCAAAAATCCAGATGCGAACATGTCAAATTCTAAAACCAACACTTTGATGCAGCTGTTTACAGTTAAATGCAGATGTTTACTTTCCCAAGAATCCTTTCTTTCCTAAGAACACCCTGGTTTTTCTGGCATTCTTAGACTAATGATAAAACCAGAAAGCCAGTTATAGGATACTACAGCATTTCGTTAGTTGTTTTTTTGAGACTGAGTCTTGCTCCATTCCCAGGCTAGAGGGCATGGCACGATCTCGGCTTGCAACCCCTGCCTCTCGGGTACAAGTGATTCCCCTGCCTCAGCCTCCTGGGTAACTGGGACTACAGGCGCGTGCCACCACACCCAGCTAATTTTTTTGTATTTTCGTAGAGACAGGGTTTCACCATGTTGGCCAGGATAGTCTCGATCTCCTGACCTCGTAAGCCACTGCACCTGCCTCATTAGTTCTTAAAGTCACTAATAGCATTATTTTATGCCCAGAAATAAGTCAGACCAAAGACTGAAATAGTGTCTTCTGAAAATGAAAAAGGAAATACATACATATATATATCAGTAATAGAGCTCAGGTAGACTTATATAAGAATTTTTAAAACAAACCTTGAATGATCCATGAGAAATTTAGGTCTTACTAATAGACAAATCAGTTTCTCAAGCTAAATTCTGATAGCTGACACAAATAGTAAGGTCTTCCTTATAGAGCTTTGTCATCTGTTAAGCATATTGTGATTTGGGAGGCTGCTGCTCAACAACATTCTAGCCCGCTTCCAGGGTGTTCCATTATTCCAGGATATGGCTGTCATGGGAGTCCGTACAAGGCAACTAACACTCTAGATTTAACTGCTGCCCCCCGCCCCCCGCGCCTGACCTTTTTTTTTTTTTTTTTTTTTTTTTTTTGAAACTGCCTTTTAAAATCCGTAGATTATTGTTTCAGTTACTTAGGAGCCACAGGCAATTATAGAAACATCACAAGTAACATTTCCAAAAATACACCCAAGTAGAGATAAGGCCACTAAGACGTTCCCTTTATTACCCTTAGCATTTAATGACATCAGCTTGTAGCTTCCAGGGTGATAAAGAGGGTGTGTGGTATATACATACAAGACATAGTAAACATGTATTACATTTTTTTTTTGTCATACGTGGCTTAGAGTTCAAATCGGTTACAGTTATGAGAGTAAAATCATACGAAGGCCAAACAGTTGACTAAAGGACAGTTTAAAAGTGTGTGCCTCCTCTGCATAGTTCTTACCCCATTTAAAGAAGCACTTGCTTTGGAAATTTCAACTCGGTTGGAGAAATCAGACTGTAGGTTCTGATACTGATTTATCAAGTTTGTAATAAGAGTGCTGATCAAATTGGCACAGTTTGCTTCAGAAAACACTTGACTTTGAACCTGAAAAAGATGATTTAAAAAGATCTCCAAAAAGACCAGCATAACGAAAACACAAGCATTAACTGGAAATTACACATTGAGTTTCCAAAGTACTACATACCTTTAGAAGGAAATGTGTCATGAAGGTGTAGACAATGTTGTTGTTTAAAAAAGTTCTTTCATCCATTAGGATACATTTAATATATTCTGCGAAAACAGGATCTTCACACAAAAGCTTGATGCAATTTTTTGACATAGCAGACTAAAGTGGGGAGAAGAAGCACTGATGGTTGAGCACTGAAGTAACTGGGGCTTCAACGCTTGCATGTCATGGAAATCTGAAGCCATTTAAAATCCCACTTGAAAAGCCATGTCTAACTCAGCCTATTGAATTTTTAGTTAACAGCAACTGTTTTTAATACAGTAAAATGTTACTAATTTGGACTATAGGAGTGAGTGCTGGGGGAAGACACTGATGCCAAAACTGAACAAATGTTTTAAAAGAAATGCAGGTTTATTATTCAACACAGAGAATTAACAAGCACTAGAGAAACAAGGCTAACAAAGAATAGGATGTGAATGTTTTCAGGGGCCAAATTCAGGTATAATTTGTAGATAACCAGAGCATAATGTTGTGAAAAGACACATTTTAAGAATCAAAATCAATTTATTCTCTAAAATGTTTTAAACTTTACTGTATAATCTCATTAGCAACAGTAATTTGGTAAATACCCTTCCCCCCATAAACACTGCAAAGGTAAACAATAAACCTCCTTTCCTAATTATCTCACACAGAATCAGTGGTCCCAATATATGGAAATTTTACAAAAATTTGGTTTTCCTGTTTTCAAATAGTCATGGCTCTTAAACACAAGTAGTATGTCTTTAAGCAGATATACTCCCTAGATTTAAATGTGTATTTTAATCATAGATCATTTATTTATATGGAAAAATATATTTTAAAAATAGGACAAAATTTAGAATATATGTATATATGTATATGCGTATATTTTATTAGAGTAAGCTGTCATAAATAAATTACTCAAGGTCACTCAAGAAACTAGGATTCAAGTAGGACCAAGACCCAGGTCTTCAAATGCTTAGCACTAAGAAAAATCTCCCTTAGTTCACCAGTCACAGCCTCTGCCTGTTTCTTGCTCAGGATGGCTGCTTCTACAGGACTGGAGGCTTTGGAGGCTTTATATGGTTTGGCTGTGTTTAAGGGAAATTTGGGGGCACAGTGAGTTCTGTCTGTGAAGAAGTCAAGTGAAGGGAGTCATGCAGTGTAGAAGTACAGAGGGCAGTAGGGAAGCAATAGGTGGTAGGAGAGTACAGAAACCAACAAGGTACCCAAATCAGGAAGAATCAAAAAGAGCAACAGCATCAGTGGAGAGAGAAACAGAGATCTCCAATTTATTGAATAGACCACTCACCTCAAAAATCAATTGATAAAGTCATTTTCTGAATACCTACTACGTACCAAGTCAAGTGAGCTAAGATCAATGTGTACTAGTCTCTGAAAGATTTCTACTGTAGAGAACAAAGTGGCATTTCTTCAGGGAATGGCAGTGACTCTGATAAGGTCTCTAAACTTGACCTCCATTTAGGAAAAGTAGAGAAAGAACCAGTACAGTACAGGATGACAAACATCCAGGAGAATAGAGAGCACACTACAGCCTGGTAGGAGGCTGAACCAGACTCGGAAGTACTTCAGAAAGCATGATGTGGGTCAAGGATTGCACCCAAAGAAAGTGAATAAATTCATCTCTTCCAATGGGGTAGAGCAGATGCAACCAGGCAGGAAAATCATTATTTTTCAGGGATTGAAAGGAGTGGGTATCCTTTATTCCTGATCCAAGAAATAAGCCAAACCTTAGTACTGATGGGGTTCCTCCTCCTCTTTCCAATTCTCCCTTTGTAATGGAACAAGAATTATTTATGCGGCCACTTAATGTAGGAATGGTAATCTTTCCTGTTTTTGAGGAGATTGTTATAAGAAAACAAGTGCATCAGACCCTTGAAAAACTACAGATTAGGAAGAGTTAGACGACAGACTGCTGATAGGGTTTCTGCTACAGGTTTTGGAATGGTGGAAAAGAGGAAGAGAAGGAAGAGAAGGAGAGGTAAAGGGGAGCAAGAAGTGGCATGTGTCTTCTTCCCCACTATCTCCCTGTTTTGGATGTATCCTACAACTATTGATACTGATCTATAAATGAGAAGTTCAATTATAACCAGCTTATTTGAAATATCCCATGATACAAACCTACTGAAGTTAAAAAAAAAAAAAAAAAAAAGGGAGGGGGACACTAGATGCCCAATATTTAAGAGGTAGTATTTTCATTAATCATATTTTACCTATCAAGATTCTAAAACATCCCCACTTTTCAGCCAGTCTTCAACCCATTGTTCCTAAAATTATTAACCACTTAGTCAGATAAGACTAAAAACCAATCATCTAAAACTCATTTTCTTTACCTGCGTCTGGCATAGCTCAGTCCAAAGTTTGGGGAACAGTGCAAGATGAAGTGGCAAACCTTCATAGGCAACTAGGACACCTATTATTTGAAAAGAAATCAGAATAGGTTATAATTACAAATTACACTACTGAGATACTCTGCAGGTACAGTATTTTAGCTATTTCTAAAACTTTGCATATTTTCTACATTGTAAAGAAACAAAATATGTAAAAGGGACAAATTCATTCCAGTATTTAGTGAAATAACTTAGAATGTGGTCCTTTGAATTTATTTATATCCCATACCTCATTACTGAAGGATGTGGGACTTAAACCAACTCTTCTTGAGTATTAGATCTTTATCTGGGAAAACCAAAGTTACTGCAAGTGGCTCCAGATCTTCCTTGGATTGAGGTACCACTCTGCCTATTAGATAATTTTCATAGAATGGCTAGACTTCAGTAAGGAGGGGAGAGGTCAAAAAAAAAAAAATGTGGAGGATTAAAAAATGTATCTTTCCTTTTATCTCCTTTCTTCAAAAAGAGAATGACCTTTTGTGGTACATTTAAGTAAACACTGCCCTGAGCACCAGTTTCTAGGGTTGTTCCCAGGATCTTTTGAGTGGACCAAATCTGGCACTATGTCAGAGTGCGCTAATTGGAACCTCTATGATTTTGCCTCTCCACTTCTTGACCATTCCAGATGTCAAATATGTCACTAAGAAATGTGTGCCCCTATCCTCTATCATCCTCTCTCTCAAAGTACAGAAGCTTCAATACCACAGTCCTAAATGAATTTCCCATCTTCCACATTTCCCAGGTTCCCAGGGCAAGCACAGTCATGGAGAAGAAGAAATACAACACAAACTATCCTCCTCCAGTTAAGAAAGGACTGAGTTAGACCAGAAGTCAGCAAACTTGTTCTGAGAAGGGCCAAATAGTAGTTGAGGCTTTCTGGCCATGCTCCGTTACCACAGCTCAAGCCTGCTGAGGCAGTGTGAAGACAGCCTTAGACAAGAGTAAGGAAATGGGTGTGGCTGCCTTTCAGTAAAACTTTTAAGAACACTGAAATTGGAATCTCATAATTTTCATGTCAGAAAATATAATTCTATATTTAAAGAATTAAAAACATCAAAACTCTTCTTAGCTAGCAGGTAGCACTGGTTATACAAAAACAGGCAGCATGCAGGTTGTAATCTGCCAAGCCCTGGGTTAGATCAAAGACTTGAGAACATTGACACAGGCAAGTTAGGTCACTCACTCGGCCTTACCAAGGATGCCTAGGATCCCTTCCACAGGTAAGCCAATTTATTTTCCTGACAAGTCCCTTTACAAAGATGAAAGGAAATGCTATTTCCCCTCTCCTTTATTCTAACCTAATCTGGTTGGGGTTGGCAGTATGTACCCACCATAGTATCACAATACACATAAGTAAACAGGGATATGTCATCACATCTGTGGCTATAGGGAAGAGAGTTCCTACGTTCCCATGTTTCTGTATCATTAATTACTCATTAAGTAGAGGAGAGGTTAGCAAACTGAAGACAGTCCTCAGGCCAAATCTGACCCATGGCCTGTTTTTATATGGACCTGTGAACTAAGAATGTTTTTTTTTTTTTTTCTTTGAGACACTGTCTTCACTCTCTTGCCCAGGTTGGAGTGCAGTGGCATGATCACACATCAGGGGCAGCCTCAAACTCCTGTGCTCAAGTGATCGTGTCACATCTTAGCCTCCTTAGTAGCTAAGACTACAGGCCCGAACAATTTTCTTAAAAACATGTTTTGGGCCAGGCATGGTGGCTCACACTGGTAATCCCAGCACTTTGGGAGGCAGAGGCAGGAAAATGGTGAAACCCCATCTCTACTAAAAATACAAAAATTGTCGGGGTGTGATGGCATGTGCCCGTAATTCCAGCTATTCAGGAGGCTAAGGCAGGAGAATCGCTTGAACCGGAAGGCAGAGGTTGCAGTGAGCCGAGACTGTGCAACTATACTCCAGCCTGGGCAACAGAGCAAACTGTTTCAAAAAAAAAAAAAAAGTTTTGTAGAAATGGGGTCTTGCCACATTGCCCACGCTGGTCTCAAACTCCCAGCCTTAAGCGATCCTTTTGCATTGGCCTTGGAAAGTGCTGGGAGTACAGGCACGGGTCATCATCCCTGGCTGCCTTGTACATTTTTAAAGGATTGTTAAAAACAAACAAAAAACCATCGGCCAGCCAGTCTCAGTGGCTCATGCCTATAATCCTAGCACTTTGGGAGGCTGAAGTGGGCAAATCACAAGGTCAGGAGTTTGAGACCAGCCTAGCTAACATGGTGAAACCCCATCTCTACTAAAAATATAAAACCTGAGCCGGGTGTGATGGCAGGTGCCTATAATCCCAGCTACTTGGGAGGCTGAGGCAGGAGAATTGCTGGAACCCAGGAGGCAGAGGTTGCAGTGGGCCGAGATCGCACCACTGCACTCCAGCCCAGGCGAGAGTGAGACTTCAACTCAAAACAAAAAACCATCAGCCAAACAAAAAATACTATGTGACAGGGACCTTGTGGCCTGTGGAGTCTAAAATATTTAGTCTCCACTCTTTGCAAAGAGTCTGCTAACCCGCTAACCTCAACTAGAGGCTGCTCTAACATGAACCCTCTTATGGGCAAACAGACTGTATACCATAGTTTCTCTAGTCATTTTCTCCCTATTATTCCGCCAAAAAAAAAATAATCTTCAATATTTTTTTTTTTTTTTTTTTTTTTTTTGAGACAAGGTCTCACTATCACTCAGGCTGGAAGATGGAGAGTGGCATGATCTTGGCTCACTGCAACCTCTGCCTCAAGCCATCCTCCCAGCTCAGCCTCCTGAGAAGCTGGGATTATAGGTGTGCACCACGATGCATGGTTAATTATTGTATTTTTTGTAGAGACGAGGTTTCACCATCTTGCCCAGGCTGATAATAATTCATGAGCTCAAGTGATCCGCCTGCCTTGGGCCCCCAAAGTGCTGGGCTAACAGGAATAAGGCACTGTAACCAGACCTAAACAATCTTTTTTTTTTTTTTTTTTTTTTGAGACGGAGCCTCACTCTTGTTGCCTAGGCTGGAGTGCAATGGCATGATCTTGGCTCACTGCAATTTCCGCCTCCCAGATTCAAGCGATTCTCCTACCTCAGCCTCCCAAGTAGCTGGGATTACAGGCGCCTGCCACCACACCCGGCTAATTTTTGTATTTTTAGTTGAGATGGGGTTTCTCCATGTTGGTCAGGCTGGTCTCCAACTCCTGACCTCAGATGATCCACTCGCCTCGGCTTTCTAAAGTGCTGAGATTACAGGTGTGAGCCTTTTTTTTTTTCTTTAAGACAGGGTCTCATTCTGTTGCCCAAGGCTGGAGTGCAGTGGCATCATCTTGGCTTACTGCAGCCTGGACCTACCCAGGCTCAGGTGATCCTCCCATTTCAGCCTCTTGAGTAGCTAGCTGGGAATACTGGTGTGTGCCTCCAATGCCCAGCTAATTTTTCTATTTTTTTTGTAGAGACAGGGTTCTGCCATGTTGCCCAGTCTGGTTTTGAACTCCTGGGCCCAAGTGATCTGGCTAACCTGGCTTTCCAGAGTGCTGGGATTACAGGTGTGAGTTACCATGCCCAGCTAAAAGCAATCTCTACACCTATTTTCCACAACTACCAAAAAGCCAGCACTACCACACAAATAAAAAATACCATAGAGTCCTTTTATGATCTCTAATCACTTTGAAGTGGTATTCTAAGTATCTCTATTTTACAAGTAAAGATGGAAATAGGCCAGACGCAGTGGTTCACGCCTGTAATCCCAGCACTCTGGGAGGCCAAGGTCAGCGTATCACTTGAAGTCAGAAGTTTGAGATCAGCATGGCAACCGTAGCAAAACCCCGTTTCTACTAAAAAACAAAATAACAAAAATTAGCCGGGCGTGTAATCCCAGCACCTGTAATCCCAACTGCTCAGGAGGCAGAGGCAGGAGAATTGCTTGAACCCTGGAGGCAGAGGTTGCAGTGAGCCGAGATTGTGCCACTGTACTCCAGCCTGGGGCGCAGAGTGAGACTTTGTCTGAAAACAACAACAAAGAAGGAAATAAACACTTTCTAGGTATGTCAGATCATTACATTAAATTTTCTCATCCATTTTGGGAGCTGTATTGGCATTTTCATGATTTTCTTCCCATCTGCCCATCACCTATATTATTGCTTACTTAATACTTTCTCTTTTGAGACAGGATTTTGCTGTGTTGCCCAGACTGTAGTGCAGTGGTTCAATCATAGCTCACTGTAACCTTGAACTCCTGGGCTCAAGTGATCCTCCTGCCTCAGCCTCCTAAGTAGCTGGGACTACAGGTGCATGCCACCAAGCCCACTTTTTTTTTTTTTTTGGTAGAGACAGGAGCTTGTTATGTTGCCTGTCTGGTCTCCAATCCCTGACTCAAGTGATCGTCTGTCCTTTGCCTCCCAGAGTGTTAAAATTACAGGTCTGAGCATTCACATTCACCTACTTAATACTTTTCTTTATATTCACTTAGACGGGCTAATACTACATGAGCCTTATTTCAGGCAACATAACATCTAGGAAATCATTAATTTGATATACTAGTTTGTAACACGGTAAGAACCATATGTACTTACTAATGTAAAAATTATTTTACAGTTCAGTCAGGAAAATACTGTACCACCACCTATGGTGAGCTAAAGACGACTCTCTCAGAGTCCTACCTGTTTCCTCTGAAAACTGCACCACCTTTGGAAGGCTGTCCCTTCAGAGCAAGTGAGCTTGTTTCTTTCTAGCATCTTCACAAGGCACTGGGAATAAGAGGCTCCTTGTCTCAGTAGCTCAAGCTTGAGGCCAACGCCTCCTACTCCACACATGCCTCGTCCAGTACCTTCTGGACTGTCTCACTAACTGGATGCAAAGCACAGGAAGATGCAATCACCAAAGTTCTCAGGCACACATTTAAGCTTTGCCTCTGTAAACAGGATGGGCACTAAAAGATCCTGGCTTCTGTACCACTTTCTTTACCCTGTAACTTCAGACATCCTCAACAAAGTCTATAACCTGTCCCATCCCCACCTGTGAAGGAACTAATATACAAAAACAAAAAACTGTTTCAAGTGTACCCTTTTCTAATCAGTAATGGCTTATACTGTAGAAGCTACTGGATGTAGTATTTTCAAAAAAAATCTTTTAAAAACTGGCTGGGTGTGGTAGCTCAGGCCTGTCATCCCAACACTTTGAGAGGCTGAGATGGGCAGATCACCTGAGATCAGAAGTTCCAGACCAGCCTGGCCAACATGGCAAAACCCCATCTCTACTAAAAATACAAAAATTAACTGAATGTGGTAGCATGTGCCTGTAATCCCAGCTACTTTGGGAGGCTGAGATGGGAGAATTGCTTGAGCCTGGGAGGCAGAGGTTGCAGTAAGTGGAGATCGTACCATTGCACTCCAGCCATGCAATAGAGCGAGACCGTCTCAAAAAAACAAAACAAAATTAAAAAAAACCCTGCTTTTGTAGGTAAAATGGTATTTCAAATTATCTGTACTTCTATGATTGCTGTAAGGATGAAGTATTTAATATGTATCTTATATGTATATATAATCTGAATTGTGTTATGATTCTCTGTCTAGTTCTCTATAGGAGTGTTTAATCCCATCCAAGCATTATCCAGGGTAAGTGCTGGCTTCAGCCAATGGATGAAAGCCCATGACCAATGCTCTATTCTGAGTGATGTATTAAGATACTCTATAAACTGGTAACCAACTTTGGGATTATAAATATGTCTCCTGAATGTAATTACTTTGTATTAGCCCAGCGTAAATGGATTTACTCTTGATGAGCTGGTAAAAAAGCTGGCTTCTGATCTGCACTGAATGCATGGCACTGGTCTGGTCTGAAGTATATTTACCCTAGAAAGACTTCTGGGAAACAGCTAACCAGGCATTTCCCTAGTCAACAGCATCACAATATCACAAAGAAATGAAGTGTGAGTCACAGTTGTGTGTTCCATAATTAGATTTTTTAATATATTTCCTTTCTGTAATTAGGCTACATTTTAATTCTACAGATTTGGAAAATTTTGGATGTCTTAGATATATCATAATGTTACTTGCACAACATCAGATTGCTTACTTTCACTTACTAATGCATCAAGAAAAAATTTTAAAATGTTAAAGGTGATAAGGGGATCCTTGTTTTGCCATTGAAAATTATTTAATTAAACAGTGACGAACACTAGGGATTTATTTAGACTATCCCCTTTGTTGATTTCACATGTGAACTATGGTACCTAAAAAAGTGATATGTTTACAAAATTGGCCATACCAGTTTTCTATAATATCAAAATAACTTTTTAAAATTACAAAACCAATACATAATCATTATAATTTAAAGCTCACACATATATTTAACCTAGAAAATGAAAGCATTCTATAATTTCATCCTTATAGAGTATAATTCCTCTACTTTTTTTCTGTACGTGGTACTAAGAGAGATTTTCCCCTCGTTTATAAGAATATGGTTATATTCTGTATATTGTTTTTACATTTCTATGTAATTCAATGAATATTCCTATCTTTTTTAATGTCTCAATATAGGTGAACTATGGTTTATTGTCTCAATATAGGTGGACTATGGTTTACTTAACAAAGCACCTATTGATAAACATTTGAGTTGTTTCCAGTTTTTACCCATTACAACCAAAGTGAAAATAAATATCCTCTGTATATTGTTATACACTGTTATAAGTAGAATATGGTAGATTCCTGAATATGGTATTGTTGGGTCAAAGACATGAACATTCTCAATTTTAATAAGGCCAAATTGCCTCCCAAATGGACTCTGACTAGTACCCTATTATAAGATCTCTTCTTTCCCCAAACCATATGGGTATCAACCTCATAGTTTTTTTGTTTCTTGTTTTTTTTTTTAAAGAGATAAACAGCTGCAGTGGCTCACACCTATAATCCCAGCACTCTGGAAGGCCGAGGTGGGCAGATCACAATGTCAGGAGTTCAAGACCAGCCTGGCCAATATGGTGAAACCCTGTCTCTACTAAAAATACAAAAAGCTGGGCATGGTGGTGTGTGCCTGTTTTCCCAGCTACTTGGGAGCCTGAGGCAGGAGAATTGCTTAAATCGAAGAGGAGGAGGTTGCAGTGAGCAGAGATCATACCACTGCACTCCAGCCTGGGTGACAGAGTGAGACTCCATCTCAGGGCAGGGAAGGGGGGGAGATAAACAAATCATTTGCTTTACTAGTAAGTCTGGGCAACTTCTCATATGGCTACCAAACACTTACTTTTTTTTGTGTGTGTGTGTACACTGCCTATTCATGTCCTTTGCTGATTTTACTTAATGTTCTTTACCATCTTACCAAATCCTTTTCATATATTGGCAGTATTGGCTATTTATCTGTTAAGTATGCAAACATTTTCCCAGTTAGCTGTTTTAATTCAGTTTATGGCATTTTCACCATGTAGTATTTTCAATTTTTATATAGTCAAAACTTTCAACTTAGTGTTTCTTTTTTTTCTGAGACAGAATCTCATCCGTTGCTCAGGCTGGAGTGGTACAATGGTACAATCTTGCAACCTCTGCCTCCCAGGTTCAAGCGATTCTCCTGCCTCAGCCTCCCCAGTAGCTGGCAGTGTTAAGTGCCCACCACCACGCCTGGCTAATTTTTAAATTTGCTGTAGAGATGGGGT
>NW_016107490.1:3884364-3918732 GCF_001604975.1 Cebus imitator
GGCTAATTTTAGCATTTGTAGTAGAGAGAGGGTTTCACCAGTCTTAGGTTAAGCTGGTCTCAAACTCCTGACCTCAGGTGATCCACCCGCCTCGGCCTCTCAAAGTGCTGGGATTACGGTCATGAGCCACCACACCACAATTAAGTCCTTAATCCTCCTGGATTTAATTTCGGTCTATTAAAGATTTGCCCCACAGAGAGCTAACCAGTTATTTCAGAACTACCTATTTCCCATCAATCTGAGATCTCATCTTTATCATCTACTAAATCCTCGTGTATCCTTATGTTTGTTGAGGCTGTTTACCCACTGTTTTGCCTATGTATTTCTGAATCTATACTACATGGTTTTAATCAGTATAGTTTACTGTTGTGAAAGAAAGAGGGAAAAACATCTATATTTGAAAAAAAAAATGGTGGGGACAGGTCTGTGATATCTTGATATTTATTTTTCTGATATTTTGAACTGTGATCTATGTATTAAATTCTAAAAAATAAAAACTATCACAACTTTAGTATTTTACAAATCGGCAGTGTCAGCGTGCATGTGTGTGCGTGTGTGTGTGTGTGTGCGTGTGTGTGTTGGGCGAGGGCGGAGAGACAGATAGGTTCTCACTCTGTTGTCCAGACTGAAGTACGGTGGTATGACCACAGCTCACCGCAGCTTCAACTTCCTGGGCTCAAGTAATCCTTCCACCTCAGCCTCCCGAGTAGCTGGGACCACAGGTATGTGCCACCATGTATGGTTAATTAAAAAAAAATTTTTTTTTGTAAAGAAGAGGTCTCCGCAAGTTGCCCAGGCTTCTGCTATTTTTAAGTATCAAAATACTGTGGTTGCCAATGCACTGTTTTCTCAGATGGCAGTTGGCAGCTTTGTTCACTCTCCCTGAATTCTCTCTCCCTTTCTGTCTCCTCCAACCCCATCCCTCACCAGCCTCACTTGAAAAACACTCCAACCCTCGCTCTTTACTATTTAGTACCTGCAACTCTACTGTCCTCAGTAATTCTAATCTATAATTATTATGTGTTTCTCTTTTATCCTCTAACCAATCTTAAGATCTGCTCAGTTGCCCATATAAAAATTACCACAAAGACTTTTCCTCACAACTGGAAATGACTTACAATCCAATAGAGGTCATGAGATGTTCTCACCTATGATCACAATATTGTGGCCCTTAGACTATTGAACCTCAACGTTCAAATGATTAAAGATACAACCATTTAAACTCATCCTTTTCTTGTTACCAAACATAATTTCTTGAAGAAATTATACAAATTAAAACTCTCTACCAACCTTGTGTGGTCATTAATATGGACTTTCTTTTCTCAAGCCCTCTTCTGGGGCTCTCTTTGGAAACAGTCATTCTGTTAGCTAAAAGAGGGAGTTAACTTCAAACTGTGGGATACACTCTTTCCATTTATAGGAGGCATAAGGATAGCATTGTTTTCAGGTCTTAGATACAAAGAGCTAAGAACTTTGTATCTAAGACAATGTCCAATTTTCTTTATTAACCAAGAAAAATTTCTTTTTCCTGCTCATTTGTGAATGTTTTGATTTATATTTAGTGCTATGCCACCAGTCACATTTGGCTAAATTTATTTTGGTTAAAATCAAAGAAAATAAAAATTCAGTTCCTTAGTCACATTTCAAGTTCTCAACACTCACAAATGACTGACTAGTGACTATTATATTGTGGTTGGTGGTGCAGTTAAAGAGTATTTCCATCCTTATGGAAAGTTCTACAAAGTAGTGCTAATACAGAGAACACTATGAGGCAACACTGATAGTGCTTCATGGTTGTAAAAGTGATGTGACTATAAAGTACCATCAAAGTTGATTCAGCTGATGTGATGGCAAGTATCGTTTCCCTTCTTCCACTTCCCCAACATGTTTAATTTCCCTAAAAGTGTGCTCTTGGGTTGACAAGGAAGACAACCCAAAACAGAGTAGAATATTCAATATTTGGTTAAAGCTGTCTCAGTAGCTAGAATAGTTCCTCACATAACTTTTAGTACAAATTATATGAACACAATTACCAAAAACTTTTTAAAAGGTCACTGTTTTTATAATTCTCCTTCTTTATACAGGAGGAAGACTGTACAGTTCTAGAACTCCTGAATATTCTCTTACACCTGGTCACTGCCACTGCTGGGCTTTGCCCTTTTACCAAATGCCATGACCCAGGTACATAATCCTGAAATGGCCAATTTGAATATATTCTCACTGCTCCTGCCTACATCTTGGCATTCCAGTCACCCATATATAAAACCAGCTAATAATACCAGGTTACCAGGAAACAGCTTTCAAATCTAAAAATGCTCTAATCACTTGCCAATAAGATGGTTTTGCTGAAGTGGAATTATCCCTGACAGCTGTTACCACTTCCTTCTTCTTGGATAATGAAATCTACGGTAGGGTCACATCTTTTGTCCTACCTGAAATGGATCGAAACCTTTTCCATAGGAGGGAGAGCACTGTGACAGAGCAGGAGCACAAAGGCGGCTTGCAGGGTATGGCAATATTCTATTTCTGGATCTGGGTGGTGATTCCACAAGTATTTCACTTCCCACCCTCAAAACAAAACTATGGAACACTCGAGAGGATCTTGGGCCATCCATATTAAGTCAAGAGGGAGGACACAGAAGCCTAGAACTCTAAAGTCCTGAGATGGAGGACCTCTGAAAGAGAGCTGCTTGTCTCCAAGAAACTTATCAGCTATAGGCATGTTATCCAAAGGGAGCAGTTCTCTAGCAACTCTCAGGCACATCACTGCAGAGACAATATTACTAAGGATATTTGAGTTTCTTCTCCCACTCCTACATAATTCACTGATGGTTTTGTTTTTGATTTCTCATCATCTCCCTTTTCAAGTTTCTCTTCTCACTCACCTATTTTATTAGACTTACCTCCTAATTACTCATATATGCACCTCTGCTTCACACTGGCAAGCCCACTGTTTGCTCTTGCCATTGCCAGCTCCAAAGCACAGCTGGCACTATAGATCTCATCTTTACCCTCAAGATAAGGGCTGGGGAAGTCCACCTCTAAGTCTCCCTTCCTAAGCAGAGCAGTTTTTTTGTTTTGTTTTGTTTTTCCAAAATCTGCTGGGCAGATGGTGGAGGATGTGGGCTTCTATGTACAGAAGTGATCAGCCCTACTCCACACTCCTTTATAGGCCAGCTGAAACTCTGGGCAGAACGATTCAATGGAAACCAGTAAGTTGGTGTTTTCTTAATGAAAATTAAAATGTTCCCAAGAATATTAATATTTTTAAACATTCACTTAAAAAAAAAAAAAAAAAGATTGTCTCGTATTTTTTCTCCCCTTCCTGAATGGCTGGTGGCTTAAAATAATTCAGTGGAATTTACTGCTCATCTTTTATACTTACTCAGCTTAACTAATGTTTCAGTAAATTTTTCACAGTTGATTGCAACTCGGCATAATAGATGGATGAATTGATGATAAGAAAAGAAGTAGTCTAGCAGCATACGATCATAAACGTCATCTTTGCCCTGAAGGTTAAAGATGATAAAATGGTTGCACTTAAATTGTATAATAAAGAGCATAATTTGTGTAAATGTAATAAGTTTAACTAAAAAGCTGATTAAATATTTATATTCTGTAAGAACCTAGTTTTAAGTCCAAATTTCTAGGAATGTTATGATCTTGTCGTAAGTTTATTTTCAGTGTGCAAATGCTATCAATTAAAATTACCCGTTATTTCTATGTACTTTAATAAAGTAAAATTACTGTAGGATTTTAAAATTTGACACTTTAGTTCTATAGACATATCAAGAAAAATGAATTAAATTTGATTTTTTGAAATAGATTCCAAGTTATTCCTATAATGTTACTAGAATGTTAATTTTTAGTATTTTATCTTACATGAACTTCTTAAGCATACTGAAGATCCAAAGATGGCAAGCAAGGGAGAGTGTGAATGAAGTGTGGGTGAAGAAAGATAAAGGGAAAAATTGTTTTTAAAAATGCTGAAACTAAGATAAATTATCCTGTATCAATGTACCTCGTCTCTATAATTTTAGAATTGGCATTATTTTAGAATACGAGTTAGAGGACAGAAACCAGACTAAAAATGATGACGAATCTATCAATCAATGATATTATTCTTAGGTCAAAGGAATATAATTTAAGGGCAATAGAAGAAGGCATTGATTATATGGCCAAATTAAAAAAAAAAAAAAAAAAAAAACAAAAAAAAAAAAAAACAAAAAACAGTTGAGTGCCTATGACTTTTCAAATTTAGATATATGACCCAGTTATAATTTAGCCTAGTGATAAATACTAAGACTTACTATTAAGGTAATTTTTGAGGGGAAAAAAAACTTACTACTTGTGCTTATTGTTGATTTTGCAAATGTTAAACCAACATTTCAGAGCACTAAAAGGAAGAAGTCCAAATGAATCTAATCTTCTTAGGATCCACAAAATTGGTCACTCAAGTCTAACCTACTCATAACTGCCAGGGGAAAAATTTCAAATTACTTTGTACTATAGCAACACGGATTTTCCTGGCATCCCAACATACCTTACTGGTTTCCACCATTGTGGGCAAGAGGCACATATTGAGTTCAGGGCGCGGAGGCCGAATATTGCTTTTCCCTCCTATTAGCTTGATATTTTCTCGACAAGGGAAATAAGGTCCAAGAGACACTAAGATATTAAAAGTGTACAGTAAGAATAAATGGAAAAAATAAATCTCCATGCTTCAGTGTGCAGAACGATTAAATGTGAACCATATTTAAGTATTGTGCTAGACAAATACGTACTTGGTATATTACTGTGATGGTAAGTACAATGGTTGTGTTGTAGAAAGGGAACCAGAGTATGAAGAAAATCATGGGGACTCAAAAGTACAAGTTCCTTGAGAACATCTGAAAATAAAAAAAAAATTTGGGTAGCAAAAAATTAGAGTTACATCTACTTGCTACTTTCAATCTCACAAATCCCATAATTGGTTGCCTCACTGCAACCAGTTTAATGAGTCTAAAACTTAGTTCTGATGCTCAATCAAGTCTGGATCAGCAGAGTTACTAACTACAACAGGGCATCATTTAAAAGTTTAAGACACTATTTATTGGTATTTATTTAACTATGAGATACTTTCTGGCAAGTACAGTGAGGGTTTTTTTTTTTTTTTTTTTTAACTCCTGGACTCAAGTGGTCCTCCTGCCTCAGCCTCTCAAGTAGCTGGAATTACAGACATGCACCACCACAACCAGCCAATTTTTTTGTTTTTGTAGAGATGAGGTCTTGCTATGTTGTGCAGGCTGGTCTTGAACTCCTGGACTTGAGGGATCCTCTTGCCTAGACCTCCCGAATTGCGTGGATTACAGGCATGAGCAAGCCCAGATTACTTAATGTACATTGATTATGTGTCTCATAAATTCAACTAAAACAGCTTAGAAAGAAACCTAAGGTTCAAAGTTCTTTTGCTCTGAGGGATAATCCTTAATCTACTTTTAATGTTTTACAATGCTGACTGGACTGATTCTCATTCTCCAATCACACAGGAAGGAATAAAGCTCATGATGACAGGCTATAGGCAGTTTCTGATGATCACAGTTTACTGCTTATGTGCCCTTCCCCTCTTGCTAGAGAAGTAAATAAGGAACATCAAGATGAGCTGCTTACACGACAGCCAGTTTTCCACGCTATTTGAGAAACTGCAAAACAGTTATGGTCTCTAAAGAAGTTTCTAAGGTAGTAAAAANAAAAAAAACTACAAATTTAAAATGGGTGTCTTTTAAAAGCCACCAATTATTTCATTATAAATATGCAATCAATAAAAGATGCAATACTCAGAGCCTAAGAACAGCTATTGAGATGTATCTTTAGGCAAAAGTACTCTTATCTTTTACAATGTCAGTTCTACCTTGTAAACAGTTATGATTCAACCTTGCTTTACATAGGATCACAAGATTTTAGAGCTGTAGGAAGCTAGAGATGAACTAAGGTTGGGGAGACCATATATATTTAGTAACCTGTCTATTATCAATGTGGGTAATTATGAGCCAGTTAAGAAATTTTAATTTTCTAAGGACCTGCTAGCTAATGTGAGTTACACATAAAAAGCACAAATATCTTTCAAACACTACAGGCCTAACATCACAGAAAAACTCACAACAATGTTCTTCCACTAGGTTTTTACACAGGCAAATTTTTCAAGTAACTTACCTATACAGGCATTTCTAAGTTCTGGAGGACTATAGGAATTAAGAAGAGTTAACAGTTTATGGGCAAATTCAATTCGCTCCTGCCACTGGATTAATGCTTGTTTCACATCTGCAAATATAAAAGCACACATAAATATGCCATCTGAGATCAAACTTCCTCACAAATGTTTTCTATTGTAAACTATAAAATACTGATACTAGAGATTTAAATAAATTACAAAAACATCTTTGGTGACTGCTAAGTCATTATTTTCTTTTTTTCTTTTTTTTAAAGACAGGGTTTCACCATGTTGGTCAGGCTGGTCTTGAACTCCTGACCTCAGGTGATCCACCCGTCTTGGCCTCCAAAGTGCTTGGATTACAGGCGTGAGCCACCACGCACTGCCTAAGTCATTATTTTCATGAGATGATTACTACTACTGTTAAACCTGCTAGATTTCTTAACACATTTCACTGATAATATGTCCTACTTTCTAAAAATGTATGTAAAGTTCAGAGTTTACAATATCTTTTAGGGACGTGAGAGAGGTATGTTTTATAGTTATCTCTCTTGAAACTGCAAATGATAAAATCTAAGCCAAGGAAGTTTCCAGCTGGAGAATCTTTACAAAGTGCCCCCTTGTTACTGTGTTTGGAAAATGTTTTCTAATCTCTGAAATCTTGGTTTCAGACAGGTACAAAAAATACAGAAGAGCCTTCCAGCTTTACATTAGGAGTTCATGACAAACATTTCCTGATGGTTAGCTAGCTTCAGCCTCATCTTCTGTGCATAAACTAAGATAAAAACAATTTCTCTGGGACATTGTGATTTTAAAACCTTTTCTCTTTAAAAGTAGCACTAACAAAAAAATAAGAAGTAGGAATGATCAAACCTTTTCTCTGAAGATAAGGGCGTGTAGACTTCAAAACCGACAGAAATATTGACAGAAGTTCTACTAAATCTCCAGTCACATGGCAAGCTGTAGCTTCGTGATACATCATGTGCAAAGTGTTGAAAGACTACAAATGATTTGAAAAAAGTGAAAACTTAATTTCATGTTTACTTATTGAGCCACAAATGGTAGTAATCATCCTCTATGATAGATGTTTTCAGACTCAGACTGTATACACATGTGCCAAGCAAATGTATCCACTTTCTATCCTAAAGTTTTCTCTCATTCAGCTCTTTTAAACACTCCTTACCTTCAGAGCTCCGCTATTTTGTGTGTATATTCTAGTCTGAAGAAATAGTTTAATTACATTTTTTAAAAAAGCACTTGCTCTAAGGTTGGAAGTCTTAGAAATTACAAAGCAACAGGACACAACAGAAGATTAGGGAGAATAGGCAACTGCTTTAACTAATTTTCCAGGGCCTCTGTCCAAAGACAATAGTGAAGTGAATGTCAGCCATACTCAAAAGAGTAGGCCTGAAAGAGGTAAAAAGAGCTGCAAAAGGTAAGAATTCATTTCCTTTATACTGGGTTGTTAAATCTTTTAATTCCTTTAACTGTATTAGTAGCTTAATTAAGCCTTTAGGGTTTTTTTTTCTTTCCTATTTTACTATAAAGCATCCTTCTTCAAA
Source organism: Cebus imitator (assembly GCF_001604975.1). Taxonomy (NCBI): domain Eukaryota; kingdom Metazoa; phylum Chordata; class Mammalia; order Primates; family Cebidae; genus Cebus; species Cebus imitator. The sequence goes on from NW_016107490.1 coordinate 3,892,117, forward strand.
TCCTCTTTAATCAGTTCACTATAGCTTACACACTGTATTACCCACAGTTAAAAGATTAAAATTCTAAGCCCAGAACCTGTAGCAGTACCTAATATGAACAATATAAAGAATTTAACCTATAAGGATAGGAGCCATGTATGTCTTGTTCACTGCTGTGTCCCCAGTGCCTAGCACAGTGCTTGGCACAGAGGTACATATTTAAACATCTTTTTCATTAAAAATATTTTTTCTAAAAACACAACTAAAGCAGCATAAACATCTGCTGCATTTTAAATTATGAAATTCTTACTATTCCTCTTACTATTCCTTTTTTTAAGCTAAATGAATACTTAGCCTTCCTCAAACATAATCAGTATTTCTTTGCCTCAGTGCTTACTGTCATTTATCTAAGTGTCTTCCTCTTCACCTTTGCAAATCCACGTTCTTCAAAGTGCAAACCTGTTCTTCTCTTTTATTATCAATAACTGAGAAAACATCCTATCTTTGAATTCTTATGGTACTCTTGGAATGTTTATTAATTAGCCTAAAGGACTCAATGTATCTCTGGTGACTTAGTAGCCATCTCATACTTGTGGATGTTCAAAACTTATAGGGAGCATAAATGGATGATTTTAACCCTGTAATAGTCCTTCTGGTTTCCTTTGAGGATGGTGTGAAAGGAAAATATATTGGGCCCCTTCAAGCTGGGAACCACTCAGGGCGAATGCAACCATCGGTCTCTCACCTACCTGTGACTGGGAAACTCGGTGGGGGAGGGGAGGGGAAGGGAGGGGAGACCTTGCTTTGGGTTGTCTCCACCTTTCTGGACAGAGCTAATATACTTTTTACATGCAGACTGCTGTCTCATGTCTCCCTAAAATGTGTAAAATCAAGCTGTGTCCTGACCACCTTGGGCATATGTCATTAGGACTTCCTGAGACTGTGTCACAGGCGCGTCCTCAACCTTGGCAAAATAAACTTTCTAAATTAACTTAGACCTGTCTCAGATTTCCTGGGTTCACAATGATAATCTATGTTTCTATGTAATGTCAAATAAGTAGGCTTTTGGGAAATTATGTGTGCCTTTAATTAAATCACATGTATTTCATTTGTCTGTATTCATTTCTGAACAAATGAACAGAAATAATCTATTTCAAATGGTTGTTCTAAATAAAAAATGATGGAAAAAGTATGGAATTACTATGGAAAAGAAACAGCACCTTAAAAATTGTGACCAAATTATTCTTGGAATATAAATTCACATTTACTTATCTATATAATTAAAACCCTGCCACCTGTAAAACAGTTTACAATAAACTCTGTCTATAAAATAAGTCTTGGTGAGAACATTAAAATGAGATTAATCCACAGTAAAATGCAATAAAATATTTACCTCTGTCATTAGAATCAACCCTCGATTAAATACAACAAGAAGTCTGTCTTCATCAGATTCTAATAGTATTCTGAAGGCACTAGAAGAAAGCATAAAGTCCAGTTTGAGAACTCTGAATAAGAACACAACACTTAGGTGATTAAAAAAAAGAAAAAAAATCGTCATTTAAGCTCTCTGCTTTCCTATGTATAGAAAAGAGACTGCTACATCTGTTTCCTAGAAGTGCAGCTAAAGGAAATAATATTTAATAAAAAAAACTCTAAGAAAACATTATGTCTTTGGCTGGGCACGGTGGCTTCACCTGTAATCACAGCACTTTGGGAGGCTGAGGTAGGCAGATCACCTGAGGTCAGGAGTTTGAGACCAACCTGACCAACATGGTAAAACCCCCATCTCTATTAAAAATACAAAAAAAAAAAAATTAGCCAGGTAGTGGCGGGCACCTGTAATCCCAACTACTTGGGAGGCTGAGGCAGAAGAATTGCTTGAACCTGGGAGGCGGAGGTTGCAGTGAGCTGAGATAACGCCATTGCACTCCAGCCTAGGTGACAGAGGAAGATTCTGTCTCAACAACAACAAAAATTATGTCTATTAATATCTAATCAACTCTTAATTATCTACAATGGCAGAAGATATGGGAATATTTTGAAAGTTTCCATATAAACAATCTTGATTTTTATAATGGGCTCATCTTCTAAATTATTAAGTTCTGGATAATCATAACATTCACCCATATTCACCCTAAACACTCATCAACTGGTTATTGAGAAAAAGAGTAACATGAAGGAAAAAAAACAACTAACAACGTGTCAGCCTTGAAAATAGTTTATAAAATACAGTCATGTGCCACAAAATGAAATTTTGGTAAATGATGGACCACAAATACAATGGTGGTCCCATAAGATTACAATGGAGCTGATAAATTCTTATTAGCCTAGTGACTTCACAGTTATGGTAACAGTAGCACAACATTACCCAGACGCTGGTATAAACAAACCTGTTGTACTGCCTGTCTTAAAAAAGTATAGCACCATTATGTATAGTACATAATACCTGATAATGTTAATAAATGACTGTTACTGGTTTATGTATATATATATATTTTTTTAAAGACAGGTCTCACTCTGTTGCCCAGGCTGGAGTGCAATGGTGTGGTCTCGGTTCTCTGCAACCTCCGCCTCCTGGGTTCAAGTGATTCTCCTGCCTCACACTCCTGAGGAGCTGAGATTACAGGTGCCCTCCACCACACCCGGCTAATTTTTTGTATTTTTAGTAGAGACGGGGTTTCACTATGTTGGCCAGGCTGGTGTCAAACTCCTGACCTCGTGATCCACCTGCCTTGACCTCCCAAAGTGCTGGAATTACAGGCATAAGTCACTACGCCTGGCCTGGCTTATGTATTTACTATATTATTTTACTACTTATTATTTTTTAAAATTAAATTTAAAACAGCCTTAGACAGTTCCTACAGGAGGTATTCCAGAAGAAGGCATAATTGTCAGAGGAGATGACAGCTCTAAGCTAGTTACTGCCTCTGAAGACCTCCCAAGTGGGACAAGATGTGGACATGGGAGATAGCGACACTAATGATCCCAATGACCCTGCACCCTGCATAGGCCTAGCCTAATTGAGTTTGTTTATGTCTTAGTTATTTTTTTTAAGATAGAGTCTTGCTCTGTCACCCAGGATGGAGTGTAGCGGTATGATCTTGGCTCACTGCAACCTCCACCTACCCTCCAGGTTCAAGCAATTCTCCTGCCTCAGCCTCCCAAGTAGCTGGAATTACAGGTACCTGCCACCATGCCTGGCTAATTTTTGTATTTTTAGTAGAGACAGGGTTTCACCATCTTTGCCAGGCTGGTCTTAAACTCCTGACCTTGTGATCTGCCTGCCTCCGCCTCCCAAACTGCTGCGATTACAAGGCATGAGACACCACGCCCAGCCTATGTCTCAGTTTTTAACAAAAATGTTTTTAAGAAATCCTAGAAAAGTCATAGTTAAATTTCATAGTTTACTAAGAAGATTCACATTTAAAAGCTTTCCAGGCTGGGTGCGGTGGCTCATGCCTATAATCCCAGCACTTTGGGAGGCTAAGGTGGGCAGATCAGGAGATGGAGACCATCCTGGCCAACATGGTGAAACCCCATCTCCACTAAAAATAAAAAAATTATCTGGGTGTGGTGATGCATACCTGTAGTCCCAGTTACTTGGGAGGCTGAGGCAGGATAATCACTTCAACTAGGGAGGCAGAGATTGCAGTGAGCTCAGATGGCACCACTGCACTCCAGCCTGGGCAAGAGAGCAAGACTCCATCTCAAAAAAAAAACCCACAAAAAAACAAAAAAACAAAAAAAAACCAAACTTTTCAAAGAAGACAATCTGAAATAACCTCATCTTAGATTGAGTAGCTTAAGATATTACAGTGAAATCTTCAGTAAAGTATCATTAAAAAGAAAATGTGCCTAATAAAGGACATCATTTCCAAGTCTTAGATATTAATACATGGAAGCATTTTAAGAAATTAGCCTGATCTTTATTTCTATAGGTAAGGGGAATTAAGGGTAATCTGTAGTAGCTCCTGTTATTCAATAACTTCTGTAGCTCTGAAAAATTAATTATAAAGATTATGTTTTATAATTTTGCCAAGTCCTACAGATCAGAAAGCCAGATAGATAGATTTAGGCTAAACAGAAAACAAAACATTAGCAGACTCATCCGAAGGTGCAGAAAACTGTTTCTAGAGGCCTCTAGAACTGAACTATCAAGGCTGAGTTAGAATAAATTGCCACAGAGAAGACAATTCAAGCTTTAGGTGGAAGTTTGTACATTAAAGTTCCTTTCAACCCTAAAATTCTGATAAAACATACACAAATACAAACGAAAGCTAGAACAAAAACTGTGTAAAAGTAGTTCATGAACCTTCAAATTGTAAGTTCTTCCAAAGTGGCTACATGCACAAATGCTTCCCTAACATAAATGATTTCTCATTTAACATCAAAAGGATGGTCCTCATCTCACTTGAAAAAACAAAACAAAAAAACATGTTTTTACCTTATTAAAGTAGTCCAGCAGGAGCGGCCATCTAAGCAACGTAAGTAACAACTTATGGTTGTTTTCTTGAACTGTTTAATATCTTCTAATTCTTCTTCTCTCATATCTGCCCTCTGAGCTATAAACAGCTGCATCAGGTTAAATAGTTCTTCTACTGCCTAAAAAAGCCAAATAAGCCATATGATCTTTTAACCCTATAGCACTTTAGAAGGTCAGTTTCTCATTTCTATGTTCATTAACCAACTCTTAAAATTATACAAATAAGCTAGATTACACTACCACTCAGAAAGTTATAAAATTAGTAAATTCTATTTAAAAATGTTAGTATACACTAAAATTACTCAACAAGTCTTAAAATACAAGTTTAGAAAGAGTAAAAGCTATGTGAATGTAATTCGTTTTTAGTCTTACTACTGCTCAAAGCACTACTTTTGTAACTTCAAATGTATACCCAGAGGCATGCCATATCATCTCCTACCCACTTTTTCTTTCTTTCTTTTTTTTTTAATAGTCAAGTGCAGTAATGAGAAAGGGGGGAGAAGAGTAGAACAAGGAGTTCGATCTGTAACTGACTGTGAACAATCAATTGAGATAGCTTACTACCTTCAGACCAGCCCCACTTTTTCTTTAATTAATGAGAAATCATCACTTTGCCACAAAGATTTTAAATGCCTAAATAACACTGAAATTAATACTGCATATGAGGTAATCCTTTGTTCCAACATTTAAAATGCTTTTCTAGACTGATGCTCAGTTCAAGTTCTTGATGAATTAAAAAGTAAAAACAAGTATTTTAGTAAAGTCATTAGCTGTGATCTTAATAGACTCATGCACACATCTGGAGAGAATTGCTCCTCTAACACATACCTGTCAATGAACTGAAACCCCCAAAGCAAAAAACTGACTTTAGTATCATTTTCATGAACATTTCTAATAGATAAGGACATTCTACAATAAAAGACATTACATTTCACTGATGTCAAGGGCAAGAAATAACATGGAGGGATGTATTCTAACTCATCCAGTATTTGTCAAAAGTATTTTTAATTCTGGACATCACATTTAGTAACTGGACAAATATTTATGTGAATATGATTGAGACAAACTCATTGAAACTTAATAAATCCTATCCTGACCCCTTTGAAGTCAGCAAGACTGTCATTTTGTATTCTTATGGCATTGGTTTTGAATATCCTGGTACTTAATACACTCACTTGCTTTGCTGTATTGTAGGGATTCTAATTTTTTTTTTTCTTTTCTTTTGGGACAGGGTCTTGCTTTGTTCCCCAGGTTGGAGTACAATGGCTCACTGCAGCCTCAACCTCCTGGGCTCAAGCGATCCTCCCACCTCAGCCTCCCAAATAGCTGGGACAATAGGTGTGCACCACGACACCTGGCTAATTTTCCATTTTTTGTAGAAATGGAGTTTCGCCATGTTGCCCAGGCTGGTCTTGAACTCCTGGGCTCAGGCGATCCACATGCCTCAGCCTCCCAAAGTGCTGAAATTACATATGTGAGCTACCGTGCCCAGCCTGGGATTCTAATTTTCTCTGACTAGAAATTAGGTTATTTTTCCTAGATGTGAGATTCTATACAACTCATTACATCATCTAGGAAAGACGATCTGATCTATAAAGGATGGTCTAGTACAGTTTACAACAGAAAATAAGGGGCAACAGTGAAAAGCATTATCCAGGTTTGACAGCCTTACATCACATCTAACAGAAAAAACTTAATGTAAAACGTACAAATAGTCTACAGAGAAAAAGGGACCCAATTTAAACCGCATATAGATGTATCTTGATTGATCTCTTAAGCATTTCATTTGTTTGGATGTAGCTTGAGAACAAATACTGGGGAATACTAGCTTTAGATATAAAATTGTCTAGCTCACAGTTTAGCACAGCATTAGATCTTGATAACAAAAAACTCATTTTTAAACAGCAAAGTACTCAATTCCTTAAGACTGTACCATAAAGTTGACTTTATTAGGCACACAAGAATACATTTACAAAACCACAAATTAAAAAACAGCTAAGTTTTCTAGAGACGAAACTTTTAACTTTATCCTAAGAAGTTTTCCTCACAGTTATCAATTTTATAACAATATAGCATTTTATATAAGTAAGAAAACAAATATACATAAAGTTCTTAAGAAAGAATGGTGAGACTATTCTATATTCTGCCACCACTTCCCACAAGGGGAAAAACAGGTTATTTTCAATCTATTTGAGGATACAGATAAAAAGAGCATCAATTTTACTCACTCCAGGGTATTGGCTGGCATGTGGTGTAAGATTCTTAAAGGCCCACTGGATGTTCTGGTGAGAAGCCAGTTGTCGTGTGAATGCAGGAGACTGCTCACAGCAGAGCCTCAGAATGCCATAGTAGGCAGGCAGCATCCCACGGTTAAAAAGCACCACATCCTGATCATCATGGTCAGCAAGGATGTAATTGAAGGCAATGTTCTTGGTTACCACTGGGTTCTGAACAATAAGGCGGATATTCTCTGGACAGTCAGCACAGACATTGTACCAAAATGAAAGCAAAGCCTGTTTATTGTGATTTGTAGCTATTGCTGGCTCAGAAAGTTTAGGCTGGAAAAGGTTCCACAAATCCATGAAATATGTGGAAAACATCAGCTTCTCAGTTTTGGAAATTAAACAGTAAGTCATAAAGCTAAAATAGGGCACTAGCTTTGTAGTGCCATGAACAGCAGCATCAACATAAAGTTTGGCTCTTGAGAGCAAACCAAGGAGCACGTTGTAGACCTGATGTAGGACTACTGTTGTGTCTGGACTGAGTGGAAGGTCACGGGTTGGGATGTGCAAAGACCTTGTTGACCGGAACATCTGACGGAATGAATTGCTTGGTATAAGGGACACCAGAAGATAAGCTGCAGCTATAAAATGTAAAACAAAACTGTCAGATCCTTGTAAGATATAAAATAGACTGAACAGCAGTCATTAATCACAAAGCCACTGTTCCCTTTAATAATTAAAATAAAAATTAAGGGGCATGAACATCTCTAATAATCTTTCTGCTTTCCCCTTGGCCCCACAAAAAGATCCCAAGGGGTGATAAAAATAGATACCTTCTATACTGTCATTGATATTTTTGAAGTGGCAATAATTTTTAAACCACTTTTCTTTAGCTTGCCCAAGATGCAGAATTTTCCCACTATATCATTTATTTCTTCTCAGGAAGTAGTATGATTTAATAGAGAGAACCCAGAATTTGGAGTCAGAAAATGTACTAAAAGGTACCTGACCAGGTCAAACCATTTAATGTTTTACAGTCTTAGTTTTCTTAATTGAAAAATGATGATAAATTACTTTGCAGTAACTTACAGATAACGGTAAAATATACTTAAGTTATAAACACAGATATACATAAAGTTCAATATATAAGATTACACATATGCTAATTATAGAACATTAACTTTGGAAAATCTTTAAAAGTTTTCTAAGGCTAACCTTACACCAAAGGAAAGAACTGGGTGTTAAACTGCAGCCAGATAATATATACTTCACTTATAAAGACAGAATGAGATATACATAAAAGTCCTATTTGATTACATACATGCTAATTAGAGAAAATTAACTTTAGAAAATCTTTAAAAGTCTTTTAAGGCTAAATTTACACCCAAGGAAGGAATTGGGTGTTAAACTGTTATTACGCCAATGTTACAATGCTGAGGGGTTAATGACTAACGAGTTGAGTTCACCTGTAAAAGCAGTTACTATCAACAAAGCATTAAATTAGGTGCGTTATAAAGTTCTTATTTAATCCTCACAATCACTCTGGATGGAGGTAAAATGCTCTGGAAAATCTGAATCTTGGAGAAGCAAAGACCAAGGTCACACAGATAAAGAGGTGGAGCCTAGATTTTGCCCTGAGAAATGATGATGATAATGGTGAAACAACAATAGTAGTAACTATTAAGAATTGTGAGCCTTTACTGAATGTATACTATTTGACATCATAACTTACATGGTAGGCATTGCGTTTATTATTCCCACTTTTACTCAGGCTTACAACAGTGGGACTATCTCAGTTTACACAGCTAGTGGCAGAGCTAGGATTCAAGTGTAGCTTGTCAGAGTCACAGACTAATGCTCCTAACAATATTCACTATGGAACCTCTGCAAGACTCTCTAATGGCTGAGTTTGGGTTCTTCTCAGCACAACCATTAGTTGTCGCCCCCATTCTAACTATAATTTGATAATTTCCATTGTATTGTCAAAGCAAGTAAAGTTACGGTTTCTAAGATTAATTTTAGTTTTACAAATTTTTTCCAAATTAAACTTTGTGCATAATACTCCATTTTCTAGATATTTCTTTACCCATATATTAGTCTCCTTAGATTTTTTTTTAAGGCTCAGTTTGTTATGTGTTCCTTTTTTCTTTTTTCAACAGAGTCTTGCACTGTTGCCCAGGCTGGAGTGCAGTGGCGCCATCTCGGCTCACTGCAACCTCCACCTCCCAGGTTCAAGTGATTCTCCAGCCTCAGCCTCCCGAGTAGCTGGGACTACAGGCATGTGCTACCACACCTGGCTAATTTTTTGTATTTTTAGTTGAGACGGGGTTTCACCATGTTAGCCAGGATGGTCTCAATCTCCTAATCTCGTGATCCACCCACGTCAGCCTCCCAAAGTGCTGGAATTACAGGCGTGAGCCACTGTGCCCAGCCTATGTGTTTCAAATGTAAAAACCTGGCATGTAGGTATCATCCTGATCAATTTTTGTACAAAACTGCAATCAAGAAAAGTAATTTATGATTTTAACAAGTCATTTGGGCCAGGCTTGGTTGCTCACACCTGTAATCCCAGCACTTTGGGAGGCCGAGGAGGGTGGATCTGGAGTTCAAGACCAGCCTGGCCAAGATGGTGAAACCCTATCTCTACTAAAAACACAAAAATTAGCCAGGCCTGGTGGTGGGCACCTGTAATCCCAGCTACTTGGGAGGCTGAGGCAGATAACTGCTTGAACCAGGGAGACGGAGGTTGCAGTGAGCCAAGATCGTGCCACTGCACTCCAGCCCGGGTGACGGAGCAAGACTCTGTCTCCAACAAAAAAAAAGGGTCATTTGGCTGAGAGCAGTGGCTCATGCCTGTAATCCCAGCACTCTGGGAGGCCAAGGTGGGCAGATCATCTGAGGTCAGGAGTTCAAGACCAGCCTGGCCAATATGGTGAAACCTCACCTCTCCTAAGAATACAAAAATTATCTGGGCAAGGTGGTAGGCACCTGTAATCCCAGCTACTCAGGAGGCTGAGGCAGGAGAATCGCTTGAACCCGGGAGGTAGAGGTTGCAGTGAGCTGAGATTGCAGCACTATACCCCAGGCTGGGCGACAGAGCAACTGGGGTGACAGAGAAACTCCGTTAAAAAAAAAAAAAAAAAAAAGTTATTCAGTTTAAGTTATATACTTTCACCTCAACATTTCATGGTGACAATTTTTTGGACACATCATAAGGTTGGAAAAAACTCTACTAAGAGCACACCTACCACTAAGATTCTACAATCAATATTTCACTTTGCTTTATCACACACCTAACTACCTCTTGTTTTCCTATAAAAGCTACCTGCTTTTCAATAAAACAAAGTTCTCCTACAGGAAAAAAAAAAAAAAAAAAAACCCACAACTTTTAAATTATGTTTATCTTTAAGAAAAGTTAGGAGGGTTAATTTGGAAGAACAGGGCATCTTGCCATTTTGTTACCTGCCTTCTTATAACTTAAGAGTCCCTGGGTCTAGGTGTATACTAAGTCTACTTCGAAGTGTATACGGCAAGTCTAAGACACTGAGGTCTCAATTTTTCTTCTTTTCTCTCTATTAAAAGTTCTCATTTATTTTGTTGTATTTAGAAGTATTTCTATGAAGCTTTTCTTTTATACATGTTATTTAAATTATTATTCTAAGTTATACTATTTCTATTCAAATATTTGAACTCTTACCAAGTTACAGCAGAAGCACTTTTTTATATTACTATATAGTCTTTACTACTATAATTTAAAAATGATGCATTATAACAATGTTTCCTAACTGAACAGCTTTAAATTTTTCACTGCTATAAATCATGCTGTTGGGCATCCATATACTTACACTGGAATCCCTGAAATAGTATTACTGAGATTAAAAGGGCATACCATTTTTAAAAATCTTGGTAAACATCTGTTAAATTGCTTTTCATAAGGGTAATATTAAACAATGTCACTGCAATGTACAAGGATTCCATTTTCTCAGCACAATCATCAGTGTTAGGTGTAACACCTGGCTAAAAAACTTTTTTGGGGGTTCAGCATAGTATTTTTTTGGTTTTATGGTCATGGGTCAAGACATGAATGCTGACCAGCACATATCTCTTTGTAAGAGCACACAGCTCTCACACAGCTTTTGACTACTTGCTCTTACAAAGAGCCTATTAAGCTGGGATTAACTAAACTTACAGGAAAAAAAAAAAAAAAAAAAATACACAGAATAGTCCTCCAGTAAACGGTGAAATCATGAAAGGTCTGTTTTTCGGCAACAGAGTGAGACTGTCTCAAAAAAAAAAAAAAAAAAGGCCCATGACCAGAGTGCCCCTGTCAATCCATGTGTTCACTCCACTGAAAGGAGTTTCTCTCCAATAAACCTTTTATTTAAAAATAAGAACAATTTCGATACACGCCCCCAACCTAGTTTTCCCATTGTTAACATTATTATGATGGTACATTTGTTGTGACTAAGAAACCAACACAAGACATTACTACTAACCAAACTCTCCACTTTAGATTTCACTTTTTTGCCCTAATGTCCTTTTTTGTTCCAGAATCCCAGATAGGATACATTACATTTAGTCATGTCTCCTTAAGTTCCTCTTGGCTGTGACAGTTTTGTAGACTTTCCTTGTTTCTAATGACCTTTAGAGCTTCAAGGAATACTGGTCAGGTATTTCACAGAATGCCCCTCAATCTGAGTTTGTCTGATGTGTCATGGTTAGATCCAGGTTATAGGTTTTTGGACGGAAAACCTTAAATGATGAAGTACCCTTTGCCATCATACCTTATCAAGGGTACACACGATCAACCTCACTGATCAGTGAAGATGTTAACATCAATCACCTGGCTGAGCTGTATCTGTAAAGTTTCTTCACTGTAAAGTTACTTCCCCCACATCCCCAACTACACTCCTTGGAAGAAAGTCACCAAGTTCATACTTGAGGAGAGAGGAATTAAGCTCCACCTCCTGGAGACATGTGTACATAAATTATACAGAATTCTTTTGTATGGGAAATTTGTTTCTTCTCAATTTATTTATTCAATCATTTATTTCTACTGAATATGGACTCACGGATATTTATTTTATCTTTGGGGTTGTAAGTCAGTGCTACGTAATTTACAGTATTTTGTTACTCAAATTGTTCCAGCTTTGGCCACTGGAAGTTCTTTCAGGTTAGCTCTGTGTTTCTTTGACATACCCCCACCATTTTGATTTTTGAGTACTTTAACTTTCTGGCAATGTAAGATATTCCACACTCATCTTGTATATTCTCTGCCCCAGCCATAAAATCAATGATTTCTCCTGGGAGCTGTGAATTCTTTTACTGAGAATGGCGTTCACAACTCAGCATCTGGGCGAGGCATGGTGGCTCACCCCTGTAATCCCAGCACTTTGGGAGGTCAAGGAAAGCAGATTACTTGAGGTCAGGAGTTCAAGACCAGCCTGGCCAACAGGATGAAACCCTATCTCTACCAAAAATACAAAAATCAGCTGAGTGTGGTTGTCTACACCTGTAAGCTCAGTTACTCGGGAGGCTGAGGTGAGAGAATTGCTTGAACACAAGAGGCAGAGGTTGGGTTCCGCCATTGCACTCCAGCCTGGGCAACAGAGCAAGTAAGACTCCATCTAAAAAAAANAAAAAAAAAAAAAAAAAAAAAAAAAGAATCCAACATCTGGGTACCAGGTGTGTTGATACGTGAGTATCACTGACTGTAGGACCTTCTCAGCAGGTAGAAAACGTTTATAATAATTACAAGAAATTTAAAAATTATTTTCATTTCTTTGAACTATCAAAATAACATTTTCTATGTTTATTTACAAGTAATTTTCTATTTTGTGAAATATTTTTGATATTTGTCTACCTGTCTCAGATCTTTTTTACTGGTTCGTGTATGACTAAAAGTGTTTATATATAACTCTCATAATTTAACTGTCATAATTTCAGTGAATATTTTCAATCAGCTTTCTTTTTTTTTTTTTTGGACATGGGAGTTTTGCTCGTTGCCCAGGCTGGAGTGCAATGGCACGATCTCGGCTCACCACAACCTTTACCTCCCAGGTTCAAGCAATTCTCCCACCTCAGCCTCCCAAGTAGCTGGGATTACAGGCATGCGCCACCACGCCTGGCTAATTTTTTTTGTATTTTTAGTAGAGACGGGGTTTCTCGAGATGTTGGTCAGGCTGGTCTCAAACTCCTGACCTCAGGTGATCCACCCGCCTCAGCCTCCCGAAGTGTTGGGATTACAGACGTGAGCCACCATGCCTGGCTGCTTATGTCTTTATTATCATTTTATCCTTAACCTTCTCAAAAGTTAAAGACAGGATTTTCTAACCTTTCATTCCCTTCATTAATGCTGATCATGCCTTATAATTCTTATCAAGCAAGGAAACAAAAATGATAGAAGTGACGATGTTACCCAAGAAATAACATGGTTTCCTATCCTTAAACAAAAAAAAAAATCTCCAAGAATTTTGTATTATACAAAATGTGCATATTGTAGTTGCCTAAAAACAAAACAAAACTTTGCACAATAAATGGTTTATCAAATTCTGAATATTTGACTTACAAGTCCTCACTCTAGGATAATTGTGAGCCAGAAGAAACCGCTCAACCCAGTTTTCCATATTCTGTAGGACCCAGCTGTGTGCCAGTTTATTTCGAGGTGTCTGCACTGCCAACCAATCTAGACACTGAGAAGGATTGTATTCAATCACCTACAAATAACATGACAAGAACAGGATATAAGGCCAACTGAATGAGCAATTACCTTTTTACTTACTTTCTTTATATGCTATTAGACTCTTAAAGCTAAAGTACTTTTTTGATAATTAGAGCTTAAAAAGGTTTCATCCTATTTTTTTTCCTTTTTTTTTTTTTTTGAGACGGAGTCTCACTCTATTGCCAGGCTGGAGTGCAGTGGTGTGATCTCAGCTCACTGTAACCTTTGCCTCCTGGGTTCAAGTGATTCTCCTACCTCCAGCCTCCTGAGTAGCTGGGATTTCAGGTGTGAGCCACCATGCCCAGCTAATTTTTGTTTTTAGTAGAGACAGGGTTTCACCATGTTGGCCAGGATGTCTTCATCTCCTGACCTCGTGATCCACTCACTTCAGCCTCCCAAAGTGCTGGGATTGTATATAGGTGTGAGCCACTGCACTCAGCCTATTATTTCCCATTTTTAAAGCTACTTAATTTTATCAACAGGAAATGTTCAGAAAAATGTGTCACTGGTTTACAAAATAAATTTAAAATAACCAAATACCAGAAGACAAATATGACGACTCCATGACTTCTAGGTCTTGCTAAATTTGGAAATTTATTTCAAAGTACTTTTAATTCTCTAAGGTTTCTCATCTTTACTTTTCTAATTATATGCCCAACCTGGTACTACGTGAGAATGCAAGAAGCTCGCTGTACTGCTGTGGAGAGTTCTTTCATGAGACAGGTGAATCGTAGGAATCTAGAGTAGAGGCTAGCAAACTATGGCCAGCCGGTCAAATTCTGTGGGTGCCTGCTTTTGTTGTTTTATTGAAACACACCCATACCCACTCATTTCTTGCCCATGGTTGCTTATATTCTACCAGAGCAACGTTAGCTAGTTTCAACAGAGACTGTACGGTACACAAAGTCTAAAATATTTGCTATCTGACCATTTAGGGAAAAGTTTGCTGTCCCCTGGTCTTGAGCTTTTTCAATACTCAAACAAGGAGAAATTTTGTGACCTCAGCAGTAACTCTGAAAGAGAGAAGGTGGCTGGTGCTTCCTCTACCATTTGTCAATTCTTAAAAACACTTGGTTTGTATTTCTAGGAGTTCTAGTTGCTTTATGGAACTTTGGAGAGTAGAAGAATGAAAACTTCAAATTGGCTAAAGCTGTCTTTGACTTTACAAGGATGTCTTTAATACAACTAGACTAGCTAAGAACTCTTCTTTCCCAAACCTGTGACTTACTGAAACTATCTTGGGGTACCCAGTAAGAAACTGGTACTTAAAATGGTAGTGACGATATTATAAAAATAAAATCCTCAGGAAAATAAACACTGAAAACACTTATTGCAAGACTTACTTCCCATATCCTCTGCAGAATATAAGATGCAAAGGGAGGCATTCCTGGAGGTCCACCAGCAAACTCCATTAGCATAGTCAACAACTTAAAAAAAGGATTGGCTGCCTGTAAAACATATACATGACTGTGCATTTAGATTAATGTAAACCCATCTCTTTTAGCAGAAAAGTATATATTCTACTAAACATTACATTTAAATGTGTGTTAGGGGATCAGAGCTCAGTCAGTACTTCTGCATGTGAACCTGAACTACCATAAAGCAGCAGCAAGGGGATACAAAGTCAACTGGGAACCACGTGAGAAAGATTTTTCTAGATGTCAACTGTATTTCAGAAAAGATAAAAATATTTTCTAAATTGACAAACACTGTAAATATTTATGATGCACGTTTTGAAATATGTATACATTGTAGAATGGCGAAATCAAGCTAATCACATATGCATTGTCAGAACACTTTTTTGTCAGAACACTTAAAATCTACTCAACGATTTTCAAGTATAATTAACCATAATCACATTGTACAATAGATTTCTTGAACTTATTCATAAAAATTTATGTCCTTTGAATATGTCCCCAACCCCAAAAATAAATTTTGTTAGTAAGACAACTATGTTCTACTGAAAAATTTAGATTAAAAGTTTCCTACGGCAACCTGAGGGGCAATTTATATTAATGTTTGACAGCAATTGTTAAAATAGCTGTAACATTTTCATTTTACATAAATACTTTTATATAACGCTATATTCTATTTTCTATATATTTTTCCACACATGGTAAGTCCTGGTTGGTCTACTTTTTCTTTGGGCATAATTATGATATATGCTCCAAATCAAACAACTTTTAAGCCGGACATTCAGGTGGTACTCTGATATATTGAGTTTATACACATATTTACATTTAGTTAGGAAAATTATATTTGTAATAAGACATAATTAGGTAGTTCATTTTATTCACATTATACATTTAAAAATAGCTTATTATGTTATAGGAGAAACCCTGATAAATATTTTCTTGAGAACAATTAGGCTCATTTTAAAGATCAGCAGTACCGAAAATTGTTTTTAAAATGTAAATTAACAAATGTTTACATACCTCAGGAGTCAACTTTGCAATTGATGTGAAAAGCATAGATACAATCTAAAACAGAAAGAGGAGGATTTCAGGATATTCTTGTTTTGTTTTTGAGACAGGGTCTCGCTGTCACCCAGGCTGGGATGCAGTGGTGGAATCACAGCTCACTGCAGCCTTGACTTCTCGGGTTTAAGCGATCCTCCTGCCTCAACCTTTCAGTAGCTGGGACTACAGGCATGTGCCACTATACCCAGCTAGTTTTTTCTATTTTGTGTAGAGAGGGGTCCTCACTGTGCTGCTTAGGCTGGTCTCAAACTCCTAGGCTCAAGCAATCCTCCCACCTTGGCCTCCCAAAGTGCTGGGATTACAGACATGATGAGCCACTGTACCTAGCCAAATTTCAGGATATTGTTTTAAAAATTTCCAAAAACCTTTAAGACTGTTCCTTAGCACTTACATGTTCTGCAAGTCGATTATTGTATCGACACAGGCTGAAAATCAGATTACAAGTTTGTCTTATATTGATGCCATCACGAATATGTTGAAACAAGAAGGGAAATCCCTGTCAAAAGCAAAAGTTGTTCATTTAAGAACTGTTATTATTTTTGTGATGATCAAATTGTCTAATATTAGAGAATGTACTACCTTTCCTCCTGTTAATGCTGCCATGTCAGTCTGTGATAATGTCAAATGCCTGAAAGAAAATATTAGTGGAAGTAAGTTTTTCTTCCTTCTGTATTACTCTACAGTGATTTACATCGTAACATGTATCAAAAATTATTGACTCAATTATAAGTGTACTAAGCTGCCATCATAAAATGATTTTTTTGCTAGCTACACTTGCTTGCTAAATGTCTTTTAGGCATTTTTTTAAACATTCCAGGATTGGTAAACAGAAGCCCAAATGTACTTTACTGTCATTTAATTAACTTAATATTTTAGTATATAAAACAGTAGGATGGGTCTTATTTTACTTACTTTTTTTTTTGACATGAGACCCTTCAAAACCAAATGGACCTTCTAGAAATTAGCATTTCATCTCCCAGTTTAAAATTACTGTATATTTCTTCCTTTTTTTTCTTTCCTTCTTTTTAGAGATGGAGTCTACTTCTGTTGCCCAGGCAGGAGTACAGTGATGTGATCACAGCTCACTACAGCCTCGAATTACTGGGCTCAGGGGATCCTCCTGCGTAACCGGGATTCAGGCACAAGCCACTACACCTGGATTGCATACTTCTTTTGTAACTTATAAAATTTTCAGCTATATTAAAAAATAGAATAGGGCAAGTATTCCACCACTCAGCTTCAGATTTACCAAAATCATAGACAGTCTTATTTCATTTGTACCCACAGCCACTCAATATGAATTGTTCTGAAGCAAACTCCAGGTATTTTATCATTTAATCCATAAATCATAGTATCTTTAACACAAATGTTTCAAAAACATAACCACAGTACCATTATTCATGACTAAATACTTCCATACTATGATACAATATCCATTGTACACATTTCTTGAAGTTTCTAAAAAGATTTTTAAAATAATTGTTTGAATCAGAATTCAAATAAAGTCCTTTGCCATAATTAGTTGAAATGTCTCTTAAATATTTCAATCTATTGGTTTCCCCACCAGCTTTGTGTTTTCAATTTATCTGTTGAAGGTCATTTGTCCTGTAGTTTCTCTCACATTTATATTTTGCTGATTGTATCCTTACGGTGCTGTCTTAACATGTTACTCTGTCCTATAAACTGGTAGTCAGATCCAGACTTCATGAGACCTAGGTGTGGCTTTTTAATTAATAGTATCTTGTAGGAGGCACACAATGAATGGTTAGTCTTTCTGTAAGGTTTTCTGTCAATGATGATAATTGCCTAGATTATTTCATCTAGGGTTCCAAAATAGTGATATTCTAATTCTAATTGTCCTGGCTCATTAATTAGCTTGAATACATGTAAGACCACAAACTTGCCCTCAATCACCATTTGGTTGCCATGAAGTACACTTGCAAGTAGAATAAATGCTTGATAATGTTTCTATTATTTATCAGTTTCAAAAATAATGATTTGATTTCCTAGTATACTCCAAAAGTTGCCAGTAAACTAAAAAATTTTCTTTTTAGTTATTATTATGAACTCATGTATTTAAACATCTTTGATGTGATTCACAGTCCACTGCAGTTATTACCGATGCTCAAAGCTGTCCAATCTATGACCAGTAGAAACCTCCATAAGTTGGCTTTTGAGTTTCTTTAACATGACCTCAGTAGTCTTAGACTGCCTCCTTGCTTTCCAAAATGATAAGACATTGCAGGCTTCTCGTTCATTTCTTTCCCAAGAACTGACACTGGTCGTTTTTCCAAGGAACTCTAATTCTTTCAGTGGGAAATGAAACCTAGAGACTATACCCTAGATGCCAATGGTATTCATTGATTCTGGGTTGTACAGGGTTTCCAAGTCTTTTCAGAAAACAGTGGTAGGTAAAACATTTTCTGTAATGGATTTTCTGTTTGCAAAATATACCATAAACTGCTACTAATATTTTCCAATTCAAATTTAGTTTTAAATAAATTATGCAAAGCCCTACAATTTAATATTTTTATCTTCTTTTGCTGAAAATCTTGGTTTTCAATGGCATTAACAGTTACTTATTTGCTTCATCCTGTAATATACATTAATACTTTCAGAATAATACTTTTATTACAAAGAATATAATTACAAAAACGGTTTAAGATAATTTTGCAATTTTTTTGTCCTTCATATATATCCCACTAGAAATACACCTATTTAACATATAGTTAGGTTCATTTATTTCACTGTGCTTTTGATTTTTAGAGATTACTTCTTATTCACTTATTTATAATTACACATTTACATGATTCCAAAGTTAAATTTGTCAAGAATCTATACCTGTCCCCTCCACCCTGTTTTTCTTCCTCTTTCCACTGGAAACCATTAAAAAAAAAAAAAAGTTCTTGAATTATAGTCAATTCTTGTATTTGTGGCAGTTGTGTTCTATAAAGTGCGGCAAATACTTAATTAGCAAATACCAAATTATTGCTACCAGGGAAAATAGAGAATTAAGTTGCTGTGAGCCTCAGGTAATATTTTTGTCAACCAATCAATACATTTATTAACTTTCTTTTATGAGTGTTTCTGTTAAAAGATACCTTATTTAACATATATTGTTGATTCATTAACATTTAATTCACTGACAACAGTATTAAAACTCATATGAATGAAACTTAAATTAGCACATGTTTTCCCTATAAGGCACATCACAGCCTTCTTGAGCTTAAGAACACTAGAGAGCACTTCAGCACTACACTTGTGGGCCATTTTGTTTATTTATTTATTTTTACAGATGGATCTTGCTGTATTTCCCAAGCTGGACTGCTGTGGCTATTCACAGGTGCCAAAGTGGCATAGTGCAGCCACAAACTCCTGGCCTCAAGCCATCCACCTCAACCTCCAAAGTAGTTGGGACTACAGGCACGTGCCACCACACCTGGCTGATGGCCATTTTAAACAGTAACATCACCAACAAAAAGCATAAATATATGAAAACTTTTCACAGCACAAACTGTGAAAAGTACATTTGTTTACAACATGAAAGCTAAAACAAAAAGGCAGATTGTTGCCTTGTTTGACCTTACCTAGAAAGGCATGTTAGGCAACTAAAGTTTTTTGCCATTCCACATACACACATCTGTGAATGACTGCAAAAGCTCCCCGAGTGCCAATTTTGGCATTACAAATGCATTTTAGTAAGCAGATGAATTTGCAAATAGGAAATTCACAAATAACGAGGTTCGGTTGCATACACACACACACACACACACACACACACACACACACTCTCTCTCTCTCTCTCTCTCTCTCTCTCTCTCTCTCTCTCTCTGTGTGTCATCATAGCATTCCCTTATCAAGTAGGACACCATATACACTTTTCTCCACCTTTTTAAACTCAGTAACATATCCTAAAGATTTCTCTGTGGTAATACAGGTAAATTCCACATTTCCTTTTTCAGCTATAGAGTACTCTTTTGAATGGATGCTGTTTTTTCAACTAGTTCCCTTTTGTCTTTTTGCTATTAGAAGCATGGTTTCAATAAACAAATTTGCATATGCACCTTTCTGTATTATGGGCACAGATTCCTAGAAATGAAGTTGCTAAGTTAAAGAATGAATGCACGCTCTATTTTGCTAGATATTTTACTGCATATATTTTCAATGACTATTTCTAACATGACTCAGAGATAAAGTAAAAGTTTGGTAGAAAGGACTGAAATTCTTATGTCACAAGAGTTGATGAATAGTAGTGTTATTATTTAAAAAGAATTATATAATAAAAACTAGTGAGTAACAATTATATAATTAAACATATATAATAAAAAGCTAGTGGCAAACAATTATTTAAAAATAATAAAATCAAACATGCTTTAAACATTTTAAATTTGAAACATTTCACCTTTCTGATCGAGACTGTTCAACCAAAAGAGCAACTAAAGCTATCATCTTTTCAAGGGCAGCTGGCCTGTATTTTTCTTCTGCCAGAGAGAGGATATCTTCTTCTTCCTCCTCTTCTTCCCCTTCTTCCTCTGATAACACTTCAACTTGAGGCTAAGTTGGAATAGAATTCAATATTGATATACTGGTGGTTTTAATATCATGATGAGAACAAATGACTTGTTTTATATAGCTACTCAATGCAGATGGTGGCAGGAGCTCATAACATGAAAAACAATTGCACAAAGATCTAACCTTAACATAAAACACTCTAAACGACATTCAGGACAATCTTAGATTAAATTGTTAGAACTATAAAGAGTAACAATTCTCGGCCAGGCATGGTGGCCAACACCTGTAATCCCAGCACTTTGGGAGGCCAAGGTGGGTGGAGCATTTGAGGTCAGGAGTTCGAGACCAGGCTGGCCAACATGGCGAAACCCTGTTTCTACTAAAAATACAAAAATTAGCCAGGTGTGGTGGTACGTGCCTATAATCCCAGCTACTTGGGAGGCTGAGGCAGGACAATCACTTGAACCTGGGAGGCGGAGGCTGCAGTGAGCCAGGATTGCGCCACTGCACTCCAGCCTGGGTGACAGAACAAGATTCCGACTCAAAAAAAAAAAAAAAATCTCAACACTATTTACCTTACCTATAAATCCTTGAATAATTTTTTCTTATAAGCAAGCTCCTTGGAAGATAAATCAGGATAAAAAAATTACAAGTATGATAAAATAGTGTTTTCTAATAAAAATGCCAGATATACAAAAGAAAAATTTCTTATTTATAGTTTCCTGATAATCCAAATAGTGGGTATTTCAAAGAGACATCCACTTGGGCTTTTAAATGCAAGAGACTCAAAAGATTTTATGATCTGATAAAGCAAAAGAAAAGTAGTTGAAGTAGGGAGCCATATAGGCTGGAATTAGAGAATACTAGTGTATATTCTGTGAAGCATTACAAAACAGTGTTTAAGAGTTTTGGCTCAGTAGTCTGACCACGGATCAAAGCCAAACTCTACAACAAATTAACTTCTCTAAGTCTCAAGTGTCTCATCTGTTAAATGGAGAAATAAAAAGTACTTGTCTCTTACAGTTAAGAAAAGGATTGAATAAGAGTGCACGTAGGTCATACAACCCAATGCAGTTGTCATGGACAATATAAAATTCATGTAATACTTTAACATTATTAATAGACCAGCTAAATTTTCGAAAGACTCTCATAAACTTAATAGCAAAGAGCTTAAAAATGTGACCACCAAAATGTTCACAAAAACAATACTTTCTTGATAAGATCCCCAAGTAGGTGACCACTTTGCCTAAGTTTATTTGCTTTATTCTAGGACCTTACCAATGAACTTCATTAACTAGTTGTTTCTTCTCTGTTTCTTCTCTTGCTATATCCATTAAAATTAGATTAAAAACATCAACCAATCTTAGATCCTTCACATTATCCAATATCAGGTTCTACAAGAAAGGTCAAAGGGTTCTAACATCTCTGGACTTCACATGATACAAACTACAAAAACCATGGCCTCTAAATCCCTGATATAAGACAGAATTGTACTTACATTTTCAGGTCCTTTTGTTCCCATGTAAAAATGTACCATTGTAGATATGGCTTGCAATGAAAGCAAAAATTGGCTCTAAACAACAACAACAAAAAGATTTAAAAATATAAAATAAAAGCAATTAAGTTTGAAATACTGAAATACATAAACCAAAAAATAAACAAGATATAGCCTCACCTCTTCTTCACCCATTTTTGCAAATTCGTAAAGGAAGGCAAAATACTCTGTAAGATGTTTACTGTGAGGTTTTACACCATGTTCCATAATTAATAACAGAGTTCTCACAAAGCGAGTGACACATGAACGACCACCAATATCTTCTACTGAGGCATCCATATCATCTGACCTAAAGAACAATTAAATGGATCTTAGAGAATACATGAGACCGGAAGATACTGTTCGGGAGAAAAAAATATTTTTTAAACTCTGAGTTTCTTTTATCTTTGAGATATCAATTGCAATAATATAAGTTGCTAGATTCCAATTCTTGTGACTGGCTAAATCAATGCAAACAAAAAGACTAAGCCATAAAGTAATTTGTAGAGGATTTTGCAGATGCAAAATTTAAATAAAACAAAAATAGTTTTACCTTTTTGAATATGTTATTACAGATTATTTTTAAACAGAATAAATACTTCAGTGTGGATTTTAAAAAAAATTTGTAGGCAGGTCATCAAGAAACTTAAAAATTAGGGCCAGGCATGACGGCTCATGCCTGTAATCCCAGCAGTCTGGGAGGCTGAGGTGGGCGGATCACTTGAACTCAAGAGTTTGAGACCAACCTGAGCAACATGGAGAAACCCTATCTCTTTAAAACACACACACACACACACACACACACGCACACTCTCTCTCTCTCTCTCTCTCTCTCTCTCTGTCTCTCTGTCTCTCTGTCTCTCAAAAAGTACTTCTTACCCATCTTCCATTCCTGGCTGCAAATAGAGATGAGCATGCACAGGTCTCAGCCTCTGAATCACATGGATACACAAACGCTGAAACATCTGTGAAGAAAAAGAAAAACCAAGAGCCAACTCATCAGGTAACAAAGATACTGAAAAATTAACATGATTCAAAATTCTCTGCCACCCATTTATAGTTTACACAAGATTATCTTGGTATTCTGGAGCTTTTCTGAAGTTTCAACAATGGACTAGGGAAATAAGGCAAAGTTAGCATAATTTTACTCAGTTTTATGATAAAGAAAAACTCAACAAACAGTAGGTTTCAGTCATACAGATGATAAAAATAAAGCTTCAAAAATCCTTTTAGCTAGTGGAGATATACAGAAAAGAAAATCTAGTATCCAATTCCTTAAGAAGAGTGGAGTGGGGAAGGGCAGTTGCTCATCATGGGATCAACAGCTAAGAGAAGGGAATGTGGGGATTCTTTAAAGACAAGTGACCCATAATCACATGAAAAAATGTATAACAATTTTTAGGAAAATGCATACCAAAACCATGATAAGATACCACTTCATACCTTCTAGGATGGCTAAAATAAAAAAAGACAGTATCAGGTGCTAAAGAAGATTATGCACAGCTGGGCATGGTGGCTCACGCCTATAATCCCAACACTTTGGGAGGCCGAGGCAGAGGGATCATGAGGTCAGGAGATAGAGACCATCCTGGCCAACATGGTGAAACCCTGTCTCTACTAAAAATACAAAAAAATTAGCTGGTTAGCTACATATTAGCTACCAGAAAGCCAAAAATAAAAAAATTAAAATTAAAAAAATTAGCTGGGCGTGGTGGCACATGCCTGTAGTCCCAGCTACTCAGGAGGCTGAGGCAGGAGAATTGCTTGAATCCGCGAGGTGGAGACTGCAGTGAGCCAAGACTGAGCCACTGCAGTACAGCCTGGGCAACAGTGACAGTACGAGACTCCATCTCAAAAAAAAGATTATGGTGAATCTGGAACTCTTTTATGTCATTGGCAAGAATGTCAAACACTGCAGTCACTATAAAAAACAGTTTACTGGCCGGGCATGGTGGCTCACACCTGTAATTCCAGTACTTTAGGAAGCCCAGGCAGGTGGATCACCTGGGCCAACACAGCAAAACCCTATTTCTACTTTTTTTTCTTTAATTGTATTTTAGGTTTTGGGGTACTTGTGAAGAAAATGCAAGATTGTTGCATAGGTACACACAGGGCAGCGTGATTTTCTGCCTTCCTTCCCTTCACCTATATCTGGCATTTCTCCCCATGCTACCTCTCCCCAACTCCCCACCCGCCGCTATCCCTCCCCTGTTTCCCCCCAACAGACCCCAGTGTGTGATGCTCCCCTCCCTGGGTGCATGTGTTCTCATTGTTCAACACCCACCTATGAATGAGAACAAAAAAAACAAAAATTAGCCAGGTGTGGTGGCGGGCACCTTTAATCCCAGCTACTCGGGAGGCTGAGGCAGGGAGAATTGACTGAATCCAGGAAGTAGAGGTTACAGTGAGATGAGATCACAAAATTGCACTCCAGCCTGGGCAACAGAACAAGACTCCCAACTCAGAAACAACAAACAAACAAACAAACAAAACCAGTTTACCGCTGGGTGCAGTGGCTGTAATCCCAGCACTTTGGGATGCCAAGATCACCTGAGGTCAGGAATTTGAGACCAGCCTGGCCAACATGGTGAAGCCGTCTCTATTAAAAACACAAAAAATTAGCCAGGCATGGTGGTACATGCCTGTAATCCCAGCTACTTGGGAGGTGAGCCAGGAGAATCACCTGAACCCTGAAGGTGGAGGCTGCAGTGAGCCAAGACCACACCACTGCACTCCAGCTTAGGCAACAAGAACAAAAACTACATCTCAAAAAAAAAAAAAATCAAACAAAAAAACCATCCACCAGCAACAACAGTTTACCAGTTCAAAAATGTACACAAAGAAGTGATAATATATGTCCAAATAAACAGCCAAAAAGTAGAAACATCTCAAATGTTCATCACCTGATGAACAGATATACAAAATGTGCGGTATATACATTCAACAAAATATTTGGTAAAACAGGAAAATATAATATGGATACATGCTGTAATATGAATAAATCCTGAAAAGATTGTTAAAGCAGTAAGTCACAAAAGACTAATACTGTATGATTCCATGTATATGATAGTCAAAATAGGCAAATCTATAAAGAGACTAGCAGTTGTCAGGGATTGGGGAGAAAGGACAGGATAAAATAGTAACTGACTGCTAATGGGTATAGGGTTTTTTTTTTTTTTTGTGGCAGGGGTGGTGAGGGTGGTGGTAACCAATGTTCCAAAATTAGTTAGTAGTGATGGTTGCAAAACTTTGCGACTATACTAAAAACCACTAAATTTAACATTTTGAAAGATGTGGGTTAATTTTATGGTGTAAGAATTGTATCTTGGGCCAGGCTCAGTGGCTCACAACTATAATCCCAGAACTTTGGGAGGCTAAGGTGGAAGGACTGCTTAAGCCCAGGAGTTTGAGACCAGCCTAGGCAACAGGAGAGAGACTCTCTCTCTACAAAACAATACAAAAATTTCCAGGTGTGGTGGTGTGTGCCTGTAGTTACAGCTACTCAGGAGGCTGAGGTGGGAAATTTGCTTGAGCCCAGGAGGTTGAAGCTGCAGTGAGCCATGCTGCACCACTGCACTACTGCCTGGGTGACGGAGCAAGACCCTGTCTAAAAACAAAACAAAATTAGCCAGGTGTGGTGGTGTGTGCCTGTAGTTCTAGCTGCTGAGGCAAGAGGACTGCCTGAGGCAGCAAAACCCTAAAAAAAAGTTGTGTGTGTGTGTGTATTTTGCATGTATGTGTACACACACGTCAATAGAAACTGAAAAGTGGCATACTTTAAGTTTCTGATTTTGTCAAAAGTGACTATAAAATAATACTTAAATTTCATTGTCTATTTTACCTCATAATTTAAAGAAAACAAACTGTTTGATATGACATTTCATACCCAATCACAGAAATAAGTTACAGTCTTTTCATTTAGCTTTTGAGGTCACTATAGTACCCTACACCATGGTTAGAATGTCTAAGGATTTTAAAAAGAATCAGTACAACTCACAAAGCATCTAATAATAAAGAGCAGAATATAATAAAAGAATAGGAAGTTCAGTCAATCTTCCTACATCCAGGAAATGTGCATAATTTTAATCAATTTATTAGAGTGAGAGCTGATGTTAAAAGAATCTAGTGAAAACAAAATGATTTTTATGATAGGAGGTAGATATTTTCAAACCATTATCAATATTAGGTTAAGACACACTTATAAGCAAATTTAGAATAATTAAATTGAAAGTAACTTCTCCAAATATTTTTTTTCAAACACATTTTTCCTTACCTGTCTCACAATTTGATTAGGGCACTTAATTAATATCTGCATTGGCCACCAGTCATCATCAGCCATGCGATCTAAAAACCACTGTAAAAAAAAAAAAAAGAGCATGACTTTAACATTCAACAAATATTTGTTAAATGGGATAACAATTACATAAGAATTTTATTTTCTAGTCAATGTTTTAATTCTTTTAAGTTCTTACCAGAAAAGCTTCTCTAATTGTTATAAAAGTCCAAAATCTTAGTAAGAGTTACCTCATTACACAACTCTATAGATGCCATTTACAATACAGTACACAATCTGCATGACAGCAATATGTGGTCCTTCATTATAATAAAATGAAGTATTCTCTTAGCCCTCATAAATGTTACACTAGAGAATCTTTAATTGTGTGTTTATATATATGTGTGTGTGT
>NW_016107490.1:3918852-3923980 GCF_001604975.1 Cebus imitator
TTTTTGAGACAAATCTTTCTCTGTTGCCCAGGGTGGAGTGTAGCGGCATTGATCTCAGTTCACTGCAACCTTCGCCTCACAGGTTCAAGCAATTCTCCTGCCTCAGCCTCTGGAGTAGCTGGGATTACAAGCATGCACCACCACACTTGGCTAATTTTTGTATTTTTAGTAGAGATGGGGTTTCACTATGTTGGCCAGGCTGGTCTCAAACTCCTGACTTCAGGTGATCTGCCTGCCTTGGCCTTCCAAAGCACTGAGATTACAGGCATGAGTCACCACACCTGGCCTCCTATTAATAATATATTATGAGCATGATTCATTTTCTTTCTGTTTAAAAACAAATTATGATCTACTTAACACTTGAGAAACTCTAGATCTATCAAACAGCCAAGAGAGGGGAAGGCTACAGAGGAACATGGTAAACACTACCAGGAAAATGCAATTGGTCAAAGAAAGCATGTGAGAAATCCAACCGCACAGACAAAAAATGGCATGAAGGAAAAAAAAATAACTTTTATAGATTAAGGAAGACTTAAGAGAATGCAAAATGTGGAACTTCTTTGAACACTCATTTAAACCAATCAATTGAAAAATTTTTTTGAGATAAAGAAAACTGAACATCGGATGGGTATTAGACGACAATAAGAAATCACTTCTGGCCAGGTGTGATAGCTCATGCCTGTAATCCCAGCACTTTGGGAGGCAGAGGCAGGAGGATAGCTTGAAGCTTGGAGTTTGAGACCAGCTGGGCAACAAAGAGACTTGGTCTCTATAAAAAAAGAAAAAAAATCAGCTGAGTGTGTTGGTGTGTGCTTGTGGTCCCAACTACTCGGGAGACTGAGGGAGGAGGATTGCTCAAGCCCAGGATGTCGACGTTGCAGTGAGCTATGACTATGCACCATTGCACTCAACCGTCAGAGTGACAGAGTGAGGCTCTCGGGAGAGGGGGTCAGGGGCAGGGGAGAAGTTAAAAAGATGAGAAATCACTTCTAATTTTACTGGGAGTGACTGAAATTGTGGTTGCATATGTTTTTAAAGTTTTCTTATGTTAAAAGTATATACTGGGTGTTTATGGATGCACAATATATTTAGGTTTGCTTTAAAATTCTTCCACTGCGGGGGGGAAAGGAAAGGGGGATATAAATAGATGAAACAAGAATGAAAGATTATTTGTTAAAGTTGAGGAACAGGTATGTGACACCTTATTATCCCTTTCTACGTTTGTCTAAGTTTCCAAATTCTCATTGTCCATGTTTCCACATTCTCATTACAAAGTTTTAAGAAGTTATACTTTTGAGTTTGTAATTTCTGAGGAATAGATTCCCTTACTCCATTTCCATAAGACATAATTAGATGAACTTATAAATATGCAAAAAATATTTAACTATAATTTATCTATTATATACTAGAGAGCTATTTCCCACGTCCGTTAATTCACAAGATTTGCATTCCTACAGAAATTTGTAACTCTTTGGTTGCTAATCTAAAAATTAAGATGGCAATATGCTTAACTTGTCATTATCTGTGAGTGGGTTATCCTTAGGGATGCATCTCTTAAAATGGGGGATGAGGAGATAAAACCGGGCATAAACTGATCTACTGAGGTAGGTGATTTTTTTTTTTTTTTGGCTGGGGGAGGGAGAAGAGGAAGTGACAGGCAATATTAAGCATCTTCTACCAACATTTAAAAGTAGCCAAGAGTGGAATGGAAGAAATGGGAAAATGATGTTGGCCAAAGGGTACAAAGTTTCAGGTTGTTTTTTAAAATTGTAACAGAGTCTCTCTCTCTGTTGCCCAGGGTTGAGTGCAATGGTGTGATCTTGGCTCACTGCACCTCTGACTCCTGGGTTCAAGCAATTCTCCTGCCTCAGCCTTCCCAGTAGCTGGGATTATAAGCACATGCTACCAAGCCAATTTTTTTTTTTTTAAAGTAGAGACGGGGTTTCGCCATGTGGGCCAGGCTGGTCTCTAACTCCTGACGTCAAGTTATCCGCCTGCCTCAGCCTCTTCAAAGTGCTGGGATTACAGGCGTGAGCCACTGCACCCGGTCCTTTCCCAAGTTTCAGTTTTAAATAATTTCTGGGGATCTTATGTATAGCATCGTGACACCAGTTATAATATTTTATTGTTCTGAGACAAAACTGACTAAAAAAAGGATTTAAAAAATTTTGTATATTTACTTGAAATTTGCTAGAGGAGTAGATCTTAAAGTGCCCTCACCACTCACATATGCATAAACTACATGGTGACAGATGTGTTAATTTGAATGTGGTGGTAATCATTTCACAATGTATACATACATCAAATCATTTTGTCTACCTTTAATAAATATTTGTCATTTATACCTTAATAAAGCTGTAAAAACTGAAACGAAAGTGGTTAAGAAATATATGGAAGCTTCTTGAATTTTCTTTATTTTTTCCTTCTGTTACATAAAGAAGAAAAAAAACATGACTTAAATTTTTTTTTTTTTTTTAGATGGAATCTCCCTCTGTTGCCCAGGCTGGACTGGAGTGGCACCGAATCAGCTCACTGAAACCTCCACCTCCCAAGAAGCTGGGACTACAGGCATGCGCCACCATGCCAGGCTAATTTTCATGTTTTTAGTAGAGATGGGGTTTCACCATGTTGGCCAGGACAGTCTCGATCTCTTGAGCTCATAATCTGCCCACCTTTGCCTCCCAAAGTGTTGGGATTACAAGCATGAGCCACCACGTCTGGCCAAAACATGAATTTTTAAGTGACTTAATAATCAATCAGTGTAATGGATATGATACACAAACGATAACCTTCTCAGCTACCAAATGATTTTAGGAACGACTTACATTTGGCTCCCTGTGACAGATAAACAATTTTGCTGTAACGTCTTAGATAACAAGGGGGGGAAAAAAGAACCTTAAGCTATGCATTAATTATTGTTAAATTATCACCTTACCTCACAAGCTGCCTGACTATTATTAAACTGTTTGGTTAACAGTTCAATCCACTGAAGCATTGTGGGCTAGAAAAGAAAAAGAAGTCAGTCAAAGCATATGAACTTCTGAGTAACAACTACAAAAATGAAAAGACATCTGATAAAAACGTAAATGACAAAAAAAATCCACAGTATAAAACACATACCTTTTCTTTTGAATGAATAAATGTCTCTAGCACAAAGGAAGTGCTTAACTGTAAGAAAAGATAAAGCAAAAAAAAGCTTTAATCATTTTAAAGTACTAAATTTTGACGGAATTATTTAAAGTTTATGTATTTATTACCTTTGCTGTCATTAGGGACACAGCTTTAGGATCTGGTAAAGTACTGGGAATACAACTACACAATTGCCACATAAATCTAGAATTTAAAAATAATAATTTAAAATTCACACAAGGTTTTTTTTTTAATGTGTAAAATATTTACCATGAAATTTACTAAACTTACCCAAAATATGTATGTTCAAAAATGTTTTTGTCTTGGAGGAACTGCATGTTATCATGCCAAATCCACTGAAAATAAAAATGTTAACATTAGATATATGATAAAGCAGTTTACTTCATTATGTTTTACCAATGCTTTTATTAGACAATAGTATCCTCTAAAAAACCTCAAATG
The DNA here is from genome assembly GCF_001604975.1 of Cebus imitator. Lineage (NCBI taxonomy): Eukaryota > Metazoa > Chordata > Mammalia > Primates > Cebidae > Cebus > Cebus imitator. The sequence goes on from NW_016107490.1 coordinate 3,922,444, forward strand.
AAATAAAATACATGCATTTAAAGTTCATTTTGATTTTTTCCCAAGTATATTAATATAAATGGTCATTACTAATATTTTATAATTAATGCTTATCTGGCTACGCAATTGTGAGGCATTTATTGTATTTATAAAAATGCTGAAAAAATTGTGAAATCCTGTCTGAAGAGCAAGTATATAAAATGAATAAAATATAAGTCATGTTGCATTCTGGTAAGGTTATAAAAGGAAGGTTTACATTTAAAAGTTGGCAAAATAAGTTTAATTCTGTTTGGCAGACCTAAATCAGACTGATTCGTTTATAAAAATCATGAAAAATTATTTCTGACATTGGGACTGCAGGATCACTCCGCTGATCTTGTCTTCATCTCTCTGAATACCTTAAATATGCATTAAGTTTTTGTCAGTTCCATAAAATTATTTTTATCTAGATGTTCTGATTATTGGTATTACTAGCTGTCTTTTTTAGTGTTACACTTCTGACTGTGTTTTGGAATTTTGGTTGGTAGGTCCATTTTGAGCTGAAGGTCCCAACCTTATCTTTAATCTTCCACTGAAGATTTTCAACTATTCCTCCTTACTTCCCCAGCCCACTACACTAATTTAGAACCTAATAGAGTTCCTGCTCCACAGTGGTATTTGTGAAATCACAGTCTAGTCAGTGAATAGCCGGCTTCAGAGTTCTTGAGCATTTATTTCCAGGCACAAAAACTTTCTATAAAGCTGTAGCTCCCCGTATCAGACTCTGTATTAGGCAGAGTCTGATAGCATTCTGCCCATCTCATTCAGTACTTTTTATAATAAGGGAACCCCATTCTAAACTCTGGCTTCCAGCCATGAGCTCAGTTCTAGATTCTGTGTCACAATTTTTGGCCCATCAATCCTGTAAGGGCCTAACTACCGGTCAACATTATCTCCTGGACCTAAAGGCTGGTAGTACTGTGGTTTCTACTACATAAGTGCTTTTAGTTTTGCTCTGTTTTTGTTCTACATTTTCTAATATACAGGCATATCTCATTTTATTGTGCTTCACTTTACCGCACTTTGCAGACACTGTTATTTTTTGTTGTTGTTGTTGTTTTTAGACAGAGTTTCGCTCTTGTTGCCCAGGCTGGAGTGCAATGGTGCAATCTTGGCTCACCACAACCTCTGCTTCTGGGTTCAAGTGATTCTCCTACCTCAGCCTCCTGAGTAGCTGGGATTACAGGCATGTACCATCATGCCCAGCTAACTCTGTATTTTTAGTACAGGCATGTACCACCATGCTCAGCTAATTTTGTATCTTTAGTAGAGATGGGGTTTCTCCATGTTGATCAGGCTGGTCTTGAACTCCCGGACCTCAGGTGATCTGCCTGCTTCAGTTTCCCAAAGTGCTGGGATTATAGGCGTGAGCCACTGCTCCCAGACTGTAGATAGTGTATTTTTAAATAAAATGAAGGGCTGTGGCAACCCTGCAATCCAGTAGGTCTATTGGCATGTTTTTCTAATATAGCATGTGCTCACTTTGTGTCTACAAAAATAGAACAAAAATAGCTGCACA
>NW_016107490.1:3924057-3972902 GCF_001604975.1 Cebus imitator
GTCTCACTCTGTCTTCTGGGCTGGAGTACAGTAGCATGATCACAGCTCACTGCTGCCTTGACCTCCTTGGCTTCAGGTGATCCTCCCACCTCAGCCTCCTGAGTAGCTGGGACCACAGGTGCATGACTCCATGGCCAGCTAATATTTTTGCATTTTTTTTTGTAGAGATGGGGTTTTTGCCATGTTGCCCAGGCTGGTCTTGAATTCCTGGGGTCAAATAAGTCACCTACCTCCCAAAGTGCTGAAATTATAGGTGTAAGCCACCCTGCCCAGCCACCCTAGCTATTTTCTTTTTCTTTTTTGAGACAGGGTTTCACTCTTGTTGCCCCGGCTAGAGTGCAATGGCATAGTCTCGGCTCACTGCAACCTCTGCCTCCGGGTTTAAGTGATTCTCTAGTTTCAGCCTCCCAAGTAGCTGGAATTACAGGTATCCACCACCATACCAAGCTAATTTTTGTGTTTTAATAGAGACAGAATTTCACCATGTTGGCCAGGCTAGTCTCGAACTCCTGGCTGCAAGTGATCCACCCGCCTCGGCCTCCCAAAGTGCTGGGATTACAAGTGTGAGCCACTGCACCCAGCCTTACCCTAGCTATTTTCTAAATAACTGTCCATCCTCACCTATGGCTACGTTTCCTTGAACTTCCATTACAGCTATCCAGGTCATCTTCTGGCTCTAACACAAGCCAACAAATTCTTTCCTTCCTAGGGAATTTGTACATAATGTTTTCTTTGCCTGGCCCAGAGCACTCTTCACATAATTACCTCTTCTCCAACTTTCAAGTTTCAGTTTAAGGTTAACTTCCTGAAGCATTTCTTGACCCTTTTCTAGCAATCCCTATCAACTACCATTTCTGAGAACTCCCACCTGTATTATCTGTAAGAGTCATTATAATTTATAATTAGTTTGCTTATTTAATCTCTTTTATGCTTCTAAAATGTTTTATTTATCTTTTTGGAAAGTCTGTTAACAACTATGCTTTAAATGTACAAATCTAAAGAACCACATTCTGGTTTATATCTAAAACCATATTAATGTTCATGTACACAGTATTTAAGTATATAAATTAAGTATATTAATTTTAAGAAAACATGTAGGCACACTCATTTAAAAATAGTAAGCTGAAATAATTATAGAAAAAATTGTTGGCTTAGGTCTACAATGAGGAAGTTTCTAATGTACAGGCATATCTCATTTTATTGTGCTTCACTTTACTGTACTTAAGAGATACTGTATTTTTAAACAAATTGAAGGACTGTGGCAACCCTGCAATCAAATAGGTCTATTGGCACCATTTTTTCTAATAGCATATGCTCACTTTGTGTCTATCACATTTTGGTAAAAATATTTCAAACATTTTTACTTTTATTTTTTAAAGACGGGGTTTCACCATGTTGGTCAGGCTGGTCTTGAATTCCCGACCTCAGGTGATCCGCCCACCTTGGTCTCCAAAGTGCTTGGATTACAGGCGTGAGCCACCACGCCCAGCCTCATTTTCGTCATTATTATATTCTATGTATTATACTATATAATTACGGTGATCTATAATCAGTGTGATTTTTGATGTTACTATTGTGATTGTTTCTGGGTACTACGAACTACACTCATACAGGACAGCAAACTTGACACACACATGTATGTTCTGACTGCTCCACTAACTAGCTGTTCAGTTTCTCCCTCTCCTCAGGCCTCCATATTCCCTAATGCTGGAATTAGGCCAATTAAAAACCCTACTAGCCTCTCTACCTAGTAAAAGGAGGAGTCACACATCTTTCACTTTAAATCAAATGCCAGGAATGATTAAGCTTCCTCACATTAAATGAGTAAATTGAAATGGGCCTAAAACTAGGCCTCCTATACCAGTTAAACAAGTTGTGAATACAAAGGAAGAAGTCTTGAAGGAGATAAAAGTGCTACCCCAATGAACAGAAGAATGGTAAGAACATTCTTACTGCTTATGTGGAGAAAGTTTTAGTGGTCTCGATGAAAGATCAAATCAGTCATAATATTCCCTTAAGCCAAAGCCTAAACCAGAGCAAGATCCTAACTCTCTTCAATTCTATGAAGGCTGCGAGGTGAGGAAGCTACAGACAGAAAGTATGAATTGAGCAGAGGTTGGTTCATGAGGGTTAAGAAAAGAAGCCACCTCCGTAACATTAAAGTGCAAGGTGAAGCAGTAAGTGCTAACATGGAAACTGCAGCAAGTTATCCAGAAGATCTAGCTGAGATCACTGATGAAGGTGGCTACACTAAACAACAGATTTTCAACATAGACAAAACTTTCCAGTTGAAAGCTTTTTCCAGCTTTCAACTGGAAAAAGATGTTATCTAAGACTTTCACAGCTAGAGGGAAGTCAGTGCCTGCCTTCAAGGCTTCAAAGGACAGGCTAACTCTGCTGGTAGGAGCTAATGTAGCTGGTGACTTTAAATTAAAGGCAATGCTCACTTACCATTCTCAAAATCTTAGGGTCCTTAAGATTTATGCTAAGTCTACTGTGCTTGTGTTCTACAAATGAACAAAATAACTTACCTGTTTACAGCATCGTTTACTGAATATTTTAAGCTCACTGTGGAGACCTACTGCTCAGAAGAAAATATTCCTTTCACAGTATTACTGCTACACTTCTCAAAAGACATACAAGCTCTTCCTTCAAGTCCAAGCCCAATTAAAGAAAAGAATAAAAAATAAATAAAAATAAAAAATAAAAAGACAAGCAGTCAACAAGCATATGCAAAAATGCTCAATATCACTAAGCATTAAGGAAATGCAAATCAAAACCACAATGAGATATCATCTCACACCAGTGAGAATGGCAATTCTTAAAAATTCAGAAAGACAGATGCTGGTAAGATTGCAGAGAAAAGGGAATGCTTACACACTGCTGGTGAAAATGTAAATTAGTCACTGCAGAAAGCAGTCTGGCGATCTCTCAAAGAAGTTAAAATAGAACGACCATTTGACCCAGCGATCCCATTATTGGTTACATACCAAAAGGAATAGAAATTGTTCTACCATAAAGACACATGCTCATATATGTTCACTGCAGCACTATTCATAATAGCAAGGACATGGAATCAACTTAGATGCCCATCAATAGTGGATTGTATAAAGAAAATGAGGTACATATACACCACGGAATACTATGCAGATATAAAAAAAAATGAGGTCACAGCCTTTGCAGCAACAAAGATGGAGCTGGAGGCCATTATCCTAAGCAAATTAACATAGGAACAGAGAACAAAATATCACATGTGAGAACCAACACCCTCTCACCTATAACTGGGAACTAAACATTGACTACACATGAACACAAGGGAACAACAGACACTGAGACCTATTTAAGGGTGGCAGGTGGGGGGGGGAGTGAGAACTGAAAAACTACCTATTCAGAATTATGCTGATTACCTGGGTGACAAAATTATTTGTATACCAAACCCACGCAATTCACCCATGTAACAAACCTACACACATACCCCACCCCTTAAACCTAATATAACTTGCAGGGTGGGGCGGGGGGAACAAAAATAGACCTGAGTGAACATGTTCCAGAGCTTATTTGGATGGGGAAAAAATCATGTCCATCTTCAATAAAGTATCCCTCCAAAAAACAAACAAGCAAAAGATATGGTTGCTCACTGACAATGAACGTAGTCACCCAAGATCTGGAACAAGGATGTACAGTTTTCATGACTGTTAACATAACATCCATTCTGTAGCCCATGGATCAAGGAGTAATTTCAACTTTTTTTTTTTTTTTTGAGACGGAGTTTCACTCTTGTTACCGAGGCTGGAGTGCAATGGCGCGATCTCGGCTCACCGCAACCTCCGCCTCCTGGGTTCAGGCAATTCTCCTGCCTCAGCCTCCTGAGTAGATGAGATTACAGGCAAGCACCAACATGCCCGGCTGATTTTTTGTATTTTTTAGTAGAGACGGGGTTTCACCATGTTGACCAGGATGGTCTTGATCTCTTGACCTCGTGATCCACCCGCCTCGGCCTCCCAAAGTGCTGGGATTACAGGTGTGAGCCACCGCACCCGGCAATTTCAACTTTTAAGTCTGATTACTGAATAGTTTCATCAGGCTATAGTTATAATGCTACCTCTGATGGGCCTGGACAAAATAAGGCGAAAACCTGCAAGGATTCAGTATTCTAGATGCCATTAAGATTCGTGATTCATCAAAGGTGGTCAAAGTATCAACATTATCGGGACTTTGAAAGAAGCTGATTCCAATCTACATGGCTGACTTTTAGGGGTTCAAGACTTAAGTAGAGGAAGTAACTGCAGATATGGCACAAACAGTAAGATAACAAGAGGCAGGAATAAAGCCTATAGTGAACGAATTACTGCAATCTCATGATCAAATCTGAATAAATGAGGAGGTGCTTCTTATAGATAAGTAGAGACAATGGTTTCTTGAGAAACCACTTTTGAGATGGAATACCAAAAAAAAGAACTCCATTCTTGAGATGGAATCTACTCCAGGTGAAGATGTTGTGAACCTTGTTGAAATGATAAGGAAGGATTTAGAATCAATTCAGTTGATAAAGTAGTGGTAGAAAAGAAAAAAACAAAACACAAACAAACATAAAGCAGTGGTAGAGTTTGAGAGGACTGACTCCAATTTTGAAAGCTGTATTACGGGTAAAATGCTACCAAGTACCATCACATGGTACAGAGAAATCTTTTCATGAAATGAAGATTCGATTGTGTGGCAAACTTCAGTTTTCTTATTTTAAGAAATTGATACAGCCACCCTAACTTTCAGCAACCACCACCCTAACCTAGTTAGCAGCCATCAACATGGAGGCAAGACCCTCCACCAAAAAAGATTATGACTCCCTGAAGACTCAGTTGATTGTTACCATTTTTCAGCAATAAACTATTTCTACATTAAGGTACATATACTTTTTAGACATACCGTTGTTACATACTTTTTGCATATTTCATAAACTAGAGTATAAACGTAACTTGCATATGCACTGGGAAACTAAAAAATTTGTGACTTGCTTTACTGCGACATTTGCTTTACTGTGGTGGTCTGGAACTGAACCTACAGTATCTCCAAGATATGCCTGTAGTTCAGTCTTTTTCTTCTCATGGAAAAGCAAAGGTTTGGGATTCCCTTCTGTCACAATATAAATCATTGGCTTTCAAATAATGTTTGGAGCATTCTGGGGTCCCTGTGAGCTTTTAAGGAGTTCTGTAAGGGCATAACAATTTTCTCAGTAAATAAACAAAATACATCATCACTGTAAAGGTTTTATTTAAAATTTCATGTTACTTCACAAGTGGGCTGATTGTCATTAAATATTGTTGGGTACTTATATAAAGCAAGGTCTAGATTTGTCTGATTATCTTGAGGGCAAAAAACTTTGCACAAAAGAATGATTAAAATCAATTTAATTGTGGTTTTGATGATGGTTGAGTCACATCTTTTAGAAATAGGTAAGTTCAGTAGCTTCAAATCTAATGAAGCCATTTATAATCAATACCATCTAATTCAGCTGGTAAATCCAATTCAAGGAATTGAAAAAAGGCAATATTCCTGGCGGTTTACAATTAACACAGATGCAGTCAAGATACTAGTTAAAAACATTTGGGAACAGTGTCCAGTTTTAAGTCTTGATCCCAGTATCACACAAAAAAATTTCTTTTCCAGATAGCAAAGCTGAACTGTCTAGATGGATGCATACAATTTAATCAGGCGTGCATTTCTGTAGAAGATTTACCTCTTTGTGCTTTTGGCTGACTGTATTTCTAACACTGACGTAACACACACTGATTTACATACTCAATGTACTACTACTACTCACATTATGAAATCAAAAAAAGCCTCATAACTACAAATGAACACGTTTTCATTCCTTAATATGTAAAATACTTTTTTTTTTTTTTGGAGATGGAGTTTTGCTCTGTTGCCCAAACTGGAATGCAGTGGTGTGACCTCAGCTCACTGTAACCTCCACCTCCCGGGTTCAAGCGATTCTCTCGCCTCAGCTTACCGAGTAGCTGAGATTACAGGTGTCTGCCACCACGCCCAGCTAATTTTTGTATTTTTAGTAGAGCCAGGGTTTTGCCATGTTGGCCAGGCTGGTCAACTCCTGACCTCAGGCCTCAGACTCCCCAAGTGCTGGAATTACAGGCCAGAGCCACTGTGGCTGTAAAATACATTTAAATGCATTTCAATTACAACGCATGCTTGAGGGCATGTGTCTGTATCATGAAGCACAACAGAAGAAACACTCACAAACCCATCATCCAATCTAAGAAGCAAAACATTACTAACCACGCAAATTATGAAGTCATTCTGATTCCTTCAACCTTTTTGCCAACTCTCTTTTAGTGATATTTTCTACTCCATTTAATCTCATTCATTTTCATTTACCTGTCTTACATCAGTATTACCAAGACTATTTGTAAGCACTCTTCAGATCCACTCTGAATTACAGATCTTAACCTGTATAGCCTGTTCTTACACTACAGTATTCCTTGTATAAACACTTAACATGCTTTTTAAATGCTGCTCAAGTGAAATTAACTTATACCTCTAGTAACTCTGACGAAACATCAAATTTGTATTCTCTGCCATTTTCTTCCTCCGGTTCCATGCGTTTGTAAAACAGCATATATGCACTGTGTGTCTTTAAGAGGCAAGAAAAAATATATTTTCATTTGACAAAGTATTTTTCGAAAAGTAGACAATGAAGAAAAAACAATATAAAACTATATATGAAGAAATGGTTACCTTTTCAAAAGAGAAATCCATAAATTTATCTGTAACAGAATCATAGGTCTTGGTCTGTTTAAAAATACAAAAGTTTTACTTCTTTGAAAAAATGGATATACTCAGCTATGTTTATATATAAATTATTTCATAAACAGCTATTTTATACTTAACAGTAACTTTGTAAATAGTTTTCAAACAACACTGTATTCATAAAAATCCTACGTACTTCATGATTTGGCCAATAAATACAAATATCATCTTTTTGTAGTTTTTATTAGTTTTGTTATTATTTATTTATTATTTTTTGAGACAGAGTTTCACTCTTGTTGCCCAGGCTGAAGTGCAATGGCACTATCTTGGCTCACCGCACCCTCAGCCTCCCGGGCTCAAGCCATTCTCTTGCCTCATCCTCCTGCGAGGCTGGGATTACAGGCAAGAACCACCAGACCTGGCTCATTTGTATTTTTAGTAGAGATGGGGTTTCTCCATGTTGGTCAGGCTGGTCTTGAACTCCCGACATCAGGTGATCAGCCCGCCTTGGCCTCCCCAAGTGCTGGGATTACAGGTGTGAGCCACTGCACTCAGCTATATATTTTTAGATAGAGAACACTATAAAGTTAGGACTGAGAAAATTTTACTGTAACAAAAGAAAACAAACAAAGACAGTGAGGCAAGCAAATAGTTGGCCTTGTCCTAATTTTGGTAAATGTGATAAATAAGTGGAAATACAAACTGAATTTAAACAGTTCATTCTCAGCAACATTATAAATTAGAAAAGCATATTAAAATATTTCATTGCATCTATCTCCACCAATCCTTCACATGTACCTCCATCAATCCTTCACAAACATAATTTTGAGCATCAAAGTTGTAAGTCAACTTTGTGCAGATGAAATGGATTTGTCAGAACACACTTTAAGCAATGCAACTGATGGGAGACAGCAAAAGTGGTATAAGAAAAAGTTAAGAGTCAACCAAAGATAACACGTACAAAAATGATGCAAACGAAAGAAAGGGGAACATGAAGTAATGAGAAGCAATCAGTAAACATCTAGAACTTGAATAAGAAAGAAAGATCATAGGACAAAAGGAGGCCGAATAAAGGATCACAGAGAGGTAACTGGACATGTGAAATATGACAAGAATTTAGTGGTCGGGCTTCTGAGAACTTAAAGGCTGTTTCCTATTGAGTAAAGAGATGAGGATTCTACTGGTAATTCTGGAGAACTTCAGGTGTGTTGTGACAGAAAAAATGTAAAAAGCCAAGGGAAGTAGGCAAGCAGAATTACCAGCAATGAAATCAGAGGAGACAGAGGCAGACACTTTAAAACACAAAGATTCAAAATATTTTTTAAAGATACTTTACCATAAAATATATAAAAGAAAAAAAGGGGGCACCTGCAATTTGAAAAACTACATTTTCGGAGAAGAGCCTTGCAGAGTTTCTTTTCTTCTTCCTTTAATCTTTTTAAAAAGCAAACATTCAGTGGGGTGTGGTGGCTCATGCCTGTAATCCCAGCACTTTGGGAGGCTGAGGCAGGCGCATTATGAGGTTAGGAGATCGAGACCATCCTGGCCAACATGGTGAAACCTCATCTCTACTAAAAACACAAAAATTAGCTGGGCATGGTGGTGCATGCCTGTAATCCCAGCTACCTGGGAAGCAGAGGCAGGAGAATCGCTTGAACCAGGGAGTTGGAGGTTGTAGTGAGCCAACATCGCGTCACTGTACTCCAGCCTGGAGACAGAGCAAGATTCCATCTCAAAAATAAATAAATAAAAGGAAACATTCTAGGAATAACATCTACAGATGCAACTGGTTTAGTGGTGGCTTCAGTAGCAGCTAAATATTTACTTCCCTATTCTACCCATTTCCAAATTGTTAGCAAGTGTTACTTTTCTTTTTCCATTCAGCAGAATAGACAAGAGCACAAAGAAGCCCTTCATTAAAATCTAGAATGTATACCATTTCTCAACTTTTGGCTAAGACAAACTATAAAATCCAGAATATAAATGGCTAATTCATAACAAATACGGTTATTAAGTCAAAAAACAACTTTATTTGGGATAATCTGTGAAAATGGAAATGATTAATATTTGACTTGTGAGAATCAGGAGAATATTTTAAAACACTTCTCAGTAAATTGATAATAGGATAAACTGCATATAGAGAAGGGAAATTATTACAGTAATACTCCAACCTAAATGTCTTTTAAAATGTTTATTGTTGCCCAGGCACTGTGGCTCACACCTGTATGTAATCTTAGGACTTTGGGAGGCTGAGGTGGGTGGATCACTTGCATTTAGGAGTTCAAGAGCAGATGGCCAACATGGTAAAACCCTGTCCCTACTAAAAATACAAAAATTGGCTGAGAGTGGTGGCAGGCACCTGTGATCCCAGCTACTCTCACGGCTGAGGCTCAAGGATAGCTGGAACCTAGGAGGTGAAGGTTGCAGTAAGTCGAGATAGCGCCACTGTATTTTTGGTAGAGATGAGGTTTCACCACGTTGACCAGGATGGTCTCAATCTCCTGACTTCGTAATGCACCTGCCTCGGCCTCCCAAAGTGCTGGGATTACCAGTGTGAGCCACCGCGCCCAGCTGAATTTTCCAGTCTGAGCGAAAGAGAAAGACTCCGTCTCGGGGTGGAAAAAAAAAAAGGCTACTGTCAATTATGTCACAGAGAAGATATCCTTTTGCTCTCTAATAATGAGTGTTAACCAGGTTGATGGTGTTATAAAAAGCACTGAAAGAACAATCCTTTAAAACTTAGCTCTTAGCTCAAGCCAACTTTCTTGCCAAACATTTTTCTAATTTCTTTTTCACTTATTGTGAATCAGGCAGTAAGCTAAGAGACACTCAGCCTTTTGAGCCGCAGCAAACTAAGAGCCTCTCCCTGGTCAAAGATTTTTCAGATACAGTCAGTAAAGAGTAATTTATTTTGCTCTAATCCCACAGAATTCAGTGAGTAAACTATTTACACAATCCTTATTCTCATGGCATTGTAATTCAACTCCTATACTAACTACTAAGTTTTTTATTTGTCTTACCTTCTTAATCAGGCTGTTGTGAAAAGCAGAAACAGCATTTTAAAAATATTTCTGTGAACATACCAAACTTCCAATAAATAGCAGTTGAATAAATTTTTTATTTAATCACAGCAATTAAAAGAAAGTTAAGCAACTGTGCTATTGGATTTTATGTTATGACAAAGCAGTTGGAAAGACACAAACCATTTACAATTTCTGAATAAAACTTACCGTCATCTCTCCACCAAAACATTCAGATGCAAGTTGAGCAGAATCAAAAGGTTTTACCTCAGCATCATTAAAAAGATACCTAAAATAGAGCATACAGTATTAATCCAGTATGCATATACTGAATGTTATGTCTACTATTTTTTGAATAACAAATGTTACAAGTGTCAAATTATTACTTCATGAGGTAAATTCTAAGTTCTTATTTTTATAATTCTTATCTACTAGAAATCGGAAATATAATTTTATAATACTCATAACCACCTTACAATCAGATAGATTCATTTATAACCTAGGATTAACAAAAGAATTCATAAAAGAAATAAAGTTTGCTTAAATATAACATGTAAAGCTACTAGGAAAAACTAAGAGACGTGAGAACTTTCAAAGACAGATACCATTTCAAAATTTATGATCAAAATGATTCAAAATATATTTAAGGAAACATTCAAATGGATTAAAAAAAAGTAAAAGGCACCATGGACATGATGGGTGAAGGACTGAAAAATAACTGAAACTATTCTGTTAACTGAAAATCAATTAACAACTGTACATTTTCTTCAAAGCAATATCCCCAGCACTTAGAACAGTGCCTAGCACACATATAGTACATACAGGCCAGACCCTTTCTAATAATATCTGAAGACCAAAAAACAGGTACTGGGGACTGCTCCAATGACTTCAAACCAGTAACTTGATAAAAGGATAAAAAGTAAGTGTGGGTAGTCCTGCCAGTAGGAGGTGAAATAGGCAGAGTATTCAGGTAGACTCCTAATGGCACATATAAGGCTACCCTGCAGAAGATATTCAATAAACAGCTCTTAAATGAATGGAGAAGGTAAGAGTTGAAATGTTGCCAATAAATCTCTTAAAGTTGTCTGTAAAACTCTGTGTGTTCATTTTTCTGAGGAAAGAATTCAAATTCTCAAGAAGTAAAACATCCATATGTTTAAGAATTGATTTATACTGTCTGTTGAGAGTTAACTTCATTTAAAAATTTTGTCTGCCTCTTTTCCAGCTTTTGTAGAAAGTTTTTAGAAAACTAAGCACTGAAAACATATCAGAAAACTACCATAAATTTTTACCTTAAAGAAAAAATTTTAAAATATTCAAAGAAGTATTTAAAACTCACCATTTATTGTTTTTATAAGCATGGGGATTGACTATATCTCTGATAAAGCTGTAATAGTGTCCACCATCTGCTGTTCCTGTGTGAACAGTCACTCCTATCAAGTCATATTCATAGCTCTCTGTGTCTTTTGAATGATCATTGTCTTCTTTAAAACCTGAAATGATTTACATAAAATGGAAATATTTTCAATACTTCACAGCAGTTACTTAGAAACACTTGTTATAATAAACTTTATTAACTACAATTAATAATATTTTGTTAGTCATTTTAATACAATAAAAGTAATTTTCACAATGTCACAAGTTACTCACAATCACTTTTTATAATAAGCTTTATTTACAGAAATAGGGGCACAAATACTTTATGATAAATAGGTACAAAACAACTATTTACTAGTCATTCACCATCCTTAGCCTACTACCCTAAAGGACATATTATACGAACCACTAGAAAAACAACCATGTGTTAGTGCATAATTGTAGATAACTTCAATATAAAGTATAAAACAATTTCAATATAAAGTATAAATATACAATATTTTTGTTTAATATGACTAGTCTTTTGAAATAGGTAATACAAAATGCTCCATTTTATTTAATCTTTATTAGGAGCAGGCAAACTAAGACCTAAAAAAAAAATTAGAATACTTCTTTTAGTCTCATATTAAGTGGTTTAAACATGGTTTGAGCAGTTGGCCAAAAAAGGGAAAATGAGGCACTTACTGGCAGCTTCCAAATATACATCAGTTAATAAAAAACAATATGTAGTAGGAGACTTGTGTAGACAGGAACAAAATAAAGAAAAAGGCACATTTTTCCTATTCCCAAAGATTTAAAATCTAAAGGTAATAAAAGATACTGAGGAAAAAAAATTATAGAATGCTCTAATAAGTTTGAAGAAGATATATGATTTATGATCTGTATTCCCACTACCACATAGAAAGGAAAAAGAATATGGAATAAGGAAATGATAAGATTTAGTTGACTTGAGGGTACAGTCTGAACTGGAACATGAAGAGATAATTAGGTCAGTAAGAGAAGATATGGCTCAAGGCATCAAAGCAGTGGCTGAGGAGTAGGCATTGCTTCCGTAGGCAGTGCCAGGATCTGAATGCATCACCTGTGGCCTAACAAATTCCTTTATCTCGTCATAAATTCTGCTACCTTCACAAGTGGAAACATCACAAGAAATATAATGAAGCACAGCTGTGAGAAGGTTTTACTATACTTTTCCAGAAAAAAAAAATTTATTTTTCCAATAGATGTTGTCTTGCTTTACCACCCAGGCTGAAATGCACTGGCATGATCATAGCTTACTGCGGCCTTGGACTCCTGGGCTCAAGTGATCCTCCCACCTAAGAGTCCCAGTAGATGCAACTACAGGCATGTGTCACTACCTGCCTAATCTTTCAAATGGTTTGATAGTAGGTCTAAAAAGTAGGATGTATATACAATGCCCACTTCTTAACTTCGCCTGTCATCTCTACTGGGCCATGTCCTACAACTTGTTTTTATTTTTATTTTTTTGAGACAGTCTTGCTTTGTTGCCCAGGCTGGAGTGCAGTGGTGCAAATCAGCTCACTGCACCCTCCTCCTCCCAGGTTCAAGTGGTTCTCTTGTCTTGGCCTCCTGAGTAGCTGGGATTACAGCATGAGTTACCACACCCAGATAATTTTTTTTCTATTTTTAGTAGAATTGGGGTTTCACCATGTTGGCCAGGCTAGTCTTGAACTCCTGACCTTAGGTGATCTGCCCACTTCAGCCTTCCAAAGTGCTAGGATTACAGGTGTGAGCCATTGCACCCGGCCTTCTACAAGGTATAAATATACTCAAAGCCTAACCTTACTAATTCCCTCTCTTAACTCTTTATTTTTTTTATTTTTATTTTTTTTTGAGACGGAGTTTCGCTCTTGTTACCCAGGCTGGAGTGCAATGGCGCAATCTCGGCTCACCGCAACCTCCGCCTCCTGGGTTCAGGCAATTCTCCTGCCTCAGCCTCCTGAGTAGCTGGGATTACAGGCACGCACCACCATGCCCAGCTAATTTTTTGTATTTTTAGTAGAGACGGGGTTTCACCATGTTGACCAGGATGGCCTCGATCTCTTGACCTTGTGATCCACCCGCCTCGGCCTCCCAAAGTGCTGGGATTACAGGCTTGAGCCACCGCGCCCGGCTTAACTCTTTATTTCTTTACAGCTACAGTTACCATCCTCTCTCCTCTCTTCAAGGAAAGAGTACGTCTCCTGAAAAAATGGTGTGCATTCATTGTTTACACCTCTCATATCCCACTGAATGAGGGTAAAACATTTATTGGATACTCATTAAGTGCTAGGCACTGAGTTAAAGATTATAACACAGTTCTCTTTCCTGAAACTTAGCATACAGCATAACTGGCTTCTCCAAACCTTTAAAATTTTAATCAGATCTCTTTATACAAATACATTGCCAGAACCTTAGTTTAAGCAAAACAGAACTTCCTCCTAAAGAAGGATAAAAAAGCAAAAGGCTGGGCACATTGGCTCATGCCTGTAATCCCAGCTCTTGGGGAGGCCGAGGCGGGTGGATCACCTGAGGTCAGGAGTTCATAATGAGCCTGGCCAATGCGGCAAAACCCTGTCTCTTAAACATACAAAAATTAGGTGGCCGTGGTGGTGTGTAAGGTCTCAGCTTCTTGGGAGGCTTAGGCATGAGAATTACTTAAACCCAGGAGATGGAATGAACCAAGATCATGCCACTGTACTCCAGCATGGGACACAGAATCTTGTCTAAGGGTGGGGAGAGCGGGAAAAAGAACATAAAAAGACTTACCCCCACAAGATTTAAGCTCCACAAGAGCAACAACCGTGCTTATCTTGTTCACCACTGTGTCACTAGCAAATAGAAGTGTGCCTAGGAACACAGTCCTAGTAGGTACTAAATATTTACTGGTTAACTGACTGAATGCATGATAGTGTCTTAACCTTCAATTTAGTTTTGTTAACTGCGTAGTTGATGACACCTTTATGACTACCCTGTTACGGAGACTGACAATAATCACAGACAAGAGAAAGAAATGGAAAAATCACCTTCTTTCCTCTCACTCTTTCCCATAAGAAAATCTTCGGTATAGGGTGTCATGTCCAAACGTAATGGGAAGGAAAAGTGTGTATTCACTTTTTCTTTCATCATCGTGACCATATTAAACGTATACCTCATAGTATTGAAACTCAAAATGCGAGGCAGTTTCTTAAAACATGCCCTGAGAGACAAGAAAAAAAATAATAAAGATTATTTTTCACAAATACTTTAGATTTCTGTTATGCAATATCTATTTCAATTTTCAACTCCGAGTTAAGAAGTATGGTAGTCCCCTTATCTTCAGGGGATACCTTCTGAGTCTCCCAGTGTCTGCCTGAAATTGAGGACAGCACTGAACTCCACACACACCATGGCTTCTCTTAAACAGACATACCTATGATAAAGTTCAATTTCTGAGTTATGCACAGCAAGAGATTAACAAGTATTAATAAAATAGAACAATTATAAGAATATACTGTTCACAATTTCATAGATTTTAGCAACCTCATTGTATGATTTTTCTTTTCATATTGAGAACTTTAAGGCATTTTACAGTGTCTCTTTGGTATAGCCCAACTGTTATGATCAATACTCTTGCACTTTGGTAAAAATAAAGGTTTCCTGAATACAAGCAGTGCAATATTGCAAAGGTAACCAAAGGAGCTACTAAGTGACTAATGGACAAGTAGTAGATACACCATGGACATGCTGGACAAAGAGGTGGGAACTGTGCCAGATTTCATCTATGCTACTCAGTCCAGTGTGCAATTTAAAACTTAAGAATTATTTCTGAAATTTTCATAAAATGCTTATCTGCAGGTAACTGAAACTGCAGAAAACAAAACCACAGATAAGGGAGAGTAGAGTATTCTAAATCACATTCTTTTTAAAACTATATAGTCAGTCCCAGAGCATAGGCAGCGGCACTCCTGCTCCCCCTTTTCTCACCTCCCACCACTAATGGACAGACCAATGCCTGGCAGCCACCCTCTAGCACCATGTCACAGAACAGAGCCCCTAACATGCAGGAGGAGAGCTTGCAGGGTTCCTGGGTAGAATTACACTTTAACAGTAACAGGAATGGGAGCAGTGTTCCAGCCTCAGTTTCTATTTCTACCAGTGACATCGAAAAAGTACTGCTGGATGCCCAGCATGAGTATGGACAGAGTACCTCCAAGAGTTCTCACTGTGACAGGATACTGACAGCTTCTGAAACAGACACCCAAAGTGTTGGAGAGAAAACAGCTCTCATGCTTCTGAAACAGATAGCCACAGCACTGGAGAGAAAAACAGCACTTTGGGAGGCTAAGGTGGACAGACTGCTTGAGGCAAGGAGTTCAAGACCATCCTGGCCAACATCACACCACCACGTTTCTACTTATAAAAATCAGCCAGGTATGGTACACGCATGCCTGTAATCCCAACTATTTGGGAGACTGAAGCTGCAGTGAGTTGAGATCACACCACTGCACTCCAGCCTGGATGACACGGCGAGACTCTGTCTCAAGGGGGAAAAAAAAGAAAGAAAAGAAAAAAGAAAAACAGGCTGGGCACGGTGGCTCAGGCCTGTAATCCTAGCACTTTGGGAGGCTAAAGCGGGTGGATCGCCTGAGATCAGGAGTTCGAGACCAGCCTGACCAACAGTGGAATCCCGTCTCTACTAAAAATACAAAAAATTAGCTGGGTGTGGTGGCCGGTGCCTGTAATCCCAGCTACTTGGGAGGCTAAGGCAGGAGAACTGCTTGAACCCAGGAGGCGGAGGTTGTGGTGACCCAAGATTGCGCCATTGCACTCCAGCCTGGACAACAAGAGGGAGACTCCGTTTAAAAGAAAAAAAAAAGAAAAAAGAAAAACAGCTCTCAGTCTGAGGAAGGTTATATTGAAAGAAGGAAAGAAGTTGAAAGCGTTTTAAAAATAAAAACTCAGATTGGACATAGGATTGGTTAACCAGAAAATATTCCCCCCAAGGAGTTCTTCCCCTAAGGGCTTGCTGTGCATTAACACATACAATTTTTACAACCTATAAGGAAGGTACTCTCTCCTATTTACAGATTAAACCACCAAAATGCACGACCACTCTCAGCAAGAGAACACAAGCATCATGAAGAAAGGGGGCATATTCTTTGCAAAATTTCTGAAAGTTTTTCTTCCATCTCTGCTGCTCTCTCATTTACTGACTGGAGATGTATATCGGAAGGTGCCTAACAACCTCCACCAGCACCTTTTGATGAGGAACTGGAATCTGGCTGTTCATTAGTGGGATTGTATTCGAACTTCCATGTAGCTAACTGAAGAGCTGTTATCATCCTTGTATGGCTGCATCACTTGTGTTTATTTGTTCTGTAACTGCTGCATTCCTAATTTAGTAAAATCAAAGAACAGACCCTAAAATCAGACTGATCTATAATTATACTATGGGATCAATTAATAGGCAAGTCAGACTGATGAATATCTACTGTAAAAATTTGGTAGTAAATTTTCACTGGAGAGTAGATACGAGTATAAATAATTTTAATATACTAATCATGATGTATGTAGTATTTTAAAGATTATCTGTAATCTTAATTAGGTTAAAAAACTTTATATTTCAAAAGAATGAGTAATACTGATATTAAAATCACTACTTTAAGGGGTTTGTCCAAAATAAATATTGTGGCCTTATACCACACTATTATAGAAAATATTATTTAAACGAATGCAGGTTGTCTACTAAAGATTACACATAACTATGCTAATTTTTCTTAGTAAATAGAAGCCAAGATATAACCACAAACTAAGCTGTACTGTTTATATACTAAACTATTCCTGCTTTCGGAGAATAAGGACTTCAGTCTCTGATCATTAGGTAATCACTTTGGATGTCAGTCAGCTAGCTGTTCGGTATCTTTTTACTGTTGATCACTCTGCATTTGTGAATTTATTCCTATTCTTTGTCCTCAACTTTAGTGTGCTCCTAAATAAATATCAAGTTTATTCTAAGCAAATCTATGTCTACTTTAAAAAATTGCAAATGAAAAAATCTTTGCCAAATCCTTCAGATTACTGTATTTACATATGGTTTAAAATCAAATGTCATAAAAACTTCTTGATGAAACCAGGACTCTTCCCCATTTGGATGTTTTTTTCTTTCTACAAGATCCTGTTAGAAAGGCTGCTTGTTTGATATAGTGTATATATATATATATATATATATATACACATATATATGCAACTGTGCATTTGTTTCATCTTTCTGTACTTAAATCGGTTGTTAAATCTAACATTTTAATTTGTTAAAAAAAAAATCAAACACACACAACTTTTTTCATTCTGAAAAGCCTTTTATAAAGTCAAGATATGAAAAATAAAATGTTACGGTAGCTTGTGGTAAATATGATGAAGATGCAAAAGGGTGCTATGGAAGCATAAACAGGAGTCTCATCCATACTCCAGAGCCAAGGAGTTCTTTGGTTCGGAGTTTTCTTTTCTTCCCTAAATAACAGGAATCAAAATACTTCTTTTTGTGAACCAGAATTGTGAAGTCTGGTTGTAATCCCTTACTAGATGAATGACGTAGGGTGAAAACATGCATTTTGTCAATGGATCAAAGAGATGAACAGATCCGGAAAGATGAAGACAGGACAGTGCAGCAAAGCATTCTCAACTAAGATGATTTGGGACTCAGTAGCATATCAGTAAAATTGGTATTATGGTGGTTGATAAATTACTCAGGTAGAATGTACAGATTGAGAAAACCAAAGGTTTGAAGACAGAGCAGAATATGATGATCCTGTTGAGGATAAGAAGCACTCTGTTCACTTCCTCAACTGGCCCACTTCTGCTGAATACTTACTATGTTAGTACAGATATATTAAAGTATGTTAAGAGCACAAATGACTGAATACCTGGGAGAGATGTGACAGGTATTTCAGGAAAACAGCAGAATCTTATCAGACAAAAGAAGGGGGTTATAAGAATGACAAATTTATTCAATACATTCATTCCAATTAGAAAGATTCTCCAAAGAATTTGACTCAGACCCTTGACTATCTTTTAGTTACTCATTTATTATATTCTTCTACAGCAGTTAACTTTTTTTTTTCTTTTGCACGACAGAGTCTTGCTCTGTCACCCAGGCTGGAGTGCAGTGGTGTGATCTTGGCTCACTGCAACCTCCGCCTCCTGGGTTAAAGCAATTCTCCTACCTCAGCCTCCCAAGTAGCTGGGATTACAGGTGCGTGCCACCTCACCTAGCTAACTTTTATTATTTTTTAGTAGAGACGGAGTTTCACCATGTTAGTCAGCTTGGTCTCGAACTCCTGACCTGGTGATCCGCCCACCTCAGCCTCCCAAAGTGCTAGGATTACAGGCATGAGCTACCGCGCTCAGCCTGCCAGTAGTTAACTTTTGACTGACTCCATTTTATGTATGTCCCTAATTCTTACCCTAACCCAACTCTTCACGTAAGAGTGGCTTCTTCGTGTAACTGCCTGCACAGCTATGCTTTAATCTGACTGTGTCCACGTAACGATTTGTCCGACTACTACACTTTTTGAGATTAGAAAAATGAATACCATCCCTTTCAAATAAATAATGACATAGAAAAACCTCCTCTTAAGCAATTTTAGTGTCTTATTTGTATGATAGCTTTTTATTTTCTGCCTTCAAACATGCTCAGATCTCCTTCATCTAGAAAAATCCTTTGTTTGAGCCCCAAGACCCTTTCTGTCTACTATCTTCCTTGCTGTTTTATTGCCAAACTGTTGTTATTGTTGTTGTTGTTTTTGGAGACAGTCTTACTCTACTGCCTAGGCTGGAATACACTGGCACAATCTTGACTCACTGCAAGCTCTGCCTCCCAGGTTCAAGTGATTCTCCTGCCTCAGCCTCCCAAGTAACTGGGACTACAGGCTTGAGCTACCATGCTTGGCTAATTTTTGTATTTGTAGTAGAAGCAGGGTTTCACCATGTTGGCCAGGCTAGTCTCAAACTCCTGACCTCAGGCAATCCACCCACCTCAGCTTCCCAAAGTGCTGGGATTATAGGCATGAGTCACCATGCACGACCTGTTGCCAAACTTTTAAAATGAATGATTTATGCTTGATTCCATGTGTCCTGACAATGCTGTTTCTATTCCTATAACCTGACAAAACCCATCACTAAACTACCTTCTAGAAAAATCCAATGCTTTTATTCAGCTGTCATTTTCTTTCATCTCTGTGAATTAAGTTAATTGATTATCTTCTTGAGATTCTCTTCCCACTGTTTGGGTTACCATTTTATCCTAATTTTCTTTCTTTCCTTGCCTCTCTTCTGTCACTTTGTCCTCTGTACTTCCAGGTTGGCTTAGCTCTTAGTCTTTTTCAACAACTACATTATTTCTCAGGCAGATATTCTGATAGTTTCAATCAATTACACAGATAATCCTAAAATGTAGAGGGCAGTAATTTGATGCCATCATGTTACCAACCTTATTTTCTACTACTGTTGCCTGTGAATATGCTACTTAAAAATGCAGGCTGGCCTACTCCTAGATTTTTTGCACATTCAAGGAGGGCATTTCTATTTTGCTCCATTTGTTTCTAGTAACTAATTGCATAAGATGCTTTCCAATCCAATTTCTATTTGTCTTTCAACGTAAAATTAAAATGTTTACTCAACTACTCTGTCCTAAACCTGCAATTTTATGGCTGTTAAGAGCCTTCTGGCCAGGTGCAGTGGCTTCGTGCCTGTAATCCCAGCACTTCTGGAGGCTAAGGTGGGTGGATTGTTTGAGCCCAGGAGTTCAAGACCAGCCTGGGCAACATGTGACTCCTGAAAGAAAAATAAAGAAAATAGATTGTATAATGTTTGGCATGCATTAGTACAAGTATAGCAATTTTTTTTTGAGACAGGTTTTCATTTTATTGCTGAGGCTGGAGTGCAATGGCACAATCATGGCTCACTGCAGGCTACCTCCCGGGCTCAAATGATCCTCCTGACTCAGCGTCCTGAGCAGCTAAGACTACAAGTACATGCCACCACATCTGGCTAAGTTTTATAATTTTTTGTAGCAACCGTGTTTCCTTATGTTGCCCTCAAACTCCTGGGCTCAAGACCTGCCTTAAACTCCCAAAGTGCTGGGATTACAGATGGGAGCCACTACATGTGTCTATAAGGCAACTTTTATTTGAAGTCAACTAAATTGTTATTTTCCAACAAATTCTACTAAAACCGAAAGCTGAGGAAGAATATTTTTGATCAATGTACCAAAATATACACATCCAAAAATACTACTATCATACTGAAAGGGAAAGAAGAACCAGCTTGATATTATAGTATAAACACTTATTTAACACTCTAACTCAACAGTTACTCCCAAATCTACCTCTATTCCAGATCTCTCTTGCCAAGCTCCAATCATAATAGCCAACTGCCTGCAGGATCTTTCTACCTGGATGCCCCAATGAGAACTCAAATTCAACTGGATTATCTCCCTGAAATTTGCCTATTTGTATCTTAGGAATCAGCATTGGGAAAGTTTCTTTATTCTGTGACTCCATGTCTTCACATGTAAAATGGGGATAATAAAAGTATCTACTGCAAAGGAATGTTGTGAGAATTAATTGGATTCCAGTTATCAGAATAGTGCTCAATAAAAAATACTTTGGAAAAGCTAGCTAGTACAAAAGTTCCTAGTTAGCTACTACAGAAAATCCCCAAAGTAATTCTTAAGTGGTGTGGTATTCTGAGTATCATGATAAAATCTTGGACCATCTTACTTAGGGTGTGAATCATCCCTTTGTCCAGCATATGTGTGCTACAGACATTACCCACCTGTTGGTCACTTAGCAGCTCTCTTATTACATAGGCTGTCATGGTATTGCAATGTTTGTGTTCAAGTAACCCTTCTTTGACTTAATAACGGCCCTAAAGGGCAAGAATACTTTGCATTTTATACTTTATTATAGGTATGTTATGTACAGCAAAGGGCAGTATATATAGGGTTCAGTACAATCTGAGGTTTAAGACATCTACTGTGGAGTCTTGCAACATTTCCCTTGAGGATAAGGGGGTCCACTGTATTACCTAAGAAAATGCCACTAAAGCTAGACATTTGAGACTCAATACAGATAATGATGAAAATGATTAATGTCATTGTCATCCATGTTTCTGCTCCCAAAAATCTACAGTTTCAAGTTGAGTGACTGCATTTTCAAACAGCTCAAGTATATGTCAAAATAAATTGTAATTCACTGAATAACTACATGAAAAGCTGCTCCATGAGACTGAGCTCCATGCAGCTGATTTTACCTTAATCATATAATTTTCATAAAAGTTTAATCTTAAGTCCTTAGTTTGTCTTTCACTTCTATGATGAAATGATAAAAGAAAGAAAATGATAAAAATCACATTTGAAAAAGCATACCTTTTTTCGGCTCGTACTTTCTTCCCACACTGAGAACAAGTATACATGTTATCACCTTCCAAAGTGTCTTTAATAGTAACTTCATCAAGAGATTCCTGTGTATAAAACCGTATTTAAAAGTTTCACATTATTGTTTACAACATGGAAACATACAAAAGGTGGCAATTTTGGCAGAATGCTCAGCAAAAAAACCATTTTTGTAAGTGAATCCTTAAATTTTAGCAGAAAACTATTTTCCTCATGTTAAGATATTCTATGAATCTTAGTAACTTTTTCAAAGGGTTAATTAAAAATTTAAATTTTGATGGGGCAAAAAAAAAAAGCTTTATGATTGATCCTTCTTATTTAAATGGTACAATAAAAAGAAAATACATAAAAACATGAAAAAAGTTTAAAAATCTTAAGATGACAAACATAAACCTGCTACACAAATAGTTAAAAGCATAAAGTAAAAAAATTATGTGCATTATTACTCACATAAATGTTCTTCATATCAGCCACTTGGCACCTCACAGTATAAAACTCTTCAGCAGTTTGACTAACATGTTCACAATCCTAACCAATTGATATTAAAAATTAGTAAAATTATAATATAAACAAAAATATATTAAGCTCTCCAAAAAGCAAAGTATTATACCAGGATACTTACCAAGGATACAACATTGTTTGTAATTACACCTCCAAATAAACTTTTGACGGTATTTTTCTTTAATATAAAACAAACAAAAAACATGAAACTAATTAAAACAAGATGAATTTGTTCAAATTTCAAATAAACTTTTCAGTATTCTGATACTAACCAGTTCTGGAGACATTTCTTCAATTTTGGTAATCAGATCAGTAAAAAACTCCGTCATATCTTTCTGTTCCCCAGTATTCAGAGGCTGCTTATCCATAGTGTATGTTTTACAAAAAGGTCTAGGATTGTATGCTTTGCATTCACTCTCCTGCAAAGAAAAAGAGAGGGGAAGATTCTAAGTGTTAGATAAAAAGAGAATAACAGGTCCTTCAATGAACACGTAACAGAAATAAAGAACAGGTAGTAAATCTACAAAGTTAGTTTTAAAATGCTCTCTTCTAAATCTGTTTAATTTTCATGGCATTTTTAGTTTAATGGTCTTGGTGCTAGAAGATTCTTAAATTACCTAGGTCAAGGAATTTCTAGGAAGAAATCTGAGACTCAAATGACTCAAAGCTGGGCACGGTGGCTCACACTTGTAATCCCAGCACTTTGGGAGGCTAAGGCAGGTACATCATGAAGTCAGGAGATGGAGACCATCCTGGCCAAAACGGTGAAACTCCTTCTCTATTAAAAATACAAAAATTAGCTATGCGTGGTGGCACGTGCCTGTAATCTCAGCTACTCAGGAGGCTGAGGCAGGAGAATCGCTAAAACCAGGGAGTCAGAGGTTGCAGTGAGCTGAGATTGTGCCACTACACTCCAGCCTGGCGACAGAGCGAGACTCTGTCTCAAAAACAAAAACAAGCCAGGCATGGTGGCTCACGCCTGTAATCCCAGCACTTTGGGAGGCTGAGGTGGGTGGATCACCTGAGGTCAGGAGTTCGAGACCAGCCTGACCAATATGGTGAAACACTACCTTTAAAACAAAACAAAACAAAACAAAAAAACACACAAAAACAAAAAAAACACAACTTGTATCTATATTGCAAAGCATAAAATACAAAACCTTTACAAGCTGAATAAACTTTCCCAGAAACTGAACTTTGTTTCAACAGCTTTTCAAATAGTAATTTAAGCCAGTATTTTTCTATTTGTCAATTCAAATGGCATGTTCCAGCTCTATTAAAAGGAGATGAAAAACCAGGTGTGGTGGCTCATTCCTGTAATCCCAGCACTTTGGGAGGGTGGGGAAAGTGGACTGCTTGAGCCCAGGAGTTCAACACCAGCTTGGGCAACATAGTGAGATCCTGTCTGTACAAAAAATAAAAGCCAGGCATGGTGGTACACGCCAGTGGTTCCAGGCAGTGGGGCGTGGTCAAGGTTGCCACGAGATGAGATGGCACCACTGAACTCTGGCCTGGGTGACAGAGTGAGACCCTGTCTCAAGAAATAAAAATAGTGAAAAATACAGAAAGAAGTATGACACAATCCCTGTCCTCAAGATTTAACAGGTGAGAAAAGTAACATATCCATGAGGTAGAAACAACAGAGAGGCATGGTGACTTGGAATGCTCTGGTTAACCTGTGGAACAGACAGTCTCTTACAGAGGTAAAAACCAAGCTGACTCTTGAAAAATGAATATCAGAAGAAAATGGAGAAGAGTGACACAGGCATAAACAGTGGCACAAATAAACCCAAAGCAATGAAGCAGCAGGGCAATGGACTCCAAATGGAGAGGGGTAAGATAGGAGGTTGAAGGGCAGTGGCAAAAAACACAGAAGGTGTATGCCATGGTGATGAACTCGAGTACCATTCTGTTCATAATTAAGATTCACTCAAGAGTTTTAAGCAGAGGAATAACACTGTAAGGTTTACTATCTTCTTTTCTTTTTTTTTTTCCAAGACAAAGTTTCACTCTGTCGCCCAAGCTAGAGTGCAGTGGTGCAATCTCGGCTCTCTGCAACCTCTGCCTCCTGGGTTCAAGTGATTCTCCTGCCTCAGCCTCCCGAGTAGCTGGGACTACAAGCATGTGCCACCATACCCGGCTCATATTTGTATTTTTAGTAGAGACAGGGTTTCACCATGTTGGCGAGGCTGGTCTTGAACTCCTGAACTTGTGATCTGCCTGCGTCGGCCTCCCAAAGTGTTGGGGTTACAAGTGTGAGTCACTGCACCCGGCTGATTTACTATCTCTTTTTAAAAGATTGATCACTTTTATAGTCTTAGGGATTATAATTAAGAGATATAAAGAAAAATCAGCTAGCATAAAAGGGGGTGACTTTGTAACAGGAAAAGGATCAGACACAACAGATTCTTCAAAGGACAAATTAACAGAATGTAGACAACTGAGATGTCGTAATGACTTCTAAGTTATTACGACAAATAACAGAGACAACTGACATAGGGCGAGGCGCGGTGGCACACACCTGTATTCCCAACATGTTCGGAGGCCAAGGCGGGCAGATCACTTGAGGTCAGGAGTTCGGGACCAGCCTGGCCAACATGGTGAAACCCTGTCTCTACTAAAAACAGAAAATTTAGCCGGGCGTGGTGGTGTGTAACTGTAGTCCCAGCTACTCAGGAGGCTGAGGCAGAAGAATCAGTTGAACCTGGGAGGTGGAGGTTGCAGTGAGCTGAGATCATGCCACTGCACTCCAGCCTGGGTGACAGAGCAAGACTGTCTCAAAAAAAGAAAATGACCACGGTACATAGTCATGACAAAGCCTGTTCAAACTAACTCCATTTAACGTTTTAGCTTTTTTTATAGGGTATACCTAATTTGTTTCCCTCTATGTTTTTTCTTTATTTTTTTTTGAGACAGAGTCTCACTCTGTCACCTAGACTTGAGTGCAATAGTAAGATCTCAGCTTGCTGCAACATCTGCCTCCTGGGCTCAAGCAGTTCTCCCTTCTCAGCCACCCAAGTAGCTAAGACTACAGACATGTACCACCGTGTCTGGCTAATTTTTAAAATATTTTCAGTAGAGATAGGATTTCACCATGTTGCCCAGGCTGGTCTCGAACTCTTGAACTCAAGCCATCAACCCACTTTGGCCTCCCAAAATGCTAGAATTACAGGCGTGAGCCATAGTGCCTGGCCTCGTCTCCGTGATTCTTAAACATACCATTAAATATGTAAACATTTTCTGAAGCTCCAGAAGAGTCGTCTTGTGCTTCATATCCTCTGAATACTGGAAATCAGAGAAAACACCATTAAAACACATTGATGGAAGTATATTAGGCATTCTAGCACAGAAAGTCTTGCAATATACACTGTATCTGTTTTCATTCTTTTGCCTATATAAAGGAGAAACACTGACACATTCAATTCTTTCTTTAGCAATTATAGCATTAAAAATTGTAATACTTTTTTGTTATATAAATACAGCCATCACTATTACATAAGGAAACTGAAGAGAGATTTTTAAACATCACTTTCTAGGTTAACCCTTATTTAGTACAATGCTGATGATTTCTAAGAATGCAAGAATGAAAAACACTTCAAGTGCAATCAAAGTTGTCTACCACAAGCAAGCCTACACATTAAAAAATATTTTAAATATTAACAAATGACATCTCATCATCATTCATTTGTATTTTTACTTTTTCTGGAACAGTATATTCTTCACACTGAAGAGAAATACCAGCCAGGATCTTTGAAAACTGTCTAAATATTCAACTATTAATAACTCAAATTCAGGAATCTGACTAGGCTCACTCACAAGAAACTTAGTATTGAACACCAAGCCTTATAGTAGATTCATATTCATGCAAGGCATTTATTAGACAAATTCTACCTAATTCAAGCATTAAATCTAGAAAGTAGATATTATCCTCATTACAAATTACCTCTCATTACTTTGAAAGTCTTGTGGAATAATAAGTGTTCACATCCCAAGAGTACACATTAGTTATTTTTGCAAGCTTTATGGAAGTAAGACTGCAAGTAATATGGCTCTGCTGTTTAGTAGCTTATAATCAAATTAAGGTCAAGGTATGTACTAAAACAGAAATGTGTTCAGCATATAATTACTATAAAATTATATTAAATGCAACAGGAATTGAATAAAGGGAATTTTAAAAATTGGCAAAATAACTACAGTGTACTCCTGTTACGTGAGAGGCCTAGTATTTCATACCATGAAAAAAGTCACAAAAAATGACATTCTCCAATGTATCAAAGTATTGATTCAGAACACAAAGAAAGTCAGGAATAAAAACCTGGATTTATATTTTTATTATTAAAGAATAAAGTATTGGTTGGCTAAAGAAAAAAGCTGCCTAAATTTGTTAAAGTCAAGCAACAAGGGAGTTTCAATGTGCAATTTAAAAATACATACATAGCCTGCATCTATATGTATTTACTACTTAAAAAAAAAATGTGTTCACACCCATTAGGGTGACTATTATTAAAACACAAAATGGCAAGTATTAGCAAGGATGTTGAGAAATTAAAACCCTTGTGCATGTAAAATGGTGTTAAGCCCTGTGGAAAACGTATGGCTATTCTTCAAAAAAAATTAAACACAGAATTCCCGTAAGATACAACAATTCCACTTCTGGGTATTTACCCAAAAGAAAAGCAGGAACTCAAACATGTTTGTATACCCATGTCCATAACAGCATTATTGAGAACAGCCAAAAGGCCAAAGCAAGCCAAGTATCCGCTGACAAGTGAAATAATAAACAAAAGGTGGTATATAAATACAATAAAATATTGTAGCCTTAAAAAGGAAAGAACTTCTGATACATACAATAGTATGGATAACCCTTGAAGATATCCTAAGCGAAACAAGCCACTCATAACCAGTCACAAAAGGACTGATATTACATGACTCCACTTATATGAAGTACCTGAAATAGTCAAATTCACAGAGATGGAAACCAGAATAGTGGTTGCAAGGGGTGATGGGGAATGGAGAGTTAAGTGTTTAACGAGTTTCTGTTGGGAACACGAAAAAGTTCAAGATGGAATGGTGGTGATGGCTGCAAAATAATGTGAATGTATTATTCCATGAACTGTACATATGTATAAATGGCTAAAATGATGAATTTTATGTTGTATATATTTTACCACAATTAGAATATGTGTAGCTTTCTTTAAACTTTGTGAGCATCAGAAAAGTGAACAATTTAAATACCTGAACCGTTCATCTTAAGAATCAAGTGCCCACTTGAGTACTTTCCAGAATCATATCAAATTCTGGTAAGATTTTTCTATGTACACAGGTCTACATTTTTAAATTTTTTACTCTTATTTTGGGTTCAGGGGTACATACGCAGGTTTGCTATACGGGTAAACTGTGTGTCACAGAGGTTTGCTATACAGATTATTCTATCACCCACGTGATAACTGTACCAACAGGTAGTTTTTCGATCCTGACCCTCTACCTACACTCTACCCTCAGGTAGGACCCAATGTCTATTGTACCCTTGTGTCCATATATACTCAATACTTAGCTCCCACTTATAAGTAAGAATGTATGGTATTTGGTTCCGTTTCTGTGTGTATTCACTTAGGATTATGGCCTCCAGCTCCATGTATGTTGTTGGAAAGGACAGGGCCTTGTTTTTTTATGACTGCATAGTATTCCGTGCTGTAGATGTACCACATTTGATCTAGTCCACTGCTGATGGGCATGTAGGCTGATTCCATGTCTTTGCTATCATGAACAGTGCCATGGTGAACATGCACATGGTAGTGTCTTTATGGTATGATGATTTACATTCCTTTGGGTATATACACAATGAGATTGCTGAGCCCAATAGTAATTCTGTTTTAAGTTCTTTCAAAAATTGCCAAGCTGCTTTCCACAATGACTGAACTAATTTACATTTCCACCAGCAGTGTATATGCATTCCCCTTCCACTGCAACATTGCCAGCATCTGTTATTTTTTGACTTTGTATTAACAGCTATTCTGACTGGTTTGAGACGGTTATCTCACTGTGGTTTAGTTTTTTATTTCTCTGATCAAAAATTCTGAGCATTACTTCATATGCTTATTGGCCACATGTATGTATTCTTTTGAAAAGAGTCTGTTCATGTCCTCTGCCCACTTTTTTTTTCTTATACAGAGTCTCACTTTGTCACCCAGACTGTAGTGCAGTAGCACAATCTCGGCTCACTGCAACCTCCGCCTCCTGGGTTCAAGTGATTCTCCTGCTCCAGCATCCCAAGTAGCTGGGACTACAGGTGTGCACTACCATGCCTAATTTTTGTATTTTTGGTAGGGATGGGGTTTCACCATGTTGGTCAGGCTGCTTTGCCTACTTTTTAATGGGGTTGTTTTTGCTTGTAAATTTAGGTTTTAACTAAAAATACCATTTATGAGACCTACTTATATTCAGCACATCTGAGTGTTCCGTTTCTACTAATTCCTAGAAGTGTTAATAGCTTTAAAGGTGGTTATCAATATTAACAAGAAAACCAAGAAGCATGGCCAAGTTGCCAACAAGAAAGAAAACCACTGAAAACATGCTCCTTTGATAACTGCTTTTATAAGATTATGCAGATGGTTTAACAAATTTATTCAGAAATATTTCCATAAACTAAATGAGCTAATTATTCAACTACTTTTAGTCATAATGTACAGAGATGGTAAATTTTAAAATATCAATAACTAAAGCCAAAAAACCCAGAACCACTTGAGTAAACTATAAACTGAAGACTTTAAAGACTAACTTAAACATAATAAAAAATTCAGAGAAAGTATATAAAGCACTGCAATACTTTAAAAAGGGGAGGGGGGGGAACAGGACAAAAAATAATGTGATAAGGCCAGGCTTGGTGGCTTTACACCAATAATCCCAGTACTTTTGGAAGGCCAAGGTGGAAGCCTCTCTTGAGCTCAGGATTTGAGACCATCCTGGGCAACACAGTGAGACCCTGTCTCCACAAAAAGTAAAAGTAAAAAAATAAGCCAGGTATGGTGACATATGCCTGTAGTCCCAGCTACTCAGGAGGCTGAGGTGGCAGGATCACTTGATCCCAGCTGGTCAATGCTACGGTGAGATGAGTTCATGCCACTGCACTCCAGCCAGGGTGACA
Organism: Cebus imitator; assembly: GCF_001604975.1. Classification (NCBI taxonomy): domain Eukaryota; kingdom Metazoa; phylum Chordata; class Mammalia; order Primates; family Cebidae; genus Cebus; species Cebus imitator. The sequence continues at coordinate 3,953,294 of NW_016107490.1, forward strand.
GACAGTGAGGCCTGTCTCAAAAAAATAGAAATAAAAAAATCCGAGAGCAAGTATAAAGGAAGTTCATTTAAAAACTAGAAAAGCAGTGCAAAAGGCAAACTAAACAATAGCCCATGGTGGGTCAGGGATGGTGGCTTACACCTGTAATCCCAGCACTCTGGGAGGGTGAGATGGGAGAATCGTTTGAGGCCAGGAGTTGGAGACCAGCCTAGTCAACAGAAACCTACCACCCCCCATTATTTTACAAGACCAACAAAAATAGCCCATGACAAAAAAGAATGAAAACTAAAAAGTGAATAAAAATAACATGAAACAGAGCTTACACAAACAAATTAGGTCCACAATCAGACTCACTTTGGGATAAATACAAAATAAGCTCTGATTCTGCTGACACTTCTCTGTGGATTCAGAATTTGCTTATTTTTTATGTAATCGAAATATGTGTTTTGTTTTTTACTCTCATATGTTCTCCCAGTGAATGTATTTATTTTTACTGACAATATAATATTCATTGTATACACTGAGTATGTATATTCCATAGCTGTGTTTTCCTTTGAAAACTAAATTGTACTACAGCATTATGAGTAATCTACTAAAATGTAAAAATAAGTAAAATACAAATTAGCTAGTTATTGGAATCAAATTTACTCTTATTTATTCACAAATTATTTTTTCAAACATTTACTACATTGGAATAAAAATTTATCAACAAAATACTAAAATCTGATTTATAATTTTGAGGAAAATTCTACCTTGGCAGTGAAGACAGCCTGTCTTGCCTCAGGTATCATATAAAGTTGCTGAATAGTAGAAGCCAAGTAACAAGTAGCTCCAAGATTAGTAAGGCCAACAAATCTACATTCAGCACGAACATCTTCATGAGGCCAGTAGTCCCATTTATAAGGTGCATGGGCTGCTGAACAAAGAGGGAAGAAAAGATTCCCCCAAAACAAACTATTAAACATAATGTATTTTGCTTACATTAACAGCCTCTACCACCATTAGTTACCTCATTAATATATGTAGATTATACATGATAATTTTTTAAATAAGGAAAGAATACAGACGAAAACTAATTTATTCTCTAAAAATTCAATACTTTTAAAATTTGATTTTACTTGGCACCAAATTATTTTTACAAAAAAGGCTAAAGTAATAAAAGTGCATATAAAAAGGTCCTTCACATCAGTGTTTACTTTTTAACTTTAATAACATCCTACCAATAATCATTTATAATGTTAAGATGTGTGAAGAACAGATTCTTTTGTAAACAGTGCCTTCAAAATCTAGTTTCTGAATTCAAAATGCATAAAGATTGAAGGAAAAGATGAGTGCTTACACTGCATGTGTTGTGCCATAACCCAGTTGTGTATTAGCCTGTAGTTCTCAACAGACCCCTTTACCATCTCTACTAACAAATCGTAAGCAGCAGCTCTTGAAGAATGTGATTTGCACTTTGGCTGTTGTCGATCCTTTAGACTTGGCAACAAAAACAAAAGATTGAAGATATCTCTTAAAAATTCCTGGGGGAGTAAAAGGAAACGTTATCTAAACGGAGATATTAATTACATTCCAAATATAGTTAACATATAAACAGAATGACAAGCTGCAATTTACTAAGCTACTCAAAAACTTACAGCAGCATGATATACCATCATCTGAAAGTCTTCCCAATGTTCATTTCTCTTAGAGAAAACGAAGGCGGCAGCGATCATCTTTTACTCTCTCCCTTTTGATACCTAATAAGCTCATTCTTAGACTCTTCATGTACAATGTTGTTATTTTCTATTCCATTAAGTGATGTAAAGTTTTTGTTAAGGCCTCGTTTACTCCCCTGACAAGTCTCACTGGCTCCTCTGCATTAATTTTCCCCTTACTTCGCTCTACTAATAAATAATAGCAACAATACAGGGATAAAAGCAGCAGTTTACTCATACTGTTGAAAGGCAGTGCTGTTGTACTTTTTCAAACTCTAGTCTGTTTGAGAAAGTGGGTGCTGGGTTATCTTTTCCACTTGTCCTTTTCGAATTGGTACTTTGCTATTGTTACCAAGTTATCACCCTCACACATCCCAAATAGTACTATGGTACATTGTTCTGGAATATAAAACCGCCTGGGGTACTGTGCAGAAAACAGAAAACATAGGTAGACTACACTCTTGCTACCCATAGAAAAGCTGGCCTTTGCCTATACTCTGCAAACATCAATGGTAAGTAAACAGCTCCCTACACTGATATAAAACTCCCTAAGTGAAAAAAGTGGCTCACTGTGTGTAACTGGGGTTTATGCTAAAGATCTGTTTGCCTTTCAGGAGTCTGGAATTTGGGCAACTATAGTCAGTTACACAGGCACTGTGTGCCTACATGACCCACTGTGTGATAAAACCCAGGATTCCTAGGCTCAAGAGAACTTTCTTGGTAGACAATACTTCACGTGTTGTCACACTCACTGAGCACATCTTATAGAACCCCAATGAAAGAAAACTCTTGAAAAGTTACACCTGGCTTCCTCCAGACTTTGCCTTAACACCTTTTTCTTTCGATGATTTTGCTTTGTATCATTTTGCTGTAATAAATCTTAGCCATGAGTATGACTATATGCTCAGTCCTGTGAGTCAGTGAATCAACAAACCTGGGAGTGGTCAGGGGAACACTTGAAAGAGGTACCAAAAAGGGAAATTTCTGAAATATTTTTCCACAGTGACCTCACTTCTTTCATCTCACTATTGTTAAAGAATGTGTAATTCATAGTTCTTAGCAAAGAAAAGTTCAGCTGGGAAATATGGAAAGTAATTAAGGGCTTTTTATGTGTACGTGAGGCAGAGTCTCACTCTGTCACTCAGGCTAGAGTGCAGTGGTGCGATCTGAGCTCATTGCAGCCTCCGCCTCCTTGGTTCAAGGGATTATTGTGCCTCCGCCTCCCAAGTGGCTGGGATTACAGGAACACACCACCACGCCCAGATAATTTTTGTGTTTTTAGCAGAGATGGGGTTTCGCCACGTTGGCCAGGCTGGTCTCAAACTCCTGAGCTCTAGCGATCTGCTGCCTTGGCCTCCCAAAGTGCTGGGATTACAGATGCAAGCCATTGTGCCTGGCCCAGTTTACAATATTTTATTACAGCAGCCTGAACTAAGACAATAATGCCTTTAGATATTAAAATAATTTCCTGTGGCCACAACAGATGGCCACCTAGTTTCTCCTATACTTCCTAAAACATAGGCCAAACTGAACCAACCAATTTTCTGCATGAAACCAGTGCTTCCCTATGACTTAATTTTTGCTCATATTCTTTCCTATGACTTGTTTCCCTGACTTTTCTACCTAAGAAAACCTACCCACTAAAAAAGGTTATCTGGCCAGGTGTGGTGGCTCACCCCTGTAATCGCAGGACTTTGGGAAGATGAAGTGGGCAGATCACCTAAGGTCAGGAATTCTATACCAGCGTGGCCAACATGGTGAAACCCTGCCTCTACTAAAAATAAAAAAATTAGCTGGGTGTGGTGACACACACCTGTAATCCCAGCTACTGAGCAGGCTGAGGCAGGGGAATCACTTGAACCTGGGAGGTGGAAGTTGCAGTGAGCCGAGATCACGCCACTGCACTCCAACCTGGGAGAAGCTGTATCTTCTTCAAAGCCTTTCCTAATCATGTCAATGCAATCTGATCTTTCAAATCTCTGATGATCTCTCTTTAATAACTATTACTTCCATGAGTTCCAAATATCATGAACAGCCATAGTTTGTAAGGATACAAGCAAATTTCGCATAATACAAACGTACTATTTGACTGTCAGTTCTAAGAACCAGATCTGAGTTGCAATCATCCATTTGCTCAACATAGTTTTTAGATACTATGCAAGGCATCAGAGATAAGAATGATACTCTTACTTTAAAAGAGGAAGAAGAAAAGATGAATGAAAAAGGAGGAAGAAAAAGGAAGGGAGGGGGAGAAAGCAAAAGGAAGAAAGAAGATCAGCACCACTAGAAAGGTAGAAGAAAGAGAAGAAAGGAAGGGGAAGGAGGAAGAAGCAGTAGTAGTGATAGTGGTAGTATACTGATGACAAATTGTTATGCAGCTGTAAAGCATAAAATATTTATCATAAGGCTCTTTATAATCATTAATATAGAAGAGATTTAAAATATCTTAGAGTTAAGGCATATTTTCTTTAATATAACAACAAAATCAACTGCCTTCAATACCTCTACTCGGATATCTAATTGACATTTCAAATTTAACATGTCCAAAACAGAACTCATGATTTTACCACCCATTACCCTCTCCAATTTCTGAGTTTTCCTTTTCTTAATAATTGGCATTATCATTCCCTTAGCTTCTCAGGCTTAAAATTTAGGAGTCATTCTTTGTTAACCTCTCTCAAACCCAACGAATCAATCCAAATCTGAGACCTGTGAGCTCCACTTTCAATAAATATTCCAAGTCCAACCACTTTTCACCATTGTCCCTCTCTGGAACCACTGAAAAACTTCCTAACTGGATTCCTTGACTCATACATTTGCCCTCTGAGTTTGCCCATAGACTAATTTTCCAACTAGAGTATGAGTAAGCCCTTTAAAATCTTAATTCAGGTCGTATCTCTGCTGTACAAAAGATTCTAGAGTTTTCCCTTAACACCGAAACCAAAGGAAAATTACAATTTGACTACAAGATCATAAAGGCCTTTTCAAAAAAGAATCCTAAAAACAACTAATATTACTCTGAATGTTTTAGAAAAAATTCGGTGAAGAAATGGAAAGAGTAAAACTTATAAAAGATGAAGTAAAGGAATTACTTGCGGATGATTGTGACATGAGTCTGCCTGAGGAAAATAAAATAAAATAAAAAAAGAATTACTTGCAGATAATAAACCAAAAACAAATAAGAACCAAAGGCAACACTTAACAGCTGAAGATAACTGAAGTCTACCAACAAGTCAATTTTAGATGGCCTGAACAAATTTATACACAAATTTTTACTATACAGAAATGACAAGTTAAAAAACAGTAAGCAGAGATTCCATATCAATGTATCAACAAAAAGGACAGAACTACTAGGAATAAACTTACTAAGAAATACTTAAAACCTAAATTTAGTAGGAAAAAAACTAAAATAAAAAACATAAAAAGATTGTCTTTGCATAAATACAACAAATTCTACTTTGTATAGGCAAATTCGGTATCATAAACTTAATTCTGCATCAATCTGAAAATATAATACAATCTCAACCAAAAAAGTAACACAGTGTTATTTTTTTAAAGAGCTAGATGAACTGATTCTAAAGTTTATGTGGAAAAATAAACAGCTAGGAAAATCCTGAGAATCATAATAATGAAAATCAACTACCTCGGTCAGGCATGGTGGCTCATGCTTGCAATCCCCACACTTTGGGAGGCTGAGGCAGGCGGATCACCTGAGGTCAGAAGTTCGAGAACAGCCTGGCCAACATGGTGAAACCCCATTTCTTTCTTTTTTTCTTTTTGGAGACGGAGTTTTGCTCTTGTTGCCCAGGCTGGAGTGCAATGGCACAATCTTGGCTCACTGCAACCTCCACCTCCCAGGTTCAAGCAATTTTCCTGCCTCAGCTTCCAGAGTGGCTGAGATTACAGGCATGCACCACCGTACTCAGCTAATTTTGTATTTTTAGTAGAGACGGGGTTTTTCCATGTTGGTTAGGCTAGTCTTCAATTCCCAACCCCAGGTGATCCGCCCACCCTGGCCACCCAAAGTGCTAGGATTATAGGCGTGAGCCATCATACCAGGCCTGAAACTCCATTTCTATCAAAAATACAAAAATTAGCTAAGCATGGTGGTGAGTACCTGTAGTCCCAGCTACTCAGGAGGCTGAGACAGGAGAACTGCTTGAACCTGAGAGGTAGAGGCTGCAGTGAGCCATCACGCCACTGCACTCCAGCCTGGGTGACAGCGAGATTCTGTCTCAAAAACAAACAAAAATGAAGGGACTACTTCTACAAGTTAATAACTTTAAATCTACATAATTAAGATATATTGGCAAATGAACAAACAGATCAACTACATGAATCAGGAAGTCCAGAAATAAATCAAAATACATATGGCAGTTTACTTGATAAAGGAGGCATTTCTAATCAATAGGTAAAAAAATAAATTAGCTATTAGGATAACTGGGAATGTATTTGGGAAAAAAAAGTTACCTGTTTCATTCCTTTAACCTAAATAATTTCCTGATAGAAAAACTTAAATGTATAATACTAAGTTATGAAGCATGAAAAAAGCAGTTTTCAAAGTATAACACAAAACCTAGTAGCTGTAAAAGATCAATAAACTTGACTACATGAAAAAAAAATTCTGCTTAGAAAATAAGCAGGCTGGGTGAGGTGGCTCACACCTGTAATTCTTGCACTTTGGGAAGCTGAGGTGGGCGGATCACCTGAGGTTAGGACCAGCCTGGACAAAATGGTGAAACCCTGTCTCCACTAAAAACCAAAAGTTAGCCAGGCATGGTGGTGCACACCTGTAATCCCAGCTAGGAGGGAGGCTAAGTAAGGCATGAAAATTGCTTGAACCTGTGAGATGGCGGTTGAGGTAAGCCGAGAGGGGGCTAGTCCAGGCTGGATGACAGAGCACAACTCTGTCTCAAACAAACACAAACAAGCATAATAAAAACGATGAAGTGAAGACAAACAAAAAAATCTCATGATTCATTTTACAATGAGATAGTTTCTTTTATATAAAATATTCTACACATTAGTTAATGACCATAACATACATAATAGGGATAAAGGGAAAAGATCTGAGCAGTCAGAGAAAAGATAAACAAATGGCTATCAAACACTTGAAGGAAAGCTCAGCCTTACTAACAAAAGTAATAGAAAATAAAACCAAGAGAATCTCTTTGTACCTATCAGACTGGTAGAAATTATCTAAATGTATAGTATGTTGGTAGAAATGTTGGAAAATAGAAGCTTAATCTTGGATTGCAGGTACAACCATAAATTGGCTCAGCCTCCGTAAAAAGTTAACTTTGTTTTTGTTTATAACATAGCCAAAATCATAAACGTATATAACCCATGAACTAGCAGTTCTAACTTTTAGAATGTTTTCCAACATTTCCTAAATTTATGTGTTAAATGTATAAAGATTTCTGAAATATCACTAGAAATAGTTTAAGATGTTAATCATTAGGAAGCTGGTGAAATGTATTACATATATGCAGATAAAATAATATTCTGGGGCAGACATGATGTCTCATGCCTGTAACACTGGCTATGTTAGGAGGCTGAGGCAGTATATCTTGAGCCCAGGAGTTTGACACCAGCCTGGGCAACATGGCGAAATCCCATCTTTACAAAAGATTTTTTTAAATTAGCCAGGTATAGTTGCACCTGCCAGTAGTCCCAGCTGCTAGGGAGGCTGAGGTGGGAGAGCTGCTTGAGGCTGGGAGGTGGAGGTTGGAGTAAGCCAAGATCACGTCACTGTAGTCCAGCTTATGTAACAGAGCCAGACCCTGTCTCAAAGATGATAATAATATTCTGAAGTTACATTTACAAAATGAATAGCCAAGTGTGGTGGTGTGCAGTGGCTCACGCCTGTAATCCCAACAGTTTGGGAGGCCAAGATGGGAAGATCACTTGATGGCGGGAGTTTGAGAACAGCCTGGGCAACACAACAAAACCCTATCTCTACAAGATAGATAGATAGATAGATTAGATAGATGATAGATAGATAGATAGATTAGATAGATTAGATAGATAGATAGATAGATAGATTAGATAGACAGACAGATAAAGCAAGCAAGCTGGGCATGGTCACACATGCCTATAATCCTAGCTACCTGGGAGGGTGGGGCAGGAGAATCACTTAAGCCAGTAGTTCAAGGCTGCAGTAAGCAATGATTGTGCCACTGCACTCCAGCTTGAATAAGGAGACCCTGTCCCTTTTTTTTTTTTTTTTTAAAGAATGAACTGTTTTTATATGCTGAATTTGAAAATCTAAGATAGGCGGCAAAAAGCAAAGTATAGAACAGTGTGTTTAATGTGTTATCATTGTGTAGAAAGTATCGCATAATGGTTAAAAGCATGGCCAAGTGAAGAGTAAGCGACTCAGTCATGCACAACTTGTGTCTATGCCTCAGTTTCATCATCTGTCAAAACTGGATCCAATAATATCCACCTTCTAAAGGCTCAAAAATTTGTCCTAGGATAACAACTTGTATAAATCAATGAACAGAAGTAAAAAATAGGAAGAAAAATAAGACTTTTAGAAAAAACGTATATAGCAACTATGACAAAGAGAGCTGACATATTCAAAATAAGTAACTTTTACAAATAAATAGAAAACCATACACAGACTCAACAAATAAATATCAAACTGATACAATTAATAAATGGAAAGAAACTCATTCACCAATTAACTAAGAAATAAAACTAAAGCAACATCAAGATTGACAAAGATCTAAGTGACGTTAAGAACCTGCTGATGCTTGAGAAAGGCATTCTCCTATGGTGTGGCTACAAGTGTAAACTGATGACGCACCCTTTTGTATACTGATACGAGCTACTGATTAAAATCAACCTATTTTAAGAGTTCATGAATAACTAATGGGACAAGTGTGCAAAGATGCTGCCTGTACAGTTTTTCTATAACATGAATGTCAACAAAGATTTAAATTATTGCCTCTTAGTCAATTTTTTAAAATACATTTTTTAAATGTACTCATGTTTTAGTGAAATCCAATTACAGAATACTATTTACACAGTGCAAAATATGTATTCATATTTATATTTCTATAAATATGAATTTTATACATGTGTATTTACTGTATTCATGAAAAGTCCTGGAAGGCCATCACCATAGTATCATAGGGAATCAAACCACGTGGGAATATTCTTTTTTTGTGCTATCTAAATTTTTCTTTCTTAACAATGACTTTTCCTTTACAACATTATCAGAAAAAATAATATATTTATATTTGGGAATACAACTTATATACTGGTTTACATATAAAAGAAGACTTCAATCAACAAGGCTATAAATCAATAAAATCATTCCCAGTGAGTTTAATGGAAAAGACAAAAAACCTGAAAGAAATAGCACAAGAAGGGCTGGGCACGGTGGCTCATGCCTGTAATCCCCTCACTTTGGGAGGCCAAGGTAGGCAGATTCGCTGAGGTCAGGAGTTCGAGATCAGCCTGTCCAACATGGAGAAACCTCGTCTCTACTGAAAATACAAAATTAGCTGGGCGTGGTGGTGCATGCCTGTAATCCCAGTTACTCAGGGGGCTGAGGCAGGAGTATCACTTGAACCTGGGAGGCAGAGGTTTCGGTGAACCAAGGTTGTACCACTGCACTTCAGCCTGGGCAACAGAGCAAAACTCCGTCTCAAAAAAACAAAAAAAATAGCACAAGAAGGAGTTTTGTGCATTGGAGGAAGTAGCACAAGTTTCAAACAGTTAAGACTGTAATTTTAAGTTGATCTCAAGAATCCTTTAGTCTGTGCAAATGAGGACAATCTTCTATCCTTTTGGTTGCTGTTTCCTAACACATTCAGTAACCTAAAGATAACAGCTCTCCAGACCATACCAAATTCCTTCAATGACCATGATAAATGTACCAATGGTAAGATAAACTATTTAATCAAGAGACAATCAAAATAAAACATCTGCTGTTACAGAGTCATGAAGTGTTTCCAATATTCAGAGACAGATTTTATGTGACGTAGGTCTTTAAAATATGGAACCAATAAGTACCCAATAATGACTACTTATTAATTCCACTGTATTAGGATATGATTCACTGTTTAGGGCAGCAATTCAAAATATTCAATTCTATAGAAAGCACACCATTAAAATATAGGTTACCTTTCTCATTTTTTTTTTTTTAAGACACAGTCTCCCTCTGTCACCTAGGCTGGAGTGCAGCAAGATCATCATGGCTCACTGAAGCCTCGGCTTCCTGGGCTCAAGCAATCCTCCCACCTCAGCCGCCTGAGTAGCTGAGACTACAGCTGTAGGCCACCACACCCAGCAAGTTTGTGTATTTTCTGAAGGGATGAGGTTTCATCATGTTTTGGCTGGTCTTCAATTACTGGTTTCAAGTGATCCACCTGCCTCAGCCTCCCAAAGTGCTAGGATTACAAGCATGAGCCACCATGCCCAGTCTTAGGTTACCTTTCTATATACAGTCAGTCATAGGAATTAACATTTGATTTTACATTCTAAAAACAAGCCTATGTTTTATACTTCCAGAGTTCAATTTATTCAAAATTTGTTTATCTTGCCAGTAATTAAGTTCTAGTAACTTTTATGTCTGTATGTTTAAAAAAATTTAACAAATCCACATACAATGTGACATAGTTTGGCTGTGTTTCCACCGAAATCTCATCTTGAATTACATCGCCCATAATTCCTATTGTTGTGCGAGAGACCTGGTGGGAGATGACTGAATCATGGTTTCCCCCATACTGTTCTTGTAGTAGTGAATAAGTCTCATGAGATCTCATGGTTTTATAAGGAGAAACCCGTTTCACTTGGTTCTCATTCTTTTTTTGCCTGCCACCATCCACATTAACATGTGACATGCTACAACTTGCCTTCCGCCATGATTATGAGGCCTCCCCAGTCACAAGGAATTGAGTCCAATTAAACCTTTTTACTTGGTAAATTGCTCAGTCTTGGGTATGTCTTTATCAGCAATATAAAAATGGACTAATACACAATGTAACAACAACAAATTTCAATCACATTTAGTAGTAACATTTGAATATTTTAATACTTACCTGTCCTTCCCTTGAAAATTTAAAGGGTGGTTTATGTTTAATAACACTTGTTGCAAGCCTTAGGAGTCCTGTAAGCCCATCATCTTCTACATTACCATCTTGATGATCAAGGATGTCTCTACTACAATAAAAAAAGAAAAAAACAAAACAAAACAAAAAAAACACACAAGCAAAATAGTTCACACAATTATGTCTTTCATCTTTCCTTGACAATATAAATGTCAATTTCACATCAAATTTTACCTTCGAATACAGTCAGCCAAATGTCTTGCCAGAGCATCTAAGTCGAGGAGTGTTGTCTTAATACAAAAAGAAAGTAAAAATTCAAATATAGATCTTGAGGTTTTACCAAACATAAAAGTGTTAAAACAAAACCATTTCCTCATAGGTAACAATAATTTAGTTCTCCTAAATTCAAAAATTAAGTTATAAACGTAATACACCCACTCTTTACTTATACATTATATCAATTAATGAAATTAGTCTTAAACACACCACTGATCATCCTACAAAAAGGAATGAATGGAATGTTGATAATTGTGAAAGTCACAGTAATCTATTGCAAAGATACTCAAGTTTGTTTTTTTTAAATGACTTTTGAGATGTAATTCAGATACAATTCACCAAGGTTTGCTTTTAACAATACCTTTAAACTAGACTTTTAACAATAAACTGAATTCTACAGTTCATTCCAAAACAACTTTACTTCTCATTATAACTCAGCAACAGCATTAAAGCAGACTTCACAAAACATAAACTGAGTTTCCTCAAAGAAACCCAAATCTCTGAAAAGGAAAATTACTTTATAAGCAAGCAAGATCAGATTCCTATTTTAGCTTAAATGGTCAATCTCAGGATTGTTTGTTTTATTAAAGTACAATGTTTATTTGGCATCAGTACTTTAATTAACAATATCAAAAGTTGCTCAATACTTATTTTTGTAATTATTTCTCAAATGAAAAGTTCTGAGGTTAAGAATTTAGGTATTAACTAAAAAGTAGAAAGTATAAACACAACAGAACTTCTAAATGTAAAGTAAACATATTAAACTTTCATTTAAATACATTTAAACATTTAAGAAAAATGTGTCCTAAATATTTCAAAGGATCTTCTTTATGTGTTTCTCATTTTCTTCCAAATTAACAACTTAGACACATTTTAGTTTACTCAATTTATGTACACTGAAAAAAAGCAAAATTTTTTTTTCCCCCAAGACAGCGTCTTGCTCGATCACCAGGCTGGAGTGCAGTGGTGCAATCTCAGCTGACTGCAACCTCCGCCTGCTGCAATCAAGTGATTCTCCTGCCTCAGCCTCCCAAGTAGCTGGCACTACAGGGACGCACCACCACGCCCAGTGATATTTGTATTTTTAGTAGAGATGGGGTTTCACCATGTTGGCCAGCACAGTTTCATTCTCTTGACCTCGTGATCTGCCCACCTCGGCCTCCCAAAGAGCTGGGATTACAGGTGTGAGCTGTGCCTGGCCTGAAATTTACTTGTTTTAATCATTACTTTGTTTGAATGGAAATGTCAGTAGATCAGCAAAAACTGACAGTGTTTCTTTATATTAAAGTAACTTCTATTTGAGCTGCAATTTTATTTTACATATTTGGGACTTCAAATTACATAGGAAGCTATATTTTTAATTTTAAAATTTAAATTTCCCTTTGCAAATAAGATGTTACATCCACAAATCTTACTGAGGAACGATAAGTAACTATGTATAGATACCAGATGAAGATGTTTCAGGTAAGGTCAGAGCAAAAACACAAAAGGAATTAGAGTAAGGTAGAAAGGCACAAATACAGAAGAGACATGACACTACCAACTACCTATAGATTAATAAAGTACACTTATGATGGATAAAGTCATGAACATGTCATAATTCATATTAATAAGAATAGAATATATAGAATAGCATATAATTTTCTGAACATACCTGACTAGCGTCCTTTATATGTATGTTGTCAACTAATTTGCATAACAACCAAAAATACTCTTTACATCCAGGTTTTAACATTGGTTCTTCCTCATAATCATCTACCTATTAAGAAAATTTTATGCTTTGTGAAAACATTTTAAAAATAAATCAAAATTATAATACATTTAAGAAATTATAGGCTTTATGAAATAAATTCCTAAACAGTATTCAAAATCTTTTAAAAAATGGAGAGTACACGCTTAGTTTCTGTAAAATCAGAATAACCAGGCACATAAATGACTAACGTTAAGAACTCTTAGGAAAATATTAGTGTCAAATTACCGACATTTGGAAAAGATATGAATGAGGAGGAAAATAATGTAAATCCAACAAGACATTGAATTTCTGGGATTAGCAAAAAGTCTTTAATAATAGGCTCTACATTTATTATGTAGCAGAAGCCTTTTATAAGACTTGTATATGCACTAGGGTAGGAAATAAAATTAAAAATTCAGAATCTCATAAAAATAAAAAAACTGTGACTTACTAGAGAGTTCCATTTATGATTTTTTTAATCAGTCAACTTATTAAAACAAGGCTCAGAACCCAGTGAGAACAAATTCTGTTTCTAAAATAAAGAGTACCCATCAGAGAGACCACAGAGCGGAAATCAGTCTCTTCCTAGTAGTAACATGGACACAGTATGTCACAATGCTGTCACTTTAAGAAGTATATAACTACTATTCTCTTGGTAAAAATCACATACAGTAGTTCAATGCTCAAAAATTTAAGGATATATTACAATGATAAACTTGGGACAAACAAAATTTCAAAAATAGAAACTGCTTCTAAACACACAGTAAAATCTTACCCTAATAGGTTTGAGTGCTTGAGCATCAGGAAGAAATTTCAATAATGTTGAGGCAGCCAATAGCAGAAAAGAACGATTGATTGAGTCTCCTCCATCCAGACCTGACAGGGATAACTTATAGAGACCATTGCATGATTCATGACGAACTGCAGTCTAGATGAAAAGAAAGTTCCAAAGACAGTCTGAGTTAGTATTAAAAAGCTAACGTTAATATGTTAGCAGAAATAATTTTAGGTGATTTTAAATACACCTGCCAGGCAAGCCTGTAATCCCAGCAATTTGAGAGACTTAGGCAGGAGGATAACCTGAGGCCAGGAGTCTGAGACCAGACTGTCCAATATGGCAAAACCCTATCATTACAAAAAAAATACAAAAATCAACTGGGTGGGGGGGTGGTGTGTGCCTGTAGTCCCAGCTACTCTGGAGACAGGCACAAGAAGTGCTTGAACCAGGGAGGTAGAGTCTGCAGTGAGCCACTATGTCACTGCTCCCCAGCCTGGATGGCAGAAACAAGATTATGCCTCATAAAAATAATAAAAACAATGTTCTAACCCCATACATATATATGTAAATTACACATGATAAAGTACTTCAAAGTATACCATAATATATACAGTATTTTAGAAATCGTAAAGCATGGCCATAAAAACAGAAACAGAACAAAATGAGCACAAGAACAGGTAAATACAAAGAAGAAAAGAGGGAAGGATATTTAGAATCACTTAAGTTATTTACAAGACAGTAAGAGGATAAAATATTTTCAGAACTAGAAGCAACACAGAAGCAACTTAAATCAGAATATTCTATAGATTGTAAGGAAATTGCCCAAATTTCAAAATGATTACCCGAGTCAGGACAAAAACACACATGGCATTAAATCCAGAGCTAATTTTTTTTTTTTTTTTTTGAGACAGTCTTGCTCTGTTTTTCAGGCTAGAGCGCAGTGGCATGATCTTGGCTCACCACAACCTCCATCTCCTGGGTTTAAGCGATTCTCCTGCGTCAGCCTCCTGAGTAGCTGGGACTGCTACTGTAGCTGCCACCACACCCAGCAATTTTTTTTTGTATTTTTAGTGTTTTAATTAGTATTTTTCTATTTTTTATATTTTCGTCATGTTGGCCAGGCTGGTCTCACACTCATGACCTCAAATGATCCACCCACCTCAGCCTCCCAAATTGCTGGGATTATAGGTGTCCGCCATTGTGCCCAGCCAGAGCTAACATTATTAGACAAGGCAAATTTTAAAAATAAGTGACTTTGGAACTAAATATATTAGTGTGTATTTCTACTATTTCACTTAGGAATAAGAGGTGAGTAATGTCAAGATATGGTTAATAAAAATTATACTTGCCTCAGTGTCAACACAGAAAGCAAAATGTATTTCATTTATTTGTAGTCTCTATTGGCTCTATTTCTACTTAAACAGAAAATTCAGGCTGGGTGCAGTGGCTCATGCCCGTAATCCCAAGCAGTTTGGGAGGCTGAGGCAGGAGCATTACATGAAACCAGGAGTTCAAGACCAGTCTGGGCAACACAGCGAGACCACATCTCCACAAAAAAGTTAAAAAACTAGCTGGGCATGGTGATGTGCACCTGTGGTCCCAGCTACTTGAGAGGCAGGCGCCAGAGGATCGCTTAATCCCAGGAGGCTGAGGCTGCAGGGAGCCACGACTGCACCACTGCACTGCAGCCTGGGCGATACAGAGAACAGGGGGACTCTGTCTCTGGAAGGAAAAAAAAAAGGCAACAGAACTTTTCTAAAACATACATTACCAAAATAAATTCTCAAGCCCTTCCTACTCTCTGGGAAAAAAGTTCCTTTTTATTAATTGAAAGCAATATAATCATTCTATAAACATTTCAGAAAAAATATAAATGCTACATAATATATAATAGTCAAAAGTTCTTAAACATCGTACATAGTTCAAACCATAGTTTAAGGTCTAATCCTAGACCTTAAAAGATTAAGCAGATAATGTGACATATTTATGGAATCATGCATATTTGTTTCCATTAGCTTTTATTTATTATTGATACTAATAACATGAAAACATAAAAAGTAACAGTACTAACCTTCCATCTTTATCTTACCTCAGGAATAAGGAGAGTCAATTTCTTTAGCCAATCTTGTAAATGATCACTATCAGCAAGGCTAGATTTCACTAAAGAACAGCAATGAGCCCAACTCACCAAGAGCCACATTGAATAATGTGAAACTAAAGAAAAATGAGAAAACAGTTCACTATAAAGGTTTGTGCCAAAATGAAAACACAATGTTCATTATTAAAGATAAAATATATCAATATATTTTAAGTTTTTATTTATTAAAAGTTAACATTGTGGAATCCTTACCTTCATGTCTAGATCTGTGATCAGACTGAGCTTTTAAAACTCTGTAACAAAGTAAAAACACGCCACCACCAATTAAATTCAGCAATGAATTAAAAATAATCCAATTTATTAACATATATCCTTTAAGGTTATCACTTCCTCCAAAAAATGAAAGGGTTGTGTGTGTGCTTTTTAAAGACAGGAGACAGAGTCTCCCTCTGTTGTTGGGGGAGAGGGAGGGGCAGGAGGGGAAGGGAGGAATGCAGGGGGGGTGGGGAGAGAGAGAGAGAGAGAGAGAGAGAGAGAGAGAGAGAGAGAGAGAGAGAGAGAGAGTGTGTGTGTGTGTGTGTGTGTGTGTGTGTGTGTTGGTGTGTGTTTTAAAGACATGAGACAGGGTCTCACTCTATTGCCCAGGCTGGAGTGCAGTGGCATGATCACAGCTCACTGCAGCCTTGACCCCCCAGGTTCAAGCAATCCTCCCACCTCAGCCTCCCTATACCTGGGACTACAGGCATGTGCCACCACACCCAGCTGATTTTTGCAAAATATATTATATTTTAAGAGAGTTCCATTATTTATTTGATCTACCTTCTTTATCATTTATTTAAAGACTCAGTGGTAAGTCAAACTCATTGAAGAAGAGAGTAGAATAATGGTTACCAGAGGCTGAGGGTAGGGTGGGGTGGTGTCAGGCAGAAGGTATGAGTCAAAGGGTACAAAGTTCCAGATAGAGCAGAAAGTTCTGAAATCTATTACACAGCAGGGTATCTAGTTCTAGTCAATAAAAATGTTTTCAAAATAAAAAACTAACCAAATAAAAGAATTATTGATAACATCTTATTATAGCAAATACCAAATGATTTCAGATTTAATAAACAAAATTTGAATGAATACAATATTGACTGAAATAAACCCTCAAAAAGTACTCATGATTTTATTACTCAAGAGATGTGCAAGACAAACACGTAGGTTATAATGATTTAGAGTTTAAACTTAAAAGTCCTTTAAAAATTATAAAATCTGGGCCGGGCGCGGTGGCTCACGCCTGTAATCCCAGCACTTTGGGAGGCCGAGGCGGGTGGATCACGAGGTCAAGAGATCGAGACCATCCTGGTCAACATGGTGAAACTCCGTCTCTACTAAAAATACAAAAAATTAGCTGGGCATGGTGGCGCGTGCCTGTAATCCCAGCTACTCAGGAGGCTGAGGCAGGACAATTGCCTGAACCCAGGAGGCGGAGGTTGCGGTGAGCCAAGATTGCGCCATTGCACTCCAGCCTGGGTAACAAGAGCGAAACTCCGTCACAAAAAAAAAAAAAAAAAAAAAAAAAAAAAAAAAATTATAAAATCTGAATCATGAGGGTCAATTATGAGAGTCTAATCATGAGGGTCAATTATGAAAACCCAAACTGAAAAGTACTCTGTAAAATAATTGGCCTATATTACTTGAAAATGTATCATGAGAGAAAGGCTGAGAAAGTCATCTCTGATTAAAGGAAATAGAAGAACTGACA
The DNA here is from genome assembly GCF_001604975.1 of Cebus imitator. Taxonomy (NCBI): domain Eukaryota; kingdom Metazoa; phylum Chordata; class Mammalia; order Primates; family Cebidae; genus Cebus; species Cebus imitator. The sequence continues at coordinate 3,970,681 of NW_016107490.1, forward strand.
ATTAAATGCAACACATAATCCTGAAGCAAAAAAAAAATTATTATGAAGAATACCAACAAGATTTTAATATGGACTATATGTTAGATAATACATCAATGTTAAATTTTATAAATTTAAAAATTTTACTCTAGCTATTAAGAAAATGTCCTTGGTCTTAGAAGATACACAACAAAGTACTGGTAAACAGTCATGATATCTGCAATTCAGTCTCACAAGATTCGGGAAAACATGTAAACACACAGAAAATACATGCTCATAAATACAAGACACATTTTAGCAAGAGGTTAACATGTAAATTTGGATGCAAGCATGAGAGATTTCACAATAATCCCCAAATTTTTCGATTAAGTTTAAAATTTTTCAAAATAAAGTTTTTAAACATTATATTCCTGCTATACATACACACATAAAATATATTTTTAAAATGCATACCTAGGAGCCAGATTATCATAAGTATAAGCAACAGACATAAGTCGCTGAATCAAACTGGTTCCTTGGACAAGAACAAGAAACACCTTTAAAACAAAAACATTTTAAAAGATATTTAAATACGACAAAAGGAAAACCCTCCACAGGTACTCATGATTTAGTTACTAAAGAGATATGCATAATAAAATTTTAACAAAAAATTCCAAATTATTTAGATATCTATAACATAATAAATAATTTCCTAAGAATTCTTTGAAAATACTGTAAAAATGTCAAGTATTGGAAAACTAGAATTTTATAATCACACTTAAGAGCAGCAACTTTAGGCTGGGTATGGTGGCTCACTGTAATTGCTGTAATCCCAGCAATTAGGGAGGCTGAGGCAGGTGGACTGCTTGAGGCCAGAAATTCGAGACTAGCCTGGGCAATGTGATAAAACTCTGTCTCTACTAAAAATACAAAAATTAGCTGGGGTGGTGCATGCCTATAATCCCAGCTACTTTAAAGGCTGAGGAGCGAGGAACACCTGAATCTGGGAGGCAGTGGCTTCACTGAGCTGAGATTGTACCACTGCACTCCAGCCTGTGCAACAAAATGAGAATCAATCTTTTTTTTTTTTAAAGAAGAAAAAGAAAAAGTAAAGTAAACAAAGTACATTACTAAAATTTTAAAAACAGAGGCAAAAACAGTCTTTACATTTGATTCTTAGATTCTCTGCATACCACTAAACTGGGGGAAAGAAATATATAACATGCCAGTGGTTTCCCGGGGGGGGGAGGGGTGGTGGTGGTGAAGAATTAAATATTTTTTTACTTTTGAAGAAAATATATTTAAAAAAATCAAGTAGTAATAGATCCTTCAACCATCCTGAAATAAAAATAAAAAAAGCAATGTAATATACCACGGGTATAGAGAATGAATTCCAGATTCAAAATTCTAAGGCTGCATGATCCTAATATATACAGAATTTCTCAGCTCTAGTTCTTCTTCCATATAATGGGAGAAAACATTTCACTAATATAATAATTAATTATTGAATTCCTTTTGCAGATTGGAAGGCATTCTGTGCACATACTTCATAAGGCACTGGTTCTGCACTTTACCAGACAGCTACAGAAAATACAGTAACACAAGTATATACAATGTGCAAATAAGCAAAAGAAGGAAGCAGCAACTAAATCTGTCCTTGGCAGAACTCAGAAAGCTTCCAGAAAAGTTGATGTTTAGGCTAAATTTTGTAGGTAACTTTCTAAAAACACTATTAAAAAGACCACAAGGAAAAATAATGGCTGACTCTTAGTGTTCTTCCTTACTCTACCTATAGTATATCAACACTAGATAACTCTGTCTTCAGAATTAATACAACAAAAATTTTTATTTCCAAAGATCTTAGATATACATGCTAAGCTGTAATTATTTGGTAAATTAACTCATACAAAAAGTATATAATACACACCGTTTCTAAACTTTAAAAAAAAAAAAAAAAAAACCTAAAACAAAACAAAACAAAAACATTGGCTGGGTACAGTGGCTCACACCTATAATCCCAGCACTTTGGGAGGCCGAGGCAGGTGGATCACTTGAGGTCAGGAGTTTGAGATCAGCCTGGCCAACATGGCAAAATGCTCTCTCTACTAAAAATACAAAAATTATCCAGACATGGTGGCATGTGCCTGTAATCCCAGCTACCTGAAGGCTGAGTTGGGAGAATCACTCGAACTGGAGAGGCACAGGTTGCAGTGAGCTGAGATGGTGTCACTGCACTTCAGCTTGGGCAACAGAGCCAGGCTCCA
>NW_016107490.1:3972912-3975824 GCF_001604975.1 Cebus imitator
GGCATGTGCACAGAAAGAAAACTCTGAAAAGATAACACTTCAAGATATTAATAGTAGTCACCTATGACTAGGGAAAACGTTCATTTGTATATTATGAATTATTTTCAATAAGTTTGTAGTTGCATATTATTTTTAAACACAAACCAATAACCTATAAAACTCCACAAATGTGCACAGGTATTTTACAGATACATTTATGTATATTTATATTATTAAAATCTCGACGAAATCACTAATAAAGATCAATAAACATTGAAATTAGTCAGTGAGTTGATGGAAAGGATCAAAATTAGAACATTACATTGTAACTTGGAAAATTTATTCTGGAAAAAACATGACCAAAACATTATAGCAATTCAAGGTTACTAAATGGTAGTTTACAACACAGTACAATGTAGAATACATTCAGATTACATTGTACTCTGCACATATTTAATTTTATTAGATGTAAATGATTTGGAATACTGTAAGAGATCACTTTTCCCATTTAACCCCCAAAATTCCAAAAGTGAAATCTGCTTCAGGTTTCCATTTATATCAGTAGTTTCTAACCTTACGTTCATCACAATATTCCTCTATCAATAACAACTCATTACTTTGATGTCTCTTGGGTAGGTATGAGGTGAGGTTCTCAAAAGGTTACAGAATGAGAGCTCCCTAAGATCTCATCTTCATCTCTCCCAACTTCCAATTCACTGACAGGTATCTTGGAAAGGCAAATATGTTATTACATTAACAACAGAATCCACAATCAAAAAGATTTTATTTTTAATGCTGGATGTACTGGTTAATACAGTTGACCCTTGAACAACACAGGTCTGAAACTGCTACTCCTAAGACAACAAGATCAACCCTTCACCTTCCTCCTCCTCTATTGCCTAATCAACGTGAAGACCATGGTGATGAAGACCTTTATGATGACCTACTTCCACCTGATGAATAGTAAATAAATTTTCTTTTCCCTATGATTTTCTTAATATTTTCTTTTCTCTAGCTTACTTTATTCTAAGAATATAGCATATAATATTATTAACATACAAAATATGCATTAATCAACTGTTTATGTTATTGGTAAGGCTTCTGGTTAATAGCAGGCTATCAGTAGTTCTGGAGGAATCAAGTTATATACAGATTTCTGACTGTATGGAGGGTCAGCATCCTTAACCCCTCTATTTTTCAAGGGCCAACTATATTTTCTTTCATCTCCAAATCCACCCTTTTATACACTTGTTCTATGATGCCAGGGCTAATATATCAAAAACCAAATTCTTCCTTTGCCAGCTGGCTTCCTATTAGGTTCCGCCAGCCTGGTAAATACTTCGGCATTTATCTAGAAGTATTTACCTAGAAGAGACATTTGGTTTCAGCCTTAAGCTTTTTTTAGGCACTCCTAGCACCAGCTTTATCAGGTCCCCTCGGAGAACCTTATAGCAAGTCAGCATATTGCTTTCTCAGAGGCCTAAACCCTGGTTTAGCCCTAAATATTACTGCAAGCTTCTAAGTTCCTGATAATCCAACTACTTACCTAATGTTCCTCAAGATCTAGGGGTAGTAAATGGCTCCTTAGCTGGGTTACCTCGCCATTCCCTTTTTGCTTTTAAAGCCTTCTAACACATACATGTAAAATAGATTCCCTATTTTAAATTTCCTATGTTGAAATACCAACTATGGCTTCTGTTTTCGTAAATGCACCCTCAAACCCAAAGTATATAAATTACTGAGTCCAAATAATCAAGTCAATGTCACAGTTAGATATTAAAATGGCACGATTCATTTCTGCATTCTGGATGATGAAATGAAAAGCATTACTGCTTCATAATCACTACTGCTTTAAAACAATGCCATCAGTTGAGCTACTAGGTTAAATCACAGTAATCTAGAACATATTTCTTAAGCATCAGCATTTTCAGTTTATAAAAATTAATGGAATTCATCATTACAATTCAACATTAACTTCTGCACTTTACCTCTGTTAATCGTGGTATATGAAGACCCTTAGCATGATCACCAGCAGCCTTCCTTGATTTGCCAGGCCAGGTTCTTTTCCTATGGCTTTCCGCTATACCAGACCAGGCAAAGACATCATGATAAGCTAAATCCAAATCGGATGGATCTACTGCAAACTGGCATATTAACTTCAGCAAGCAAGCAAGACAGTCTAGCTGCCACTGTAAATGAAAAGAAATTGTCATTTCCCTATTTTCATTAATTTATAATGGATACTATACAGTTTTGAAATTAAAAGTCCAGAAGATAAAAATAATCATAACTAGTACTTAATCCATGTAGCGTAAAATTTTGTTGCTCAAATATTATGGTCAGTAACAATTCAATCTTATAAAGTATCTAGAAATAAAAAGGGTATACAAGATGTATTTAATGAAATGAAAATGATACTCTCATTGCTTTAATGAAGGCATCATAAAAATGTATGCAATAAACAGCTATGAGATTTTTGAAAAAACATACTGCTCATAATTTACAATATTTTTTAAAAATGAAAATGATGACAAGGATATTATTTATCCATAAAGTTAAGAAACAAAGTATTATCAAAGTATACTATGTTGTTTCTCCACACAAGTGGCACAAACTCTTAATATTTAGGGACCAAAGCAATTCTTAGTAATTCTAGAAAATAATTCAACTAAAAATCTTGCATTTTCCATAACCACATTAAAAATAAACATTTAAAAAATTGTTTTAAACATTGTTTGGGGCCGGGCGCGGTGGCTCAAGCCTGTAATCCCAGCACTGTGGGAGGCCGAGGCGGGTGGATCACGAGGTCAAAAGATCGAGACCATCCTGGTCAACACGGTGAAACCCCGTCTCTACTAAAAATACAAAAAATTAGCTGGGCATGGTGGCACGTGCCTGTAATCCCAGCGACTCAGGAGGCTGGGACAGGAGAA
>NW_016107490.1:3976106-3977245 GCF_001604975.1 Cebus imitator
AAAAAATAAAATTTACAACTGACCGCAAACTAGCTCAATTTAAAAAATGTAGCATACTTTCTTTAAATAAATTAGAATATCGTGTATGTACATGAGTTTTTCAGCTTTTTCTTCAATAGTTCTTAACCTCCTGCTCTCCTGATTCCACTGCCAAATATATTCCTATACAAACATACCAGGAAACAGTACTTCCTTCCTGCAATAATAGCAATACTTTATTACTGACTTGAAAGACAGACAGCAAGATAATTCAGAGACAAAAAAAGTCTTCTCAACAAATTGGTGCTACAAAAACCAAACAGCTGTGCGAAGAAGGAAAAAAATGTCAACAATACATATACAAAAGTTAACTCAAAATGTATTGTTATAGATCTAAATGTAAAAGAAAACTATAAAATTTACAGAAAACAGAGGAGAAAAGTCTTTGTGACCTTGGAACAAATATGTGTAGACTGGAAACAAATTTCATTAAAATTAAAATTTCTCCCCTAAAAGATACTATCAGTATGATGAAAAAGTAAGCCATAGGATGTGTGTGGGGCTTGTCCCCATACATATATCAGAGAAAGACTTCTCCGTAACACTTCAGGGAAAAGATGGTTTTACAATTACATTTCACAAAAGAAGATAAACACACAACCAATAAACACATGACATAATGTTAAAATAAACATCATTAGATGAGGGAAGGACAAGTGAAACTGCCATGAGATAACACTACTATTCCCAATAGAATAGCTCAAATTTTAAAACCCTGGCCATATCAACTTCTGACAAGGATGTGGAATAAATGAAATTCTCATATATTGCAATCTACAACTGTTTTTGGAAAACAGTTTGGCAGCTTCTTATAAGGTTAAGCTTATAAGTGTAAACTCACCATATAATTTAGCAATTTCATTACTTGGTATTAATCTGAGAGAAAAAAACATACATATGCTAAACGACCTGTATGTGAATGTTTATAGAAGCTTTATTTGTAGTAACCCAAACTATAAACCACTCAAATGTCCATCAGTAGGTGAGGAGATAAATGAACTATGGTATACATATACAATTAACACATTACTCAGCAATAAAAACAAACCAAATCCTGATACACATTTAACAACCTCAAAGAGCATTCTGGAAAAAAAAAA
>NW_016107490.1:3978070-3992849 GCF_001604975.1 Cebus imitator
TGTTGACCAGGATGGTCTCGATCTCTTGACCTCGTGATCCACCCGCCTCGGCCTCCCAAAGTGCTGGGATTACAGGCTTGAGCCACCGCGCCCGGCCACATAAGGAATTCTTACAAATCAACAAAGACAAAATCAAATCAAAACCACAACTAGCTACCACTTTATGCAATAGGATACCTTAAATAAAAAAGACAGTAATGGCCTGGCACAGTGACTTGCGCCTATAATCTCAGCACTTTAGAAAGCTGAGGCAGGCGGATCACAAGGTCAGAAGATCCTGGCTAACACGGTGAAACCCTGTATCTATGAAAATAAAAAAAATTAGCCAGGCATGATGGTGCGTGCCTGTAGTCCCAGTTACTCAGGAAGCTATGGCAGGAGTGAACCCCGAAGGCAGAGGTTGTAATGAGCCGAGATTGCCCCACTGCACTCCAGCCTGGGCAACAGAGAGAGATTCAGTCTCAAAAACAAACAAACAAAAAACATTGTAACAAGTCTTGGAAAGGATATGGAGAAACTGGAACCCTCACATATTGCTGGTAGCAATGTAAAATGGTGGGGCTTTGCTAAACTGGCAACTCCTCAAAAAGCAATTACACCGGACCCAGAAATTGCACTCTATACCGGACACAAATGTTTGCAACATTATTGATAATAGCCCCGAAATGGAAACAACACAAATGTTCACCATCTGATCAATCTTCTGCTCCCTGGATTCAGCTGCGACTGAACAAACATTTCAACAAAGATGTATGAATGAGAGAATGAGAGAGAGAGAGAGAGAGAGAGAGAGAGAGAGAGAGAGAGAGAGAGTGTGTGTGTGTATATAAAAACACACACACGTACATGCATACATGCTTATGAATGGTCAACAGAGACATAAAAAGCTACTAAAGCTCCTTAGCTTTGGGAAAATGTAAATGTTAGAAATCACAATAAGATACCACTTAAGTAGTGGCAAGGTATGCTACTACTGCTAAGAAAATGCCCAAAAGAAGTGAAAACGTATTATCCACACATAAACTTGTAAACAAATGCTCACAATACTCAAAGTGTAGAAATAACCCACAAGCCTCTCAACTGGTGAATGAATAAACATCATGTGGTATAATTATAAAAAGGAATGAATTGCTGATACTTGCTACTTAACAAGGATGAATCTTGCAAATAGGCTAAGTGAAACAAACCAATCACAATGGACCAAACATTGCATGGTTCCATTGACAGGAAATGTCCAGAATAGGCAAATCCATAATAGTGGTTGCAAAGGGCTAAAGCATTTGGCGGGGAGGTTTCTTTTGAGGTGATACAACTGTTCTGGAACTAGATGCTGGTCATGATAACACAATTTTGTGAATATTGTAAAAACAGTACATTTTGAAGGAGTAAATTGATTGCATGTGAACTATATCTCAAAAAATTTTTTAAAGGTATATTTCAACTAAACTCATTTGAAAAGGAAAAAAAGTTAAGAAACAAGAACAATCCTGAGCTTAGAAGTATTTCATAATATTAAGAGAGATGCATTATAAACAACAAGTATCACTTGACCTCAAAGCAATTTGTATCTTAGACATGCTTTGCATCTTGGGCATCATAAAAAGCTACAATAAGCCATGTATTGGCAATAAAATGTTCTTAGCAGTAACGCTTCAGGAAAGTAGCTATAATTTCAAGTAAAACAGAGAAAACCTTTAGCACAGGAGTGTCCAATCGTTTGGCTTCCCTGGGCCACACTGGAAGAACAACAACTGTCTTGGCCTACACCTAAAATACACTAATGACAGCTGATGAGCTAAAAAATTTGGACACGAGTACATGATATCAAATCATTACACCAGGAATTTTAAAAAATAAAAAACAAACAGAAACTAAGAGAATACTTGAATTCAGTGTTTGCCAATGCTAACCTGATTTGATGGAAGAAAATGGAATGTCCTTTACATTGAGCTCGAAAGTGGCCTGTGCAGTTTTGTGTATCATTATGAAGGTTTAAATATTCTACAAGCAATTTTATTTTCATATAGTACTTCTTCAAATTCACAGTGCTAAAGTATCATTTTTTAAAATTTCCTTTTTTCTTTTTCTTTTTGAGATGGAGCTTCGTTTTTGTCGCCCACGCTGGAGCACAGTGGTGCAATCTTGGCTCACTGCAACCTCCGCTTCCCGGGTTCAAGCGATTCTCCTGCCTCAGCCTCCCGAGTAGCTGAGATTACAGGTGCCTGTCAACACACCCAGTTAATTTGTGCATTTCGGTAGAGATGGGGTTTCACCATTTTGGCCAGGCTAGTCTCGAACTCCTGACCTCAGGTGATCCGCCCACCTCAGCCTCCCAAAGTGCTGGAATTACAGGTATGAGTCACTGTGCCTGGCAAAATTTTCATTTTCTTATCCAAGTTCACCGAAAAAAAAAAACCTTGCATTTTGTTGAGGAGCAATACTTTAATAAAGTACTATAAAAATACAGCACCAATGTCTAATTGCTATAAAAACTGCTAAAGGCTTACTCTCAATTTCTGTATCTATCCCAATGCAAACCAGTCAACATGGTCTGGAAACACATTTTTTAGTATTACTGCTATAAAGGAAGAAATGATCAAAACAAAACAAAGTTTTAAAAAAACCTAAGATGTAAACCAAATTTTTAAAAAGCAACCAAACTTTATATTAATATATAACCTATCAACTTAAAGGAAACATGTTTATGAACTGGCCACAGTTTGGAGTAATTTAGCACAAGAATTTTTTAATAAAATTAACATGAAAAACACTTTTCCATAATTAGTTTATCAAATTCTATGTTTTAAAATTCATTTCTGCTATATTCCATACTTTATTATAACGCACTATATGGCAAAAGCTATACTTGCTGATGAAATGGAAGTGTTTCAAATGGGTAACTACTGTAACTAGCTGAAACAGTAAATTTCCACTTACCACAGTCCACGATTCCTGCTCTTTAGGCTCTAGAATTCCAGAATTAAAAATTTCTAGTAACTGTTGAAGCCCTCCAGCAGCAACAAACTGTAAGCAATTGTGAAAATAATAGTAAGAGAAAAGTAGCCACTACATAATGCAGTAACGCTTCTTGATTTAGTAACTAGATATGTAAAATATTAAATATCTTTTATTTACACAATTATAACAATTTAAATTACCAAAATGATTTCTATACAAAATAAGAAGATAAAGTCCTACTTTCAAGAATTTAAGGGTGGGCGCAGGGGCTCATGCCTGTAATCCTAGCACTTTGGGAGGCCAAAGCCAGAGGATGACTTGAGGCTAGGACTTTAACACCAGCCTAGGTAACAAAGGAAGACCTCATCTCTACAAAAAATAAAAAAATTGGCCAGATGTGATGGCTTACGCCTGCAGTTTAAGCTACTAGGGAGGCTGAGGCAGGAGGATCACCTGAACCCGGGAGGTCAAGGCTGCAGTGAGCCATGATCATGCCACTGCAATCCAGCCTGGGTGACAAGGTGAGATGCTGTCTCAAACCAAATAAACAAAACTTTAAAAATATATATACTTGAAAGAGGCTATAAACATATTTATATTCCTCTAGGCATTTAGTCCTAGACACTGGGACGTTCTCACAGTGTCTTTTTTTGCTCCCCAGGCTGGAGTACAGTGGTGCAATCTCTGCCTCCTGGGTTCAAGTGATTCTCCTGCCTCAGCCATCCGGGTAGCTGGGATTACGGGTGCCGTGCTACCACACCCAGCTAATTTTTATTTTTTTAGTAGAGATAGGGGTTTCACCATGTTGGCCAGGCTGGTCTCAAACTCCTGACCTGGTGATCCACCTGTCTCAGCCTCCCAACATGCTGGATCACAGGTGTAAGCCACCACATCTGGCCTCTCACAGTATTTCAATGGAGAAAAATCAGAGCTAAAAATAGGTGTACTAAGGCATTAAATAATCTCAGATTATTCCAACTTAAAGTAATACATGATTTTAAAACTATTATTTAATAGTATATTAGTCTAAAAACAATGAAGAATTATGGTACCCACTTCTGAAAAACTGGAGACAAATTATTTTTATCAATACATTGAAAAACACATGATCAAACCTTGCAACTCCAGGAATTTTTACTATTTTCCACTTGATCCTCGCTTGAATCATCTGAATCTGGATAAAGATCACTGTAACTTCCCTATGAGAAAGGCAACAAAATAAGGGAGAATGGCAGAAGAATTATTCTAGAATGGAAAAGATAATATCTTATAGAATTTCGCTCCAGAGAGAATACAAATATTTAATGATAATAATGAAAATGCAATTACCGTTGACTCTCTCCTTATTCTTCTATTAGGTTTTCCCAGTGCTTCAATAATTTCCAGAGCATACAATAGCTTGTGAGCGCTCTTAATTTTGAGAAGCTCTTTCCAATTAAATCCATCATTACTCTTAAATTAGAAAAACATGTTTCTCAAGCCAACTTACTCAGGGAACACAAAAAAGAAAAACTTTAAACAAACTGACACTACATAAAACCTCAAAATATTATATATACTTTAAAATATATTAAAACATACATGAAGGCTAGTTATTAACTGGTACAAATGGTATGCTTAAAACATCAATTATTCATTAAATTTTCTGAAAATAAAACCAATTAAATTAATACATAAACAGCAGCATGGGCAAATAATTATAACTTGTTAATCTACCCAGTTGAAAGAAGAAACAAAATTATATAGTCTAGTTGAGTGGGTAAACTTCTGAAGATGGTGATGAATTAAATGTCTGTATTTAATACTTACAACTACATATTTAAAAGTCATGCAAATATATGAACTCAGGAACACTGCTGTTTTCTATTGTCAATTCATGAAATAATATAATTCACACTTAATGTGCATCTTTGAAATGCTATTACTAGTGCTACTGTAAGTCATCATTCAGCATTTTCAAGAGCCCATCTTCTAGACTTCCAAATCATGTGAGATATTGGACCTCCTACAATCACATGATAATGTTCCAAATCCTAGAATTAGCATAACATTAGGACATCTGTTTTTGCATTCATCCTATAGGAGTTCTTTCGGAGATCTCCTCAAATAAACTATGTATCATATACCTTTTAAAAACAATCTTTAAGCCAGGAGTAGAAGCTCACGCCCGTAATCCCAGCACTTTGGGAGGCTGAGGTGGGCGGATCATTTGAGGTCAGGAGGTAGAGATGAACTTGGCCAAAATGGGAAAACCCTGTCTCTAGTAAAAATAGAAAAATCAGCCAGGCATGGTGGCACATGCCTGTGGTCTTAGCTACTGGGGAAAGTCAGGGGAGGATTGCTTGAGTCCTGGTGGCTGAGGTTGCAGTAAGCTGAGATCATGCCACTGTACTCTAGCCTAGGTGACAGAGTGAGACCCTATCTCAAAAATGAATAATTAAATGAAAACAATCTTTAATGTTGAAGACTTTAAAAAGATATCCAACACATGTGAGGTGATGTCCAGATGGAAATAAATTATCATACAGATATTAAATTTCTTTGCCTCATTTTCCCCAGTAGAGTCAGTTAACTTGTATAAGCACAGAAAAGAAACACTGATGCACGTCATTTCACCTTGGTTTATTTTCTCTAAACATTACTTTTTGTTACTGAGAACAAAAAGCAATATTCAAAACACACTGTAATAAGAAAAAACACTAATATAAAATGGCAAACCCTATTTCATAATTTTAGAAAACATCTTCATCTTCCATTTAGCCTATGATATGTTATTCACCCTCACTAAACAAATGAACATTAAAATGAAGTGGCACTTTTTACCTATTATATGGGTAAAAACTATATTCAGATTTACTGAGGGTATGTCAACAGGCAGTATTCTACACTGTCAATAGGAACGTAAACTGGTAACAGCCTCTAGGAGAGTAAAGAGATTCTGTGGGCTCACCTGTTCATCTGAGATATTCTGGAATGCCATCAACATATTAGGACATGTAGGAAGAAGCATCAGTAGCTCCCAGACACGCCTAGAAAGATTTTCCGCATGAAGATGAAGTTCTTCACATCTTAAACTCTACAAATAAAAACAACTGCTTTATCAAAACACATCAGAAGAAAAAAGTTTAAGCTCAAATTTTTGCATAAAACCACCAAATCTGCTAATATTTTTAAGTCTCATTTTCTGAAAAGTGAGACATGAAACGTTTGTTATATGACACATAATATTTGAGAAAATACTCAAAGCAGTGTTTTTTCACCTTCTTACTGAACATTTTTCTAGAACAGCCTTCCTCTAAGACTGATCATGTATGTGCCTCAGGAAACTTTGGAAATAAAACTGAAAACATCTGTTTAAAGTCCATTCTAGCAAATTTCAATATGACTACCACCTATTTCCATTTTGCGAATCACTACTCTAAGCACAATAAAGACTTGGTGAATTAAATCCTTGAACTTCCATTTAGGAAAAGAGCCTATCTGTTTCTCTTATTTTGCTAATCTTAAACCTCATTTTCCAGTCTCAGATGAGCTAAGAAGAAAGCAAACAATTTTAAAGACCTACTTTCTTCCATTATCATTTGTTAAATCTGAATTCAGAAAGGTGTTAAGAGTAAGCTAAATAACATTTCAGAAACTATTTTGGAAATAGGCGATTAAAAAAAATTAAAGTACCACCCTGAGAGGTAAAAACAGTAAAAGCTAAATTCCCAGTTTTGGTATTTTCCACAGACTATAAATTTATTACTATTACTACTATCATAGTAATTATTTGCTATAGTATGGTCTAGAGATGTTCTATAAACCTATAAAAAGAAAATTACTTCTTTTGGTATGAAGGCAGAAAGTTGGGTACACTCTGATGGCAAGGAAATCTTAGAAAGTTTCAACGTAAACTTGGTGTTTCACAAGCTCGAGGAACAAAGAAACAGAAGCAACCCCCAAGTAACACCTGTGCTTTATTTACTTGAGGAAATGACACTCAAGAGTTCTTCAATAAAACAATTCATTCCTTTGTAAATAACTATTAAAGAGAGAGAAAGATTGAATTCTATACAAAAAAGGATTTGAAGGAAAAAAATCTTCCAAGTGTGCATAACTATGTTCTGTTATGGCTGAAAGCCTCCTGAGAGATCCTTTCTTTTTACATTTCTGTTTAACTCTCATCAGGACCAAACCTATCTTATTCAGCAAAGAATCCCTGTATCTAGCTGCCAAAAATAAAATTCAATAAACTGCTAAAACAATGAAATGCTTTCCCTCTGGTTTAAGCCTCACTCAGACTAACATAACAGCCTATTAACTGGATCTTTTATCACTGGTCTTGGTTTTCTCTATTACATCCTCCATACAAACATCTAAATTTTGTTTCTAAGAGCCCAGGAAAGAGCTCATTTTGCAGCTTAAAACTAGCCATAATGGTGGATTAAAAAAAAAAAAAAATCATGTAATGTCTTTTTGCAGTATAGGTTACAGAGTACCTTTCTGTCCTAGTATTTAAATTACACTATGCTCATATTCCCAGTTCCTCAAACATGTCATTTGCTTTAAGGAAGAAAATCTGTAATGCTAACTAACTTCACTCTTATCAGTAACTGGACCCAATTTGAACAACTCCTCTTTTGAAAAAAACCTTCTGTAAATTTTCATCCCCCTCCTCTCTAATACATGGAATAGAACACCAGCACTAGGGGAGAAAAGGGAGGTTCATGGGCACCTTTTATTGATTATTCTGCTTGAAAACACAATGGAGATTTCTTGGGAGTTTAACAATGTACCGTCACCTGAGAAACTGAGGTATACGAAACCAAGGGCTGAATGGCAGCCCATTGCATCCATAATCAAACACATCATGGAAATGGGAAGAAGTCACTTAACCATCTTGGGGAAGAAAGAAAAGAATACTAGCCTAACACAGAGAAAACCATCAAAATACTACCATTTTACCTGCCCCTCAATCTCAAAATTGTGACTCACTGCATAAGCTATTTGAATACATGAAAAGGTCTTAGAATAAGTCCATTTACAGGCATTGTTTTAAGTCCAGGCAAGGTGGCCCACGCCTGTGATCCAGTACTTTGGGAGGCCAAGGCAGGTGGGTCACCTGTCAGCAGTTCGAGGCCAGCCTGATCAACATGAAGAAAACCTTTCTCTACTAAAAACACAAAGTTAGCCGGACGTGGTGGTGCATCCCTGTAATCCCAGCTACTCAGGAGGCTGAGGCAGGAGAATCGCTTGAACCCAGGAGGCGGAGGTTGTGGTGAGCCAAGATCGCGCTATTGCACTCCAGCCTGGGTAGCAAGAGCGAAACTCCATCTCAAAAATAAATAAATAAATGTTAGTAAATTGAAAATCGCTCCTTTAAGTGATGTCATATACACGCTTGTCACTGAATGTCATCTTCAGGCTGGGCACAGTAGTTTAAGCCTATATTCCTAGCACATTGGGAGGATCGCTTGAGGCCAGGAATTTAAAACCAACCTGGGCAACACAAAAAGACCATATCTACAAAAAACTTTTAAAAATTAGCCAGGTGCACTGACATGCGCCTGGAGTTCCACTTAGGAAGCTGGGGCAGCAGGATCCCTTGAGCCCAAGAGATAAAGGGGCTATACTGAGCTATAATCATACCACTGCTCTCCAGCCTAGGTGACAACAGTGAGACGGTGTCTCCAAAAAAATAAAAAATAAAAAAACAAAACAAAACAAAACAAATGCCATCTTTATAGTGATAACCCACAAACCATTTTTCTAGATTATACTCTTTCTCTGAGTTTCAAACTTATGTATCCAAATGATTACTTGATATCTCCACTTGATGTCCTTCAGTCATCCATCTATCCTCCATCTCAAATGGAATCCGCGCTGTTGCTCAAGACAGAAACCCAATGCCATTTCTGTCTTCCTTCTCTTCATTCCCTACTCCTAAAACCCAAACCACCACCAAGTGTTGTTGTTTTGACTTGTCTGTTTATTTCCACTGCTGCCATCCTATGCCAGGGCACTATCAACTCCTTCCTGGACTAGTATATCAAATGCTTTACTGAATTTGTTACTTTTGCCAAAGAAACTTAATAGGTATAAAACAAAAATCAGAATATGTGTTTATCCACTGTTTAAAATCTTTTAATGACATCCACTTTGAGTAAAATGGAAATGACTCACAATGATCCAAAAGGTTTACATTATTTCGCTCTGCCTACCTTTCCAATTTCATTGCCCTCATTCTACTCTCCCATCCTCCTCCACATTCTCCTTCCTAGCTCTCTAACAATTCCGGAACCTGCCTAACTTCTTATATCAAGCATTTCTCCAGGAACCTTTTCTCCAGATTACTCTATCCAGACCATTTCTCATCTTTTTAACTGGCTTTTCATCCTTCTAGCTCAGATTATATAAAGCCTCCTACAGAGAGCCCTTTCAAGATAAAAGTATTGATTAAAACAGTATATCTGGATCATGTTAAGTAAATAGTTAATGAATATACAAATGGGTTCCTAATTTTGTTTTTTTTTTTTTTTTTTTTTTTTTTTTTGAGACGGAGTTTCGCTCTGTCGCCCAGGCTGGAGTGCAGTGGTGCAATCTCAGCTCACTGCAACCTCCGCCTCTGCGTTCAAGCGATTCTCCGGTCTCACCCTCCAGAGTAGCTGGGATTACAGGTGCACACCACCATGCCTGGGTAATTTTTGTATTTTTAGTAGAGATGGAGTTTTACCATGTTAGTCAGGCTGGTCTCAAACTCCTGACCTCGTGATCCGCCTGCCTCAGCCTCCCAAAATGCTGGGATTACAGGCGTGAGCCACTGGGCCAGGCCCAATTTTACTACTCTTAAAAGATTACCAAAGGCTGGGCATGGTGGCTCACGCCTGTAATCCCAGCCCTTTGGGAGGCCGAGGCGGGCAGATAACTTGAGGTCAAGTGTTCGAAACCAGCCTGGCCCATATGGTGAAACCCTCGTCTCTACTAAAAATACAAAAATTAGCTGGGCATGGTGGTGGATGCCTATAATCTCACTACTTGGGAGGCTGTGGCAGGAGAATTGCTTGAACCCAGGGGGTGGAGGTTGCAGTGAGCTGAGATCATGTCACTGCACTCCACCCTAGGAAACAGAGTAAGACTTCGTATCCAAAACAAAACAAAACAGAGAAAATTATAATTTTATTTTATAATCTATAGTTTTATTCAAGTTACTATATCCTCTCAACAGAAAGACAAAACAAGATTTGTGAAAATCATAGTCACCTCACTATCATCCACTGCCACTTTTCCTGAGGGTGGTTTAAATGATGCAAGCATCTCTAATAAATCAAAAAGAGTAGTTAAATGAGGTTCTTGTAAAAGCAAAAGCATTGGAATGTTGTCCTTCTGAGGGGGTGGGAGGCAAGATGCTGGCAGCTGAACACCTTCCCCTTTCCGTTCTCTCCTTGGTGCACCCAAAGATACAAATACCATCTATTAAAAAAACAAAACAAAACAAAACAGGAAAAAACAAAAAATTTATGCATATCAAGTTTTTTGGTTTAATAGAACAAATCTGAAGCATAAAATAACTTCACTTAGAATTTTAATATAACAAAGCAATAAGAGCTGTTTTTAAATTAGACCTGTGTCTGTTCAACTGATGACTATAAACAGATCATTAAAACTCAAACCACATTTTATATATGTACCTGCATATCCTTAAAACCAAGCTCATGAAGTGCTTTTTCATCATAATCTGTTGTCAACTCATGTCCAGATGAAATCATCCTGACAGGTCCCATGAGGCCTCCTTAAAAACAGCAGAATATGGAAATAATTTGTTTTACAGAATTAATTTATTTGCTGACAAAAAGATGTAGTTATAGCAATTAAGCACACTACATGCAAAGCTTAAATATAATTCCAACCCTCCAGATTTTAGGTAAAGACAGTAAATTCAATAGATTGAGAATAGTTATTTTTAGAATGCATGAAGTCCTTTTTGCTGCCTACATCTTCAACTTCATTTCCCACCATCTTCCCTACCTCACTAGGTTCAGCCAACTGGCCTCCTTGACCTTTCTTGAAAATACCAAGTATGTTCCCATCTCAAGGACTAAGATTCCTCTCCAGAAATTCAAGATACTTATTCTCTCACCTCTTTCAAGCCTCTCATCCAATGGGAGCTTTCTCCTTATTACCCAATCTAAAAGCCTCATTTCATCATTAACCCTTTACTCTGCTTTATCTTTCTTTAAAGCACTTATTAATATCTCATATTTATGATCTGGGAAGGGAAGCGAGGGTGGGGAGAAGGAACAGAAGGAAGTAAAGAAAAAAGGGAAGGAGAAAGGAAAAATGGAAGGAAAAAGGAAAGAAAAACAGAAACGAAATGAAGAAAGATAAATTCCCAGTTCCACAGGGGCAGAGATGTTTTATTCACACATGCATTCTAGGCACTAAAAAGGAATAGACATTCAAATTAAGTATTGCATAATGCACAATGTTTTAGGGGAAAAAAAGATTAGAGCTGAAAAATTAAGAAAAATTTTATGTTTGATGAAAAATTTAAACTTTAAAAATATTGCTAAGCTTCATTCACTTGATGTAGAAAAACTCCAATGAACAGACACTGAACAATTGCTTTCAAGAAAAATGAATGGGGTAAGGCTATTCTTTTCATAATGACACATAACATTTTAAAATTACCTTTCCCTCCACATGAATAAAGAAGGTCTGTGGGAAAATATTTCAAACACAGAAAAGGAACAGGTTTTTCTCCCAAGAAGAGTCATTTTGGCAACTTGTCTTAAGCACAATCGTTTTATAACTAAATTGCTAATCACTGTGCAGCTAAATCTATGATTCTTTCCCTTCTCATTATTTCTAGCCCTCAATCCTGGCCCTCAAAATGGTCTGACAAATATTCAGTCCTATTTTCTTCTAAATTTTCCTACCACTTATTTTGTTAATAGGAATATGACTTTTTAAACATATCCTAAATATTAGAAAAAGAGGGGGTTATTTCCCCAAACAAGTCATAGATGACTAATTTTCAGTATTCATTCTGTATTATTTAACTAACAATTCCCACACCAAAATCATATTATGCTTTAAATGTTTATATAGCTAGTATAGAAATTAAACTTTCTATTATCCTTTTGGATTTTCCTCCCAGAGCTTTTTTGTAAAGTACCAATTTACTGACCTCCCAGAGCTTCTAATATTGCTTATTCGTACAGGTAACTTCACAGTAGTTTCATCAAATTTTAAACAAAAATCACACTGGGATTTTAGATATAACATTAAAAAAAATAATAAATTGCCAGGTGCGGTGGCTCAAGCCTGTAATCCCAGCACTTTGGGAGGCCGAGGCGGGTGGATCATGAGGTCAAGAGATCAAGACCATCCTGGTCAACATGGTGAAACCCCGTCTCTACTAAAAGTACAAAAAATTAGCTGGGCGTGGTGGCGCGTGCCTGTAATCCCAGTTACTCAGGAGGCTGAGGCAGGAGAATTGCCTAAACCCAGGAGGCGGAGGTTGCGGTGAGCCGAGACCGCGCCATTGCACTCCAGCCTGGGTAACATGAGTGAAACTCCGTCTCAAAAAAAAAAAAAAAAATAATAATAATAATAATAATAAATTTACTTAACATCTTCACAATACTTAGTATGCACACATGCTATTTCAATTTACTCAGCTGTCCACTTATGTCAAAAAGTTTTATTCTCACATTTATAATAATAATAATAATAAATTTACTTAACATCTTCACAATACTTAGTATGCACACATGCTATTTCAATTTACTCAGCTGTCCACTTATGTCAAAAAGTTTTATTCTCACATTTTACAAAGACCTCCTCACATCTTTTTTTTTTTTTTTGGAGACAGAGTCTCACTCTGCCACCCAGGCTAGAGTGCAGTGGCACAATCTCAGCTCACTGCAACCTCAGCCTCCCGGTTTCAAGCTAATCTTGTGCCTCAGACTAGACAGGACTATTATGCCCAAGTAATTTTTGTATTTTTAGTAGAGACGGGTTTCATTATGTTGGCTAGGCTGGTCTCAAACTCTTGATCTCAAGTGATCAGCCTGCCTCGGTCCCCGCAAAGCGCTGGGATTACAGGCATGAGCCACCACGCACAGCCAGATTATCGCCAACATTTTAAAATTGCTATTGCATACTTGATTTCTTCAATGACCTATCATCATGTTGCTCACAAATTATAATTGAATAACAGCTATACTATTTCATAGCATATTTTATTTTATTCAACTCATTTTGTATTATACAAAATGAGAAGAAAAATAAATGCTTATAAAGCAGTATGCTCATTAAGAAAAGCTTTGGCTACTGGATGGATACAAATTCTGTATTAAACTTTTAATACTTGGTAGTTTTGTTTTTTGAGACAGTCTCACTCTGTCACCCAGGCTGGAGTGCAGTGGCACGGTATTGGCTCACTGCAACCTCTGCCTCCCTGGCTTAAGTGATTCTCGTGCCTCAACCTCCCGAGTAGCTGGGATTACAGGTGCACACCACCAAGCCCAGATAATTTTTGTATTTTTAGTAGAGACAGGGTTTTGCAGTGCTGGCAGGTTGGTCTTGAACTCCTGGCCTCAAGTGATACTCCCACCTCAGCCTCCCACAGTGCTGGGATTAGAGACGAGCACCGCGCCTGGCAATATTTTGGTAGATTTTTATTAAATGCCTATTCTATCTTGCTGAGACTATTAAATGTAATGATTATAAATCTCTGCAATATTAAAACACTCTTAGTCATGATTAACTGCTACAATAATACAGTGATTTGTGCCTTAATTTGTTGGATACTCTAATTAAGCATGCATAAATTTGTTCCAAAAGAGAACTGCAATGGCTAGGGTTTTATTTAGGATAATGGCCCGTATGTGATGTGAGACAGGCTTATATTCTGTGCGTTAATGACAAGTGTTATGGTCTGAATATATGTTTTCCCCAAATTCGTATGGTGCATCCTAATTTCCAAGGCAATGATATTTGGAGGTAGGGCCTTTTGGAGGTTATTAGGTATTAGGCAGAGCCCTCCAACAATGGGAGTGGCGTCTCTACGAAAGAGGCCCAAAGGAGCTTGCTTGGGCCTTCTACTTCGTGAAGACACAGCAATAAAGCACCATCTCACCATCTATGAGAAAGCTGTCACTAGACACCTGAATCTGCTGGCACCTTGATCTTGGAATTCCCAGGTTCCAGACCATGAGAAATAAATTTCTTTTATTTGTAAGCTACCCCGTTTATGGTATTTTGATATAGCAGGCTGGATGGACAATGACAACACATTAATGTTGCTTCTTATGGCTGAACTAGATTTTATGATACATTGAACTGCTTTCTATCTTTTACTACCTTTGGGAAGATCTTTTTAACATAAGAAATGCTTATTCCTTATCAGTTCTTAGAATTTCTACCTTTAAAAAATTAAAATATTAATGAATGTTTCAAGACAAAACAAAACCTTAAAGACTCTTGATTTGATTGAATACTGAACACACATGTAATTTTTCCCCTTTACAACTCAAATAAAATACATTTTAACAATTTTACAGACACAGGCCAGGTGTGGTGGCTCACACCTGCAATCCCAGCACTTTAGGAGGCCAAAGAGGGCAGATCACGAGGTCAGGAGTTCGAGACCAATCTGGCCTGGTGAAATCCTGTCTCTACTCAAAATACAAAAATTACCTGGGCGTGGTGGCGTGTACCTGTAGTCTCAGCTACTCAGGAGGCTGAGGCAGAAGAATTGCTTGTCAAAACCCAGGACACAGAGGTTGCAGTGAGCCAAGATCATGCCACTGTACTCTAGCCTGGGCGACACAGC
>NW_016107490.1:3992894-3997023 GCF_001604975.1 Cebus imitator
AAAAAAAAAAAAAAAAAAAAAAAAATTCACAGACATTAACTGACAAGAAAAAAAAAAGAGATCAAAGTTTACAAGATGATCACCAAATGAATTTGTGATGAACAGCAAGCCCCAAAAAACATAAATTGCAAAATGATCTAGCATAAGAGTAAGATCAAAATCTAACCCTCATACATACAAAAGGAAGAAAGAAAAGAAACAGTGCCTCAGAAATCTGCAAGACCTTACCAACAGCCTAGAAACAGAAAATGAACGGGTAAGGAGAGAAGTAAAAGAGAAAAAATGAAGCAACATATAATTGCTACCTTTTCTAAGTTTGATAGAAGTTATAAACTCATAGATCTAAGAGATAAACTAAACCCAGATCTCAAACATAAAGAAAGGCATATTCACAATCAAAATGCTGAAAAATCAATGTTAAAGAAACATCTTTAAAGCCAACCACAGAAAAAAAAACAAAAAGACACAGGAGGTAAAGGACAAAAGGAAAACCACTGAATCAGGTCACAAACTTTACAAGCCAAATAGCAAACAACAATTCTAAAGTCCTGAAAGAGGAAAAAATCCTCATGTCCAGTGAATTTGATGTCCAGTGAAAATATCCATCAACAATGAAGGCAAAATAAACATTTTTAAATAAACATTTTTCTAGACAAAAAACAGCTTGAGAAAATTTGTCACCAGAAGACCGAGAGTACAAAGCTTTAAAGGAAGTTTACTAGAATGAAGGGGGAAAGGTCAGGTACAGTGGGTTATGCCTGTAAATCTAGCACTCTGGTAGGCCAAGGTGGGAGGACTGCTTGGGCCCAGGAGTTTGAGACTAGCCTGGGCATCATGGTAAAACCGTGTCTCTACAAAAAATACAAAAATCAGCTGGGCATGGTGGCTGGCACCTGTACTCCCTGCTACTCAGGAAACTGAGGTGGGAGAATCACCTGAGCATGGGAGGTTGAGGCTGTGGTGAACCATGATCATCCCACTTCACTCCAGCCTGGGTAACAAAGTGAGACCCTGTCTCAAAAAATAAATAAAATAAAATAACAAAAAGAAAGCTGGAAAAGAAACCAAATAGAAACTAAGATCTATGCACAGGAATGAAAAGCATCAGAAGTGCTAAATATGTGCTAAAAAAGAAAGGAGATGGGACAAATAGAAAATTAAAGAATTACATTAAATGTAAATAATCTAAACAGTAGAGACAGTATCAGAATAAACAAAAAAGCAAAATTAAACAATTAAGAAAAAATGCTAATCTCAAAAAGATATTTCAACTATAAAAACAGGCTTTTTTTTTTTTTCCAGAGAAAAAAGAGCTCTTATATATTAAAAGAATGACAAAAATGAAATCAGTAGAAGGACTGCAAAATAAAGATGATAACATCTCTCAGGAACTTGAGTTACGACTTACAAAAAAGAAACACAAAAAAGATAAATTAGGAAGAGTCCAAGAGATGAAACATCTAGTTAATGGATGTGCTCTATAAAGAGAGAAAATGATAAAATAGAAGACAAGAAATCTATGAACGATTTCAGGAAAATTTCTCCAAACTGAAAAATATAACCTGCCAAACTGAAAGGGCCCAATGCTAAATAGCTAAATATGTAAATACTGAAGCATCCATCACAATCATTGGAAACAGACCTATACTCAGGCCCAGAACACTAAGAAAAAGGTGAAGACTGATTATCTCTGTAAGTAAAAATACTACATGTTAACTGGGCACAGTGGCTCAGGCCTGTAATCCCAGCACTTTCAGAGGCCACAGCAGGCAGATGGCTCGCGCTCAGGAGTTCAAGACCAACCTAGGCAACATAGCGAAACCCTCTTTCTACAGAAAATACAAAAAATTAGCCAGGAATAATGGTGTCCGCCTATAGCCCCAGCTACTCAGGATGCTCAGGTAGGAGCATCACTTGAATCTGGAGGTTTCAGTGAACCAAGATCGTACCACTACACTCCAGCCTGGGTGACAAGGGAAGGCTGTCAAAACAAACAAACAAACAAACAAACAACTACATGTAAAAAATATCAGAATTCAGAGTGGCTTCAGAATTCAACAGCAATAATGAAATCAAGAAACAATGGAGAAGTTCCTCTAAAATTCTGCACCAAAACAATTTCCTACTTAGAATTCTATACCCAGCTAATTTATCATTTGGGTATGAAAATATGAGATACCTATTTTTAATGATGCAAGGAATCAAAAACCCCTGTTAATCATCTCACAAGAAACCACTGAACACAACACTTCACTGTATTCCAGAAAGACACACACAAAGACAACCAATAATGAGAATGGTATGGATAATGGAAACAGAACATCCAACACAGGAGAGGAGAATTACTAGATGGATGACAGAGATATCACACAATCCCTGCTGTGCCCCAAATATGTGGACAATTAGTAAGATCAGTGTGACCTTAGAGAAATGCTTTATTGAGGGTTATCATGACTCAGACCACTGCTGCCATTGTACTATCTTCTCTATGTTACAAAAGAATGGACAATGAACTTGGCCCAGTTCTTATCTGTAGTTGGACTGTCTTCACAAAGTGCTAGCGAGGTTCCTGCTCTCACCTCCATGTCCTACTGCTTGAATCAGCAGAGGACATTTATTTCATCCTACAGAAGAAATTCTGCCTTGACCTACTCCTTAGAGTTATGGTAGATCATGAAGAGCTTAGAAAAAGAAAATAAAATACAAATTCAATGAAGATATTTCTGTTGGATATTCCATTATTTTTATCAACATTATAGCACTAGGATATGTCTTAACTGTGCTGAGACCTATACTTAAGAGCTTCCCTACTGATATCCCCAAATTAGGTTATATAGATTTGTAGGGAAGATTTATAGCTTGTCATCTTCTGCAATCCTTTATCTAATAATAGACATATGTTCCTTTTTCTTAATCCACTATGTTTGTGGTTGCTAACCTGTTTCACAAAACTAAAATGGAACACATACATGGAGGTAAAACTATATAGAACAATAACAACGTTAAGAAATTCAAAAATCAAGACAGTGTTAAGGGGAAGTGGGAATGATGTTATTGGGTAGGGACACAATAGTAGCTTCTACTAATATTCTAGTTCCTAATCTGGATGGTAGGTACATGAGTTTTCCACTTCAGTATTTTCATACATTCTACATACAATACATTTCAACCTAACGAAATCAGATACCTTTGTATCCAGAAATTCCATAATGAGGTATTTATCCAATATACATGAAATAATATAGACAAAGATATTCTGTCACATTGTTTGCAATAGCAAAAGAATGAAAATGTCCATTAATAGAGAAAAGGCAAAATAAATCAAGTTATTACTATATAGTGACCTATGCAGATCTCAAGAATGAGGTAGCTTACTACATGAATTAATACAAAATGTTTTCTAAGATAATGATATGCCTTACAAGCAAAGAGTAGAACAGTAAAGATGGAATTCTACCATTTGTATTTTAAATATATATGTATATTAACAGTCTTACATTTTATCTTGATATCTCTGGAAAGAGATATCAGAAACCGTTTAACACCATGTGCCTCAGGAAAAGGGAAACTGGGTGGTTCACAGATGGGGCTAGGAGGTCAACTTTTCCACATTATTTTGTATCAAAAATACTAGTTATTTGATACTTTAAAAAAACTATGATCGGATACACTTCACAAGATACATATGATTCACCTTAAGCATGCTGTCATTAATCTTTGGCTCCTTACTAAAACATGCCTAAAAATTATCACCCTCCTCACATGGGCAGATTAAGAAGGTTCTAAGAAGCAGCTTTTAAACCTAAGCATTTTTTCTAAATATGTATTCACGCCTGTTATTTCAAACCTTTAATTTTAAGTAAAAAGCAACAACTTTCATCATGTTTCTTTCAGAGTGTTTCTTTGATTAGCTCATATTCAATGTGCCATGGATTGACACTAAAAATTTACTAGCAGTAACTAACAGTAATGGAGGAATCACATATATATATACACATATATATGAGGCCTACATGAAAAATTTCCTAAGATACTTTTGGTAGGCAAGGAGAGATGCACAGGCGGAACATGAAGGTATATTATTTTTATATACTTAGAAAAATGAAAATGAAATATATGAAAACAGCCA
>NW_016107490.1:3997129-4040349 GCF_001604975.1 Cebus imitator
TATTGGGTTAAAGTGAATCAGTATACAAGAAACTTAAATTTATCAATAATCCCCACACTGCTTATGAAATAAACTTCAAGTTTTTTATGGTCCAATCAAAAGTCTAAAATAGAATTTTCTAAGAAACGAATGAAGACTTCTTTGCATATAACATCCGAAGCAATTCTTAGCAGCTTCTTACCTAAGAATCAATGGTATCAAAGGGAGGGGAGGGTAAAGGGAGCCATGAATATGGATGGTGGACGTTCAAAGTAAAGGTTCAAAGTTGCTGCTATGGTTTGAATTTTTCTCTCTCTGAAAATTCATGTTGAACATTAATCTCCAATTCAACAGATTTTAGACATGGGGCCTTTGGAGAGGCCATGAATGAATTAATGCCATTATAAAAGGGTTTGATGGAGGGAGTCTGTTCCTTTTTTACCCTTCCACCCTCTCTCTGCCTGTGAGGAGGAAGCATTCAAGAAGCCACTTTGAAAGCAAGCCCTCACCAGATGCTGGTACCTTGATCTTGGACTTCCCGTCCTAGGCTCCAAAGCTGTGAAAAATAAATTCTGTTCTTTACAGATTACCTAGTCTGCAGTATTGTTACAGCAACACAAGACAAACCAAGGCAGTTGTGATATATGATATATGACATGATATGAAGAAATAAAGAAAGAGAGAGACAGAGAGGGAAAGAGGAGAAAAAAGAGAGAGAAAGAAAAAGAAAGAAAACGGAAAGAAAAGGAAGAAAAAGGGAAAGGGGGAAGGAAAGAGAGAAGGGGGAAGGAAAGGGGAAAGGGAGAAGGGGAAGAGGAGGAAGGAAGAAGAAAAGAGAAAGAAAGAGAGAGGGCTGGGCATGGTGGCTCATGCCTGTTATCCTAGCACTCTGGGAGGCAGAGACCGGGAGATCACAAGGTCAGCAGTTCGAGACCAGCCTGGCCAACATGGTGAAACTGCATCTCTAGTAAAAATGTAAAAATTAGCTGGGCGTGTTGGAAGGTGCCTGTAATCACAGCTACTCAGGAGGCTAAGGAAAAAAAAGAAAGAGAAAGAGATAGAGAAAGAAAGAAAGAGGAGAAAGAGGGTGAGAGAAAGAGAGGAAGAAAGAAGGCGAAAGAGAGAGAGAGAGAGAGAGAGAAAGAGAGAGACAGGGAGAAAGGGAGGGGGAAAGAGAGGAGAGAGAGAGAAAGAGAGAGACAGGGAGAGACACAGGGAGGGCATTTGAATTGAAAGGCTTACCAGGAAACTCTCCTTTTCGGTTGCTTTGCCCAAACTCCTGAAGCTGAGCTTGTTGATTTATTTGTTCTTTCTGCAAATTTTCATACCAATGAGTTACTTCAGCCCTAAGATCTGCTACCTGGTCACTAGGATACATTTCAATAGTCATCTGAAATATGAGATGCAACCAATTTAAAAATACAAAAAGAACAGATATTTGACCTGGGAAATGTTAACAACTTGGAAATTAAAACTATCTAAGTACCTTATCAGGAAGTCCAGCTGGCTGGCATACAACCCTTAGCGGCAGAGACTGTTTGTCACTCAGTGCTTTCAAATGACTGCTAATACCAGTGCCTTCAATTTGCCACTGTCTCAGATGATATGCAAACCTAAAACATGACCAAAAAAAAACACATAAAAAGGATACCACTTTAAACCATTTTAATGTTACAGAAGTTTTTAACATCTTACAGACTGGAAAAGTCCAAAAGCAGTTCTAAGTTCATTCCAATTTATTCTACAGCAACAAATTTAAGTTCAGATTCATCATACTGAATCAAACCTAAACGCGTAATAACAGCTAAGAGCACCTAACAAAATAGTCACCAAGAGAAATTACTGAGGAAAAAAAAATCTCATTAAGGCCATTTTTTTTTTTTTTTAATGAAGAGGGTAGAAATATTAATAGACGCAGAAGGAATCTGAAAAACAACCTAATCCAGTAAATGAAATAGTAAGCTGTGACTCCTACATTCAGAAGGAAAAAAGATACTAAGAAATATTTTTCGGGAACAGAAACATTCTAGTAAATATATACTAACCAGTCCAATAGAAATTGAGAGGCAATTCATGGCTGCTAAAATTATAAAGTGAATTACAAAGACTTATATTTCAAAGGAAAGAGGCACCTAGCATGATAATCACTAAACATGCGTGAATTTTCTAACTAATTTCCAGATGTGGAAGACAGGATCCAAGGTACCTGAATTTAGTTTAAAAAAAAAAAAAGTCTAAAACTAATTGGCAATTTTTAAATAGAAGGATAAAAAATGAAGGAATGAATGAACTTGTCTACTTTCCACATGATCCAATGTATGAGCCAAAGAGTAATCTTAAAACAGTTTTCTGTTACATATTCAAGACCAGGGTTTTTCCATAGTGGTACTACCGACATTTTAAGCCCAATTAATAATTTGTTATCAGAAGGCAGAGGAAGAAAGGTGATGGAGCTATATGTCATGCTCCGATATTCAGCAGGGTCCCACCAGGTATCAGTAACATGCTCCCTTGCTGTGATAATCATAAGTGTCTCCGGACATTACATACTATGTCTTGGGAAACAAAAACACTTCTGGCTGAGAACCACTGTTTAAGATTATAATTTTATTTCTTTTTAAAAAGAAAACCACTTAAGACATTATTGTCTTAATATGCAGAACACATAAAACAATTATATTTTCAACCTACAAATGTTAGGCAACTTTCAATTAATAATAGCACTAAGCACATCAAGAACAAAATTTGCATGAAGAATACCCAGGCAAATTTTTTTAAACTACTGCTTAGTTTTGTGACTATTCAATTTTATCCATAACCTAGTTATTCTACTAGTAAAACATTTTTATATAAACATTTTAATATAAACTATTTAACATCAACATTAACTTCTGACATAAAACATGAATAAAAAGATATCAAGGACAATTCTTTTTTCCACAACTGAATTACAACAAAATTTGTACATCTGAGAAGGAATTTTTGGACTTAATTTCATTAAACTTATCAAACCACCACTGAATCCTCAAAAAACGAATACATTTTTAAAGACTTAAGTGCTGATTTTCGACACTTAATGTTGTGCAAGGACTAAGAATGTGAATCAACAGGACCTTTTTGGTTTGCTGTTTGTATATCCTTATGGCATAGAAAAAATTTTGGAGGTACAGGTTTCATTAACAGTAACTATCTCCAAGAGGAAGAGAGCAATTACAGTAGACTTTCATTTTCTACATCACAGTGTAATACCTGAATTTTATAATATGTATTTGAATA
Source organism: Cebus imitator (assembly GCF_001604975.1). Taxonomy (NCBI): domain Eukaryota; kingdom Metazoa; phylum Chordata; class Mammalia; order Primates; family Cebidae; genus Cebus; species Cebus imitator. The sequence goes on from NW_016107490.1 coordinate 4,000,385, forward strand.
AGATACAACACCACATTTGCTTTTTTAAAAATTTTATTTTTTTAAGTGATTAAAGTTATAAGGCAGTATGAAGTTTCTGTGCAACACAAAACGAGCTCCCTTTCACATTCATTAAAAACACAAGAAATTCTTCAAGTGGAATTTCCATGAATTGCAATCATAATCAAAGAATTTTGTAATGTCCAAATGTTTCAAATCATGGAGGTATGTTATTATAAGGAATGTATAAAATACCTTTATTATGTAATATTTCTTGATATTTAAAAAATGTCAATAAACTATCAATTTCAATATCAAATCAAACTAAGATCTGAAGTTGAAAAAAGTTACTAATTTTAACAATTTTTTTCAACACAGTTCTTGGTACTTTTACATTTGCTCATGATTTTTAACACACAGAATTTCTTAAAACTATCTACTCACCTTTCATTTCAGTCGTTATATTCATAAATATTAATTTGCTTTATTTCTGTATTACACAGGTTATGTCTAAAATAATTATACAGATATTCATTAACAGAATTTTTTTGGTCATGTTTCCATGGTAAATGGAAATTCAAAATTAAAATACTGTCTCCTAGTCCAGGAAGAAAAAAAAAACAGCAAATGAAACACATGACTCAACTTGATTCAACTATGAGATTATCTGATGTTCTTGGTAAGAGTTCTAGAGACTTTTTTTTGGTAGTGGTGTTTTGCATTTTTAATCAAAGTCAGTACTTTCTTAGAGATGGAATTCTGTCTAATAATTCTTATTCATGCATATCTGCTCAAACTCTAATTATTATTGAAGCTGTGCAATATTTATCAGGAACCCATACTGCCTATTTCAAAGCAAAATGGTATATATTCTTAATAAAAATTACTTCTGTTACTGACATTTCACTTTGGTAAATTACACTTTCTATGTGACCCAACAAAAACTTAGATTCACTTTTAGAATATTTCTGGAAATGCCAGGAATAAGAATGAAATTCATTCTAACAGTGTGATATTTAAAAATTACCTTCTCCTAAATGCTTCCAGATGTGTCTTCAACATAAGGAGTCCTCTTTCTATAACCATGAGACTTGAGTGTGATTCCTGTTCAAGACTGCTAGAAGCTATCATAAGACTCTCCATGCACTTACTAATAAATTCCTGCTCCTTCTCCAAACCCGTTTTACCTGAAAGCCAAATGTTTAGATATATTAGCCTTATATTCTTATTTAGCTATATCAAAGAAAAACTATGGTTTAACAAAACACCCTCACATAAGACAGTATTTCAAATCACTTACCATTAATATAATAGGAGTTAATATACTGGATAGCTGCTCGACTGACATCACCAGATTGTGCTCTTAAAGCAATGCCCCAAAATTGGTCCATACCACAGAGCTAAGAAAGAAAAATATGATTGTCTCTAAATTCTGTTTGTCAAATGATGTAACTCATCATAAGACTTAAGTATCAAGGGTAAAAATCATACAATACCCAAGAGTTTTAATCTTATAAAGTATTAATAAGGCAAATCCTATTATTCAGTTATTAAATAAAAAAGCCTTAAAAATTTCCTCAATTAATGAAATACACCTATACTAGTTCTAATATTTATACAGCAGCAAACAATATTTACATAACGTTTAACAAGTTGTAACTACACAGTAGGAAAATTCAAGTCCTTAAAAACATACTACAAAGGAATAAAACCAACTGAAATAAAATAATGAGCACAACGCTTCAATGAATCCATCTAACTTATATTGAAAAAAACCACTGCTTTCTTGTATTCACAGAAAATTAACAAGACATGCTAATTCAAGTTTCTCAAAAAAATTTATTTTTATTTTTATTTTTGAGACAGAGACTCACTCTGCTGCCCAGGGTAGAGTACAGTGTCACAATCTCAGCTCACTGCAACCTCTGCCTCCCACTTTTCAAAGGATTCTCATGCCTTAGCCTGTAGCTGGGATTACAGGTGTGCACCACCACATCCAGCTAATCTTTTGTGTGTTTTTAGTAGAGAGGGGGTTTCTCCATGCTGGCCAGGCTGGTCTCAAAACTCCTGAACTCAGCTGATTCGCCTGCCTCAGCCTCCCAAAGTGCTGGGATTACCGGCATAAGCCACTGTTCCAGCCTCACTCTAATTTATAGTGTTAACTATGAGATGACAAAGAGAGTATTTTCACTGAAAACTATAGAAAAACTGGGGAGTGGAAGCTCCCAAAAGTTGGGCAGAGTGAAGAAAGGTATCCTAATAGGTAGCTGAACAACTTTAGTATTAGTATCACCTACTTTAAAACAGCAGTATTATTTCATAATATAGCATAACTACTTCTTAGGTGAATCAAGTATGCTTAGTTGTCTGAAATTACCAAACTGAAAACTATCATAGTGGGCTGGGCACAGTGGCTCACACCTGTAATTCCAGCACTTTGGGAGGCTGAGGCATGCGCGTTGCCTGAGCTCAGGAGTACAAGACCAGCCCAGGCAACAAGCTGAAACCCGATCTCTACAGACAGACAGACAGACAGACAGACATAAATAAAATTAGCTTAGCATGGAGGAACAGGTCTGTAATCTGAGCTACTCGAGAGGCTAAGGCAGGAGAATCGCTTGAACCTGGGAGGCAGAGGTTGCAGTTAGCCAAGATTGCGCCACCGCACTCCAGCCTAGATGACAAAATTATCATAGTGATACTGAAGCAAGAGTTAGGACTAAAAAAAATTCAAAAACCCTATTCAGACAAGAAAAGAAGGTAGTAAGAAGATAAAATAAAAGCATTTTAGGTATAGTTAAAATTATTCTGGCCGGGCACGGTGGCTCACATCTATAATTGTAGCACTTTGGGAGGCCAAAAAGGGCGGAAACCTTGAGGTCAAGGGTTCTAGACTAGTCAGGCCAACTCTACTAAAAACAGAAAAATTAGCTGGGCATGGTGGCACACGCCTGTTGTCCCAGCTACTCAGAAGGCTGAGGCAGGAGAATTGCTTGAGCCTGGGAGGTTCAGTTGCAATGAGCTGAGACTGTGCCACTGTACTCCAGCCCAGAAGACAGAGTGAGACACTGTCTCAAAAAAATAATCATTATGGCCTGGCACAGTGGGTCACCTCTGTAATCCCAGCATTTTAGGAGGCAAGCTGGGTAGATCACCTGAGGTCAGGAGTTCGAGATCAGCCTGGCCAACACGGCAAAACCCCACCTCTACTAAAAATGCAAATACTAGCCAGGCATGGTGGCACACCCCTGTAATCCCAACTACTCAGGAAGCTGGGGAATGAGAATTGCTAGAACCCGGAAGGGGGAGGTTGCAGTGAGCTAGATCATGCCACTGCACTCCTGCCTGGGTGCAGAGCCAGACTCCATCACAAAAAATAATTTAAAAATTATTCTTTTTCCTTTTTAAAAAACTTCCCCAAAACTTGCTAAGAGATAAAATTATTCTTTTATTTATTTTTTTGGAGATAGAGTCTTGCTCTGTTGCCCAGGCTGGGGTGCAGTAGTGTGATCTCGGCTCACTGTAACCTCTACATCCCAGGTGTAAGTGATCTCTTCCCTCAGCCTCCCCAGTCACTGGGATTACAGGTGCCCACCACCAGGTCCAGGTAATTGTTGTATTTCTGTAGAGACTGGGTTTCACCATGTTGGTCAGGCTGGTCCCGAACTCCTTACCTCAGGTAATCCTGCCCTCGTTGGCCTCCCAAAGTGTTGGGGATCACAGAAGTGAGCCACTGTGCCCAGCCAAAATTATTCTTTACCATATGAATTAACACGCGTTCTCTCTACCTTTCTCCTAATGCAACACCAACTTGTTAAGAAAACTATTTTTAAAAAAAAAAGGATTACTACATCAAAGCTACTATTACCTAACTGGAATGTCCAAAAAGGAAGACTGTCAAGTAAGTCTCTGTTAGCAGAGTACAAGGATAATAATTCAGCAATTCCTAGCAGCCAACAAGCCAGGTACATACAACTCTAAGCTAAAGAAGAGTCATTTGTTGGCAGCCCCCAGGTGCCATATCAGCCCTAGGATGCCACAACCTCGAAGCTAAGAAGAGCCATTTGTGAGAGTTAATGAACTGATCATCATGCTCACAGTTAGAGATGACTCCCAGATGAGAGGTTACTTAAAGTAGCTTGGAATGAAATTACCCAAGAATAACTAACAGCTTAGCTGAACCAAATGGCATAAAAATCATGTCTGAGATAAATCAATCTTTTATTTGAAGTAAAATATTTGACTGTATTATCTAGGAATGTCTAGGACACTCAAAGAACACTTGCACGGCCTCTTCTGATAAATCAAGAAACATGTAATGTGGTTTCACTAAGCACAACGAATGTTATCTTTGGTAATGAAAAATAAATTTCCTTTATAAAACTTTTGAAACCACAGAATAAAACCCAACTGGGCTGAGCAAGTTGGCTCATGCCTGTAATTCCAGCACTTTGGGAGGCAGGTGAACAGATCACTTGAGGTCAGGAATCCAAGATCAGTCTGAGTAACATAGTAAAACCCCATCTTCACCAAAAATACAAAAATTAGCTGGGCATGGCAGCAGGTACCTGTAATCCCAGCTACTTGGGAGGCTGAGGCTGGAGAATAGCTTGAATCTGGGAGGTGGAGGTTGCAGTGTGCCAAGATCGCACCACTGCACTACAGCCTGAGCAACAGAGCGAGACTCCATCTCAAAACAAACAAACCCAATTGCATTGCACAATTCTATGCTCTGTAGAAAAATAATTTGGTAACCTAATTTGATAATCTAATTTGAGGAATAAAGTTCACTAATAAAGTAAATCTAAATCCATACCTCAGAATTTGAACCACCATCATAGGCACTGGTAGCCAATCGAGCCAAGTTACAGAGATGCTGAAACAGGTTTAAGCCAGTCATGCTAATTGTTTCAGGTTTTAGCTGGGGCATCTTTGGGAGGGTGGGGAAACATAAAACTAATTTAGTGTGATAATTCACAGATTTTATTTTATTTAAATAAACTTTACTGAAAACATTGTAGAAGAAAACAAATCAGCTTAAATTTTTAGTGATAATTCAAAAAAATAAAAATATATAATAATTTGGCTGGGCATGCTGGCTCAGCACTTTGGAGGGCCAAGGCAGGTGAATCACTTGAGCTCAGGAGTTTGAGACCAACCTGGGCAACATGGCAAAACCGCGTCCCTAAGAAAAATACAAAAATCAGTTGGGTATGATGGTATATGGCTGTAGTCCCAACTACCCGGGAGGCTGTGGTGGGAGAATTGCTTGAGCCTGGGAGGTCAAGGCTACAGTGAGACATAATAGCACCACTGTACTCCAGCCTTTGGGACAGAGCAAGCCCATCTCAAAAAAAAAACAAAATGAAAAATAAAAAAAAATATGTGTAATTTAATAAACATTTTATTCAGTTAATAACTGAAACCTGCTGATACAGGTTTTGATTTTCAAGATGTACACAGATCCAAATCAGAGGACAAAAATAAAAACATCTATCATCCATTGTATAACTATACCACACAAAGTTATGGGAGATGTGCAGTTTTTGTTAAAGTCGGGGGTTGAAATTTAAGATGGCAAAAGTTCTATTTGCAGCTCTGTCTTGGATCTATTAAGTGATTTAGTTTATACATACTAGAACTCATTCATATATATACTCAGTTCCAACATGGAGATAATGTCACATTTTGCAGAGAATCTTTATAATAAGCATAAAAATAAAGTCTATTAAATTATTTTCATTCAGTTTCAAAATTCTAATGGGGATAGCTCATTAAGAAAAATAACAAAATTGGAACATCTTTACAATGACAAAACTTCTGAATATGCCTTCCCAGAATCTACACATTTGGAAACTGGCTTATCTTTACCCAAAAGACTGACTGCAATGACAGTCATTTAACTAAGGAGGAGTCACAGAAAGCAGTTCTCACACTTGTGGGTGTGGACACCACCCCTAAAAATTGGACTACAATATTATTATTTTTAAAAACAAACAGAAAAACCCTCCACATTTCTAATTACTGCTGCCTTCAACGGTTATTCTAATTGTTAGTTTAATTATTGTAGCTAATAGAATTTTTTTATAAATATAAACTATTAATTTAGATGTAAACAGTGTGAACAACAAAATCAAAGCACAAATCTGAACAAAATTATTTTAGGATAGCTAAAAATCACTACATTTGGTTACTTAAAAAAAAACACTGCCAAAAAAGAAAAAAAGAAAAAAAAAAAAGCATTACAGATTTCGTATTTCAACAGAAAAAATGGGAACATGGAAAAATAACAAATAAACTGTGAGAAATTAAATTACCTTCTCCAGGAAAAGATGTTTGTAGGTTTCCATACCCATAGCATGTTGATCTTTACTTCGAACTTGATTTAAAAACCAATGGAGTGCATCATCATAACATTCAGAATCTTCTACTAAACAATGCCATAAGATGTCAACTTGCTCTAAACTTAACCCTAGATGAAAATTATAAATATTATACTTTATTAACTACACATAAAAAAATTACACTTCTCTTTGGCATATGTATATACAGTAAGTCCTCACAACATATAGTTCTTGAAAATTGCAATTCTAATTGAAATGATGCATAAAATTAATTTTACCATACATTAATTGATATAAAGAAGAGTTATGTTCCTATAGCATATTTATGATTACAAAAAAAAAAAAAAAAATGTCACAGCCAGACACAGTGGCTCATGCCTATAATCCCAGCACTTTAGGGGGCTGAGGTGGATGGACTGCCTGAGCTGAGGAGTTCGAGACCAGCCTGGCCAACCTGGTGAAATCCAGTCTCTACTAAAATACAGAAAACTAGGCCGGGCACTGTAGCATGCACCTGTAGTCCCAGCTACATGGGAGGCTGAGACAGGAGAATCACTTGAACCTGGAGGTGGAGGTTGTACTGAGCCGAGACTGCACAACTGCACTTCAGCCTGGGCAACAGAGTGAGATTCCATCTCATAAAATAAATTTTTAAAAATTACTAAACTTCCTTATTTAGAAGTTAACACTTTGAATATTAAATACTGGGATGAGTGTTAGTTACACATACACTTAAGAAAGATTAATACAAACCACTAACATAGTCATTTATTCAATTTTTGGTGAATCAGTGGTGGTGGTAGATGAAATCAAGGACTCAATGGTTACAAACTGAACGCTCTAAGGTGCACTTTCTACCACCAGGCAGTTCAAACACAGTAAAATTTAAATTTGGTGGGCTCGCTTTTGTACATCATTTATGGCTATGCATTTGTATGAGTATCATAGAGTTTACAATCATAATTTGTATTTATTCATTTGCTCATTTTTCAACTCACTTAATCCAATTCAGAGTTGTGGGTGGCCAAACCCTATCCCAGCATCTCAGGGACAATGCAGTAACTAACCTTAACCAGGATGCCATCCTATTGCAGAGTATACTAATACATATGCCCACACTCACTCAGACTGGGATCATTTAGACATGTAAATGTATCTACAGTGGATGTCTCTGGGATGTGGCATGAAACCAGGATACCCAGAGAAAACTGACGGAGACATGGGGAGAATGTACAAATTCTGCACAGGCAGTGGCCCTGGCCGGGAATCAGTTTTTTTCCTCATTAATGTTAAAACGTTACTTGATGACCTACTGTAGTTTATTTATATGAAACGTGTATAAAATATTTACTATCGCATCCAGGTGCATTGGCTTACATGTGTAATCCCAGCACTTTGGGAGGACGAGGTGGGTGGATCACCTGAGATCAGGAGTTCGGAACCAGCCTGGTCAACATGGTGAAACTTTGTCTCTACTAAAACTGTAAAAATCAGCCAGGCATAGTGGTGAGTACCTGTAATCCCAGCTCCTTGGGAGGATAAGGCACAAGAATAGCTGGAACCCAGGAGGTAGAGGCTGCAGTGAACCAAGACCTCACCACTGCACTCCAGCCCGGGCAACAAGAGCGAGACTCCATGTCCCAAAAAGGAAAAGTAGCTAGGCAGGGCACACACCTTTAGCACTAGCTACTCAGGAAGCTGAGGTGGGAAGATTCCTCAAGCCCAGGAGTTTAAGGATGCAGTGAGCTATGATCATGCCACTGCACTTCAGATTGACTGGATGACAGAGCAAGANAGGAGGGAGGGAGGGAGGGAGGGAAGGAAGGAAGGAAGGAAGGAGGGAAGGGAGGGAGGGAGGGAGGGAGGGAAGGAAGGAAAGAAGGAAGGAAGGAAGGAGGGAAGGGAGGGAGGGAGGGAAAGAGAAAGAAAGAGAAAGAGAAAGAGAAAGAAAGGAAAGAAAAGAAAGACAAACACAGCTGGGCACGGTGGCTTACACCTATAATCCCAGCACTTTGGGAGGCTGAGGTGGGCGAATCACAAGGTCAGGAAATCGAGACCATCCTGGCTAACATGGTGAAACCCTGTCTCTACTTAAAATACAAATATTAACTGGGCATGGTGGCGCATGCCTGTAGTCCCAGCTACTCAGGAGGCTGAGGCAAGAGGATTGCCTGAACCTGAGAGGCGGAGGTTGCGGTGATCTGAGATCACGTCACTGCACTCCAGCCTGGCAACAGAGCAACACTGCATCTCATTTAAGAAAAAAACAAAAAAACAAACAAAAAAACCCCCTATATCAATAGCTGTTTCTTGTTTTCCCATTTGTAAAATTTAAAATCATATTCATATAACATTTTCTTCCTAAATGAATGTACCAGAAACACCAATAAGACCAAAAACACAAAAGGAGATAGATATCTTACAACCTTTTACAATTATTTAATAAAAAATTTCATAATTGTTTTCAAAATGTAGTTTAAGATAATTCATATGTAAATCACTTAAAAATACACAACTTACAAAGTATTCTAAAAGAACCCTTTTAGGGAGAAAATTCTTCTCCCTAAAACAAGAACACAAATGTGTAATAGTAAAAATGATTAGGAAAGGTAATCCTAAATATTGAGGAATCAGAGGTAAGGTTTAAGTATTATAAATCGAGTGGATACTAAGTTCAAAGGTCATTCTCTGTATATAGAAGATAAGTAAGCATTGTTTTTGTAAACTATGAAAAAAGAACTCTTACGATGAAAAAAACAAAAGGAAACTAACTGTCTGAAACAGACAACAACATATCAGAGGACACTATTAGCTAGGGAGTTAGACTAATGAGAGAAGTCTGTATGGTACTTTGACCCAAGTATTAAAGGATTCCTGAGTGTGGCAGAAGACAGATGAACTTCTCAGAACAAAAGAGGAGGCATTATGGGCAATCACAAGTATGAATATGAAAAAAATTAGACAATCCAAAAGATGAGAACAAAAGCATCACAGAGATTCTGAAGTACATTTTAAGAGGTTCTAAAGCCTGGAGTGGTGCCCTAGAACCAGAAGGGATATGATGGTATGGTACCATCAATAGAAATTTATTTTTTCTTGGGAAAAGTAGACACAATGCCAAAATAAAGAAAAATTCCTCAGAAATATTCAACCTAGTAGCAGCATCAGTCTAAAGAGTTTTATCAAAAAAAAAAAAAAGTAACCTATCAGTTTCTCACTGAAACAGTTAATATGTAGATTATTTAAATTATCTAAATCTTGTGCCCATGGGGGCAAATATAAATAAACCAAAAGCAACTCTGATAAGTATATATCAGAACTTAAACATGTTAAGTAATTAAGGAGAACAAAATAAAGAGTATCCAGGTTAATTAAACTATATAATAAAATAGAAGTATATTTATAATTGGCTGAATGACCAGTCCACATTCAATAGGCAACTTACACACTTTTGTTATTGTTCTAGGTTTTTAAAAAACCCATAATTATTGTTATATTGAAAATCAGTATTAACATACTGGATGTAATTACATATAACTCTGGAGTAACTTCGTTACAAACGACAGGAACTGTGCCAATAAGAAAAGTACAGCCATGCACAGTGGTCTGAGGCCTGTAATCCTAGCACTTTGGGAGGCTGAGGCGGGAGGATCGCTTGAGCTCAGGAGTTTGAGACTAGCCTGGTCAACATAATGAGACTGTGTCTGTACAAATAATTTAAAAATTAGCCAGGTATGGTGATGTGCACCTGTGGCCCTAGCTACCTGGGAGGCTGCAGTAGAAGGATCACTTGGAAGGCAGGTGAAGTTGAGGGGAGAATAGCCACAATGCGGGAGAAGTGAAGTTTTAGATTTGATACTATCTGGACAGTAGCTATTGTCCATTACAAACTCACAGAGATATACTGTGTATAATAAACATGAAACTTAATGTTCATAGTATCTGTGTTGACTATATGTATTTTAGTTTGACTTCTCACCATAGACTGGTTTTGCCATATTTTAGATTACTTACTTCTTGAATGTTACCTGTCATAATGGGTCAATACATGACGTTTGAGAAATTTTCTATCAAAGGCAGATAGCTTATTTTTGAAATCTGTTGTTATCACATTGTTGATGCCATTTGTTACAAATAGTTTGAACAGAAAAAAGAAGTAACAGACTTAACAAGATTAACACTGTATTTCAAGCACAGGTATGAACTTGAAAAGAGGCATGACAACACCTAGGAAGACACCTACCAGGCTGACAATATAGTAACCATGGTTAAAGAAACAATGTCCTTCTAAAAAGTAAGGTTTGATACTGACACACAGAAAAAGAAGAATGTAGAGAGTAAAAGAGTATAGACAGTATATGAAGGAAAAAGCTGCTCTGGCTAACAGAAATCAAGCTTGTTCCTCTCTTGTGAGACCACCCAACCACACGAATTTGGATACAGTACACAATCTGAATATAACAGATCAAGCTCTACTTTTTAAAAATTCGCTGTTAACAAAACTGAGTTTAAAGCGAAACTAAATAAACCTGGGGCCTCCAAGTGTCTCTACCACCCATAAAGCCAAGTAATTTTCAAAAGATTGGCCATGATAAATAATAAACAATACCTATCTCCAACCAAAGGGAAAGCAAGATTTTATAGGCAAAAATAATAAAAGATGCAGTCAGCCAGGTGCACTGACTCATGCTGGTAATCCTACCACTTTGGGAGGCCAAGACAGGACTGTCTGAGCCCATGAGTTCAAGACCAGCCTAGATAAACAGAGTGAAACCCTAGCTCTATGCCAATTTTTTAAAAATTAGCTGTGTGTGGTGATGCGTAGTTCCAGTTACTCAGGAGGTTAAGGTGGGATGACTGCTTGAGCTGGGGAGGTCAACAGCTGCAATGGGCTGTAATCACACCACCGCACTCCAGCCTGAGAGACAGTGAGACCCTGTCTCAAAAAAGAAAAAAAAAGAGAGAGAGAGAAAAGGTCTTATAGAACAAAAAAAATTTTTTTAGTTTATTTAAAATGCAAACAACCTCAATTATTTTAATAAATTATCTGAATGTTGGTATAATTTGTAAATGTATTAAGAATAATCACTCCAGTAGCTATAAAAAAGAACGAAATCATGTCCTTTGCAGTAATATAAATGGAGCTGGAGATCATTATTCCATTATTCTAAGTGAACTAACTCAGAAACAAAAAACCAAATATCATGCATTCTTACTTGTAAGCAGGAACGAAACAATAGGTACACACGGACATAAAGATGGAACTAACAGACATCTCCAAAAGCAGATATGGCAGGAGCGGGACAAGGGTTGAAAAATAATCTATCGGGTAGATTACTCAATTTATTACTCAAATGTTAACTCTTTGAGTAACGGGTACACAGAAAGCCCAATCCTCACCAGCATGCAATAAACCCTGTAACAAACATACGTGTACCCACTGACTTCAAAAAAACAAACAAAAAAAAAAACCACACTGCAGAAATCCAAAGTGTGAGTAAATTTAACTAGTTCTCCCGAGAGTCAAAACAGATTTTAAAATATACTGATTAAAAAACTTACTGAAATGATCAGGTGATCCCAGAGTTGAAAATACACAAGTCAGGAATTGAAGTCGAACTTGAACTTCAGCACTATGGCTGTACCTATAATTTAAAAGTCATTAAAATAATTAAATATCCTATTTCTTAATTATTTTTAAAACTTTAGTGGTCCTATACGTAACTTATACCAAAAATTGTTTTAAAATAATTCAGAATTATTTTAACTATGTAACTTTAGTTACACAAAAAAAGTTCATAAAGACAAGAAACAAATTTAAACTAATAAATTATGTAAATCTTGAAACTATAACAAAATTTACTTTCAAATTACATTGAAGGTACATACAAATTCAACAGCCAAGCAAAGGAAGTATGTCATTTTAAAAGTATGTAATATGCACATAAATTAGAATAGCCAACAAAAAACAACCTCTTCTTAAATAGTGCAGGTTTCACATTATGGTCCCTATAGTGGTAATATATTCTTTATCAAGAAACACTAATAATATTTCTATAAATCCAGTTCATGAAAAATATAGCTGATACAAAACTGGCACTTTTAAATATTATTTCAAATCTAAAATAATTGTAATTCACATGTATGAAATTTGATGCTTAATATAAAAGTTGCTTTTGAAACTTTTAAAGTAGCAAGTGTTAGTGAGGCAGGGTAGGACATGGGTCTCAATAGACAAACAAGAGACAGAATGTGGTCAGCCTCAACATGAGAAAGAGGAGTTGTAGATGGAAAAGGAAGTCAGGGAAGGGTGCTAAAAAGTGGGGAGAGGGGACCATGTTTGGGGTAGAGGCAATCAAGCTTGCTTTTTTAAAAGTAAGTGAGTGCGAGAGTGTGTGTGTGTGTGTGTGTGTGTGTGTGTGTGTGTGAGAGAGAGAGAGAGAGAGAGAGAGAGAGAGAGAGAGAGAGAGATTCACTGTTGTCCAGGCTGGAGTGCAGTGGCACAACTGCTGCTCACTGCAACCTCTGCCTCTTGGGTTCAAGCGATTCTTGTGTCTTAGCCTCCAGGGTAGCTAGGATTACAGGTGTGCAATACCACACCCAGCTAATTTTTGTTATTTTTATTACAGTAGAGATGGGGTTTCACCATGTTGGCCAGGCTGTCTCGAAGTCCTAAGCTCAAGTGATCTACCTACCTTGGCCTCCCAAAGTGCTGGGATTACATGTGTCAGCACGCCTGGCCCAGTTTTGCATTTTAAAAGGATTCTCCTTTCCTTTAGCAACCCCAGTGAACTGCATATTGAACCGTGTCTATAATATCACATTCTAGTTCAAGCACTTGAGCACTCAATGAAACTAAGTCAATCACAAGCTATTATCTCTATTTTATAGACCAAAAGACAAATTGTAGATGAACTGCACAAACTGCTTTGCCAACATAAGACAGTAGGTGATCTATGCTCTGATCTATAACCTAGGTACGCAGAGGGTCAAAGGGCACCTTTTTTTTTTTTTTTCCTGGGGAAATGGAGTCTCGCTCTGTCACCCAGGTTGGAGTGCAGTGGCGTGATCTTGCCTCACCACAACCTCCGCCTCCTGGGTTCAAGTGATTCTCCTGCCTCAGCCTCCCAAATAGCTGGGATTACAGGCACACCTCCACCACACCTAGCTAATTTTTTTTTATTTTTAGTAGAAAAAGGGTGTCACCATATTGGCCAGGCTGGTTTCGAACTCCTGACCTCAGGTGACCTGCCCACCTAGGCCTCCCAAAGTGTTGGGATTACAGGTGTGAGCCACCGCACCCAGCCTGGGCATCTGAATTCAATGTCCTGTAATCCCTAAGTAAGTGCAAAATTTTAACAGCATCCCAAAATTAGCTTTCCAAAATTGCACTAAATTCACTACTAAACTTTTAAAGCTTAAGTTTTCTGAAGATTGAGTTCACTGGACATACCTTTCGCTCTTTAAGGTCTCTTATTAATGCTGGCAAAGAAAAGATGAACTTTTGCCTCATTAATGCTGCACTGACCTTAGTGAAAGTGAAAATATGTATGACGAGATATAACAGAAAGGAAATCTAGTAAGCAACTCTCAGATTCAGATAAAATTCAAAAACAGCTTTTAAGGGCTTCTAGGCTTTTTAAGTTAAAGAACAAGAAATTCTGTAGCAGAGGCCTTGAGTATCAGTTCAAAAATGAGTTTTATGATCCATCAGTTCTGCAATTTTACATTACTGTATTCCTCTTGCCTCGTCTAGGGAACATCAATCATAAACATACAAGGGGAATAAAGTTTGCCCTTCATCAAGTACCTTTACATCTGGAATAATTCTTCCCCTATACTTGCATCTCAGAATAAGAAACTCGTAACCCTGAAGACACAGGTATAGTCCCTTTACACTCCCTGCATTAGCTCCCATAGCGTAGCCCCTGACGCTGTACTTCAAAGATCTCTGCAAGCCCCATCCGGGTCCCATGAGCTGCCGAAACCACCAGTCAGAAAAATTTCTTGAGATATCAGACAAAGATGATATCAATATTGACAAATTCTCATGGGTCTGTCTATGGCTTCTGCCATCACAGGAAACACAGGACAAAAATAGTCTCCCCAAAGATATGAAACTTTAGTAACAGATTACTGCCTTAAAAAAAAAAAAAAAATCTTTGTAGCCTCCACTGACAAGGTTTTCTCTAGAAAAAGAAATGAAATGAAATGGTCCTTTTAAGAAACGAGATACTGGCCAGGTGCAGTGGCTCAACCCTGTACTCCTAGCACTTTGGAAGGCAAAGGCGGGTGGATCACCTGAGGTCAAGAGTTCAAAACCTGCCTGAAACCTTGTCTCTACTAAAAATACGAAACTTACACAGGCATAGTGGCATGCGCCTATAATGAGCTACTTGGGAGACTGAGGCAGGAGAATCATTTGAACCCAGGAGGGGAAGGTTGTAGTGAGCTGAGATGACACTACTACTGCATTTAAGCCTGGACAAAAGAGCCAACACTCCGTCTCAAAAAAAGAAATATTAATATAAAAGCAAAAAACACACAAAATTACAAAATTAAAAAAAAAAAGTATTATCTTACATGTTACAAGAATCTTTTTCTCTCAGTGAAAAATTTCAGAACCTTCCTGTGTATTTCTTTTGAGACAGAGTCTCACACTGTCGCCTAGGCTGGGGTGCAGTGGCGTGATCTCTGCTCACTGCAACCTCTGCCTCCCAGGTTCAAGCGATTCTCCTTGCCTCAGCCTCTCAAGTAGCTGCGATTACTGGTGCTATTTTTTTTTTGCATTTTTAGTAGCGACGGGGTTTAACCATGTTGGCCAGGCTGGTCTTGAACTCCTGAACCTCAGTGTCTGCCCACCTTCGCCTCCCAAAGTGCTGGGATTACAGGCATAATCTCTACTGAAAAAATGAAAATAAGTATGCTTGAACAAACAGTAGCAAATGTACAATTGTTTTACCCCCTAAAAGAGTAGGGAAATTGTATCAAATAGTCCAAAAAACATCTCTCTGTTCTAGGGTTTTATTCTCCTAGGACAGCAATCAGTAAGGCAGATTGAAAGATTGGAAAGATACTCTAGGATGCCCTAACAAAACATAAAACAGGCCGAGCACAGTGGCTCACACCTGTAATCCCAGCACTTTGGGAGGCCAAGATGGGCAGCTCATCCGAGTTTGGGAGTTTGAAATCAGCCTGACCAACATGGAGAAACCCCATCTCTACTAAAAATACAAAATTAGCCGGGCATAGTGGCAAATGTCTGTAATCCCAGCTACTTGGGAGGCTGAGGCAGGAGAATCACTTAAACCTGAGAGGAGGAGGTTGTGGGGAGCCATGACTGTGCCACTGCACTCCAGCCTGTGCAAAAAGAGAAAAATTCCATTTAAAAAAATAAACACACACATCTCCAAGGAGCCCGACTCCTCTTTTTCACCACAGAAGCAATGCTTTCTTTATTCACCTCCGATTCCACTAACAAAGTAACTGCACAGTTGTCAATGCAGTGAACAACTAAGTCTCAGACCTATGTTCCTTTTTGATGCCTAATGTTGGACTTTATGAGGATGATTCATTGTATGACTTCCACTCCCTTCTCTAAGCCTCTCATTCCTGCTCTTCAAGTCCACAGGCTTATGACTGTGGTGGGAGCTCTTTTATCACCTATTGTTTATTTCTTTGCTGTCAAGTAACGTGAACTCCCCGTCTCCTAACAAAAATGTAAGTCATATGTGGTTTTATTTCTGCTCTTTGTTGATCCTATTATTTTTATATCTCTTGACCTTGTGATCCACCCGCCTCGGCCTCCCAAAGTGCTGGGATTACAGGCTTGAGCCACCGCGCCCGGCGATCCTATTATTTTTATAGAGCACATACAGAATTTTCAGATTCAGCAGGCCACCATTATCCTCAAACTCTGCTTCAATAGGAATAATTAAAGAAGGACACTGACTTGGAAGAACAGTTAGAATTTTAATGTAATTTTAAAAGAATACATCCTACAGGCCGGGCACGGTGGCTCACCCCTGTAATCCCAGCACTTTGGGTGGCCGAGGTTGACAGATCACAAGGTCAAGAGACTGAGACCATCCTGGCCAACATGGTGAAACCCCTATCTCTACTAAAAAATACAAAAATTAGCTAGGCGTGGTGGTGCGCACCTGCAGTCCCACCTACTTGGGAGGCTGAGGCAAGAGGATTGCTTGAACCCGGGAGGCAGAGTGCAGTGAGCCAAGATCATGTCACTGCGCTCCAGCCTGGCAACAGGGCAAGACTCGGTCTCAAAAAAAAAAAAAAAAAATCCTATATAGAGGGAACTTTGTAAGCAAAGCTATGGAATACAGTAAATAGAAATACCTCAGAAATTATTTGATAAATTTGCAGAATAAGCTGCCTAAAAAAATTCAACAATAAAACTGGAAAGGTTAGTTGAATTTAGATCATAGCCCGCCCAGAATACTGAGCTGAAGAGACTGGTATTTTATTTTTTATGCCATGAAAAATCTCTGGATGGGGTAACTACAATTTATAACCTATCTGCCAGGTGCGATTCACTGTATCATTTCATTAAATTATTACAAACACTTATGAATAATTGGAATCAGAGGGGTAAATAATTGAAATAAGATTAAAATAATACATTAATCACCTAGAGCTAGGTCTGTATGATTCTCAAGCCCATGGACTTCCCACCAACACCATACTGCCTTCCTAATTTGACAGATATAAGGAATGAACCAGCATATGAGAACACTGAGACAAGGAGACAAACCCAGAGGTAGTTATAAAGACAGAAGTCATGTTCGTGGAATGTCAACTTGTGAAAAGACATGGGGTATGTTTTAATAAAAAGACATGTAGAAAATAATGGCAGTATAATGTAGCATTTATGAACATAAATTCCATAACAGAAACAGACTGTGTGAGTACAAAAGCTCGCTCTATTCTTTATGAGTGATGTTGGACAAGTTGCCATTTAATAGCTTCAGTATACTCATTTGTAAAGTAAGACTGTCTCAAGTGGGTTGTTGTATATCTTAAAGTAGTTGGTATCTGGCACATTGGTAAGTATCAATGAACACTGGCTCTCTTGTCATCATCACCATCATCATCATCATCATCATCATCATCATTCAAGTTTGGAAATAAGAGTACAAACAAGTCTCAAGTCTCAAGTTTTAGGCAAGAAGGAGGATAGCTGCACCCTAAAGGACACAGTAAAAATAAAATCTGGAGAAGTAACTGATTTGTGCAGGGAAATAAGTAAATTTATTTTTAGAAGGGAGTAAGTATGCTTTAAAGGTCTATGGCTTTTCTGAACACTTCTACAGTCTGCTCAGTTTCCACCTTTGTGGAGGTTTTCTATGTGATTTTCTTAATCACTCTGTGACTCCTTTTCTTCACTGATGTGCCAGTAGTGGCACTTAACTAGTTTCCTCAACATGGACATCAGTCCACAACAGTCGGCTCACCAGCAGAAATCTGAATTTCACATGCAACTCCTTATAAGAAGCTTCAAATACAGCTCTACCACCACCAGTCCATTTCTACCAATTCCTTTTCCCAAATCGCTTGAACATATCCAGAGAATATTTTGATATATGAGAAAACATTAATGATGTACCACCAGTTTTAAAACTTCCACACATCCTAAACTTTCTAATACTAGAATGCAATTATAAAAAAAGTTTTAAATTAGCTATATGTAAATATATTATTTTTGAAGTAAATATTTACAAATTTTAGAATCAATGTTCTAACGGCATTGATATCAATGGTTTCTGAAAAAACACTTTTATTTTTGACTCCTAAAAATGGCACCTTTGAACAAATCTCAATAGTGAAGGTTAACTAACCCCCAAAAGTGATTCAGCTATATTTACCTAAGAATTTAAGAGTAATCTCCTAAGTATCTTTCAGCTTAAAAAGTTCTAGCACACTTTTCATAATGTTATAGAAATAAAGTTTTCTATTACAATTATTTAAAATGCTGGAAATCTATCTTTCAAAGGAAAGACAAGCCACACAAACGTAATTAACCCAGTTGAGAGGAACTTACAGTGCATGTTTTTGCCTTCCTTCTCTCACAGTTTGAATGTAGTATACCAAGTTATCAAAGAAAAGCTTCATCATGTTCAGTTCTTTTTCTGCCCACCTGGCCCAGATAAAAGAAAAAATAATTTTAAAGTGGACAGGGTAAGAGAATACATCTATGCTGTGACAGTAAATATGCAAATCTAAAAAAGTCTTCAAATGTAAAATTTTAAAGTTACCAAAAAATATACAACTTTTATTTATATTTGAATGGTGAAAAGATATAAAGCAATGTTCATTTTTATGAATTTAAAGTACCTTTACAAGTTTTTAATCTCAAAATACTCAATGTCTGTGAAAATGCTATTATAAATGACTGATTTGAGTTAGTATTAAAAGTAGCATGATACCATTTCATATAAGGAAATACTATGTGCTTTGATCATTATTTAGCAGAATACTGGCATATAGAAGGTATACAATAAACTTACTGCATATATCTTTTGTCAATAATTTGCTTATTTTTAAACAATTTTTTTTTTAAAATCAAATACCCAGCACTGAGTTGTAAAATAACCTAGAAGTACTAAAATAAAAATTGTGGCATATACATTCAGAAATCCCAGGGTCCATAACTTTCCTTATTAACATAATGTATTTCATACAAAACCTATTAGCGATTTATCTGCTAAACTGTACAGATGTAGAAGTATTAAAACTCTAAAAGTTCAAATATAATTTATGTCATGTTTATGCTATAGTCATATTTTAAATATAAATAACTTTCACCTTGCTAATCACTAAATGAAGGTAAAGTGGTAGAAAGAAAACTTTGGGTTTGAAACTAGCTCCAATATACTTGCTATAACATGGCTTTAGGCAAGTAAACTGACTTCTGGATGTCTGAAGATTTACTAAGAGTCAAGGATAAAAGTTTCCAAATTTTAAACTATGGGCCATTAGAATGAGTTTATGAGATAATATGTACTAAATATTGAGTGCTGCTACACATACTAGATTCACAATAAATGATAGTTTTTGTTGTTACTGATGTCAAATAACCACAGAAGCTGAGTTCTTTCAAGTGATGTACTTTATGAGACTTAGGGTAACAATCTCTTGTGGTAATGGCAACCCTATGAATTTTCCTTAATTAAGCTTATTTACATTTAATTTAAGGAACACGCTAAAACGGTTTCCACTTAGTATTACTTAGATTCAGGTACTTCATAAGTAAATGAACATTCAGAGACTGCCCTTTCTATAGGAGAAAGTTACTCTTAATATGAACCACCTCCACTGACTATAATGACACTGACTCGCCCATGTTAGCACCAAATGAATGCCTTTACTCCATTAGAATTTTGAAATTCAGCCACTTAAAAATTATAGAAAGAGACAATGAAAAAGGACTCATACTATTCTTATTCTTCAGTGATATTAAATGCTTTCCCCTACCCCTCTCTTGGGAAGCTCAAAGACCTTTCCTTACATTAATAGAACTTTCACTGGATTCTTAATTGTAGTATTAATCAAAGAAACAGACTAAGATACTTAACAAAGGTTCAGATTAAACATATTCAGGTTCACATTAAACACATCCCCTTTAAAAGAACAAGCAGCAGCAAGGTATATGACTCAGAAGAACTAACTTCATCCAATCTGGAATTACAGTACAGCCTTCCAAGAACTGTAAAAGTGATACTCCATTGTGAAAGCAAACAAGTGTTCTTGCCACCTAAGTTCTTAGAATTAAGAACTTAACCTCACAAATCAATCCTTCAACAAGTCAAATTTTCCCTAAAATTCAACTGTCTCTGAAATCTCTCCAAAAGCTTATTTAGAATAAAGTATACAACACATTTTCTTTTTTTTCCCTCCTGCATACAGTTTTGCCTAATAAAGCAACAACACTTTTTTTTTTTTAAATTTATTTTACTTTTGGTGCATACTATATCTGGCATTCACATTTTCTTAATGTACTGTTTGTGGTACACAATTTTCTCTAGGCTTATTATCAAAATATGGGGTCGATGAGACATAAAAGTTTGAAAAAATTATTTTAACATTCATTAATCATAAGTTCTCCATAAATGTAAAGGAGTACGAGTTGAATATTCCTTATCCAAAATGCCAGGCACTAGAAGTGTTTCAGGTTTTTTCACATTCTGGAGTATTTCCAGGATGCATACCAGCTGAACATAGCTAATCCAAAAATCCAAACTCCAAATGCTCCAATGAACATTCCCTTTGGAGCATCATACTGCTGCTCTAAAACTGTTGGATTATGGAGCATTTCAGATTTTAGGTTTTTCAGATTAGGCATGCTCAACCTACAATAGGGTAGTAACAAGATTATCCCAAACATGACATTAGGTCTAAAGCCAATTCCTAGAAATGGAAAAAATTAAAGACACTCAAGAGTTTACTTTAGTGTGACTCTTCCTCAAAAGTACTTTGCCATAACTGCGTACACTAAAAATCTCCCAATTATATAGCATTAATTGATAAAGTGCTGTTCTTAAACTACAAAGAAAACAAACCCAGATTTTCCTACTGATCAGGATATAAACTCCACAGGGCTAAGTGGCAGAGAAATCTAAGAAAACAAACCACATGAAACTCAAATTTTCCTGGTACAGAGTAAAAGCTTGTAGATTAGTCAAAACCTTTACAAATAACTATAAATATTTGAAAAACATCTTTAATACGTTTCTTTATGTACTTACATTGTTATCCAGTGTGTATCATAACTGCTCCCAAACTGCTGAAAAGTACCAAATAGTTTTGGAAGAAGACGAAGTGAAATTACTACTGACCTGAAACAGCAAAAACATATATAGATAAAATAATTTTAACTACTATGAGTGATTCTTTTTAAAGAAATTCAGCTATTTAAAATCTTAAATGCTGAAAGATTTAATGAATTTTATATACAGATAATTTATTACACAAACATTACATGTTTTTTCTCAAAAGTATAAATTCATTTTATACTTTATATGTATTAGGCCAAGAACTCCAAGTTTAAAAATTCCAATCCAAGACTTTTAAGGCAGAACATGCTATGAGTATCTGGGTACAAAAGCAAGTGAAGAGCATTTAAAGATCTTTTTTAAATAAAACTATTTCTTCACAAGTCATTATGACCACTTTCTCCTAAATTTTCAATATGATTTGCATTCAAATTGAGAATCACAGCTTTATGAACCTCTGCCCCCCACCCCCGCTTTTTTTTTTTTGGAGACAGAGTCTCACTGTCGCCAGGCACCAGGCTGGAGTGCAGCGGCACAATCTCAGCTCACTGTAACCTCTGCCTCCTGGGTTCAAGCAGTTCTTCTGCCTCAGCCTCCCAAGTAGCTGGGACTACAGGCATGCGCCACAACACCCAGCTAACTTTTCTATTTTTAGTGGAGATTTGGTTTCACCATGTTGGCCAGGATGGTCCCAATCTCTTGACCTCATGATCCGCCCGCCTCAGCCTTCCAAAGTGCTGGGATTACAGGCGTAAGCCACCACGCCTGGCCAAACCATGTTACTAATGGAAGCAAGCCACATACCTCAAAAGCATGAAGAAGCAGAAAGGGGAAAGGAAATTACTTTAAAACTTCAAGTACATCTGAGTCTGCCTATCCTCTGAAAGGAACAGGTATAGGACAGATACGGACATAGAAATCCTGAAAGTAGGAAAGGAGGTTGGCTGCATGAGCCTTAAAAGAGGAGGAACAAATTCTAATGAGGAACTAGACTTAATCCCAGCACTTTGGGAAGCCGAGGCAGGAGGGTCACCTAAGGTCAGGAGTTCAAGATCAGCCTGGCCAACATGGTGAAACCCTGTCTCTACAAAAATACAAAAAATAGCCGAAATAATGGCACGTGCCTGTAATCCCAGCTACTTAGAAGGCTGAGGCAGGAGAATCTCTTGAATCCGGGGGGTGAAGGTTGCAGTGAGCTCAGATCATGCCATTGCGCTCCAGCCTGGGCGACCAAGAAAGACTCCATGTGTTAAAAAAACAAACAAACAAACAAAGAATGTATAGCAAAGAAGGCAACTGATCCTTTTACAGAATTCTGTTAGTGGTTTCTTATATGTGCATAAACAAGCAATTCTTCTACTTAACTGTTCAATGTATTATCCCTTAAAGAAGCAAAAATAGAAAACAAAGGCCGGGCGCAGTGGCTCACGCCTGTAATCCCAGCACTTTGGAAGGCCAAGGTGGGCAGATCATGAGGTCAAGAGATCAAGGCTATCCTGGCTAACATAGTGAAACCTGGCTCTACTAAAAATACAAAAAATTAGCTGGGCATGGTGATGCCCACCTGTAGTCCCACTACTTGGGTGGCTGAGGCAGGAGGATTGCTTGCACATGGAGGCAGAGGTTGCAGTGAGCTGTGATTGCACCAATGCACTGCTGCCTGGCGACAGAACAAGATTCCGTCTCAAAAAACAACAATAAAAACAACAGAAACAAAATAAAATATAGCATGTACTTTTAAATTTCAACTGGGGAAAAATATTTTCAAGCACTTACATATTCAATAAAATTACACAATCACAGCAGCCCTACACAGATGTGAGTGGAAGACAATATATTAATAACTGAAATGTCAACATATACACCAGAATCGTACTTTCACTACATTACAGAATGGAATACTATGAAAGCAGTATAGGTCAAGGGAAACATGAAACTGCATCAATGGAAGAATACTGAAAATCAAGAAATGTGTAATCAACTGAGTGCCAATGAGAAGTATACATAAATATGAGGCAGAATTCAAACTAGAGAAAAAACACTAACCTAATTTAAAACAGACAAAAAAATACCTTGGGGTATGACTGACAAAGGGCTGTACATATCTAATGTATACAACTTGATGAGTTATTAACCTAGTCTTTTCTGTACTATAAATGCTGAGACACAAAGGATACACCTAAACAGAAGAACAATGCTTTGTCAAAGTATATTTTAGCCGAAGTAAAATTTCACTTATTTAGCATCCTTTATGAGACAGTTCAAGAAAATTTAACTGCAATTTGAAAACAGGCGTGTTTCCAGAATCAAAAAGGTAGTATCACTATGTTTTTGTTTCTGTTGGATGGATCTAACCAAAAATGGTAAAAGGTGCTGAAAAGAGCAACACTGAGTGCTAAAATATGAACCTTGTGAAGAAGCCGCCTCTAAACTTAATATAAACACTACTAAATACAGATTAATACAGGTACATAAAACAATATAAAAACATCACACCTAGTCAACAAGACTGTCCCCCACGTCAAAAAAATACTTTGACTACTGCATCAAAAATTTTAAAATTCCTCTTTACCTGTTATTTCCCAAGTTTTCAAGGCACCCTTCAATGAATCTCATTCGAATCTGTCTATCTGTAAACCAACATACTAAGGAACAAAGAAGTTTCTCTGCTTCATTTATTAATCCTTCAGAAAGATTAACCTATATAAAAAAGTATATAAAGTTATTATTTATACTAATTGCATCTTGCTGAAATTTCTTAGTCTTCTGGCTCTTTTAAATACTTACTGCATCTTCATCTTGGACTATATCCCACAACAAAGTGTTTCCTTTCTTGCAAACATTATCCAAATTAATGTCTGTAATAGCGTTACTGTTGAATTGATGTTTATGAACTACAGGTCCTGAAGGGGGAAAAAATAGCACACTATAGAGAAATCAGCTGACTGAATTACAGCATTCACATGATTAACAAATCTGAAAAATAGTGTATTTTTCTCAGATCATAAAATAAAAACACACAATACTTTTTTTAAAAATAGAAACTGAATCTCGTTATGTTGGCCAGGCTGGTCTCGAACCTGTCGCCTCAAGTAATGTCCTTCCTCAGCCTCCCAAAGTGTTGGGATTAGAGGTGTAAGCCATTGCACCCAGCATGGTGCAATACTTATTTACAGAAAAGAATAGTGTTATTTAAATTTGATAAAACTAGAGGGAAATCATTTCCTTTCTATAGTCTGCTAAATTATAGTCAATATATTTAACATTTTTCATATCAAGCGAAGTGTGCATAAATACTTGAAACTAAGTGTGAATAAGACAACATATTTGAAATAACTATTTAACCGAGACACATTCCTCTAAATGACCTATATAGTCTTTTATAATCCCTATATTTAAAAAAAAAAAAACCACACTATTTTTATTGGAGATAATTTACCCAAAACATTCAATTAAATTAAAAGATTCTATTATAGAAATACTGTATTTTGTATAGACATTCAACAGGTACAGGACATTTGGATGGTTTCTAGTTTTAGGCTATTAACAAAACTACCATAAACATCTGTGGAACAAGTTTTGTGTCATTTCCTTTCCTTTCTTTCGGTAAATACTGAGGACTGACATCAATGAGTCATGAGGTATTGTATAGGTTTTTTTGTTTTTTCTCAGACGA
Organism: Cebus imitator; assembly: GCF_001604975.1. Classification (NCBI taxonomy): domain Eukaryota; kingdom Metazoa; phylum Chordata; class Mammalia; order Primates; family Cebidae; genus Cebus; species Cebus imitator. Next base: position 4,025,173 of record NW_016107490.1, read on the forward strand.
AGTCTCACTCTGTCACCCAGGCTTGAGTATAGTGGCACTATCTCAGCTCACTGCAACTTCAGACTCCCTTCAAGCGATTCTCCTGCCTCAGCCTCCCAAGGAACTGGGATTACAAGCGCCCGCCACTATGCCCAGCTAATTTTTTTTTTTTTTTTTAAGTACAGACAGGGTTTCACCATGTTGGTCAGGATGGTCTCAATCTGATGAACTCGTGATGCCCGCCTCAGCCTCCCAAAGTACTGGGATTACAGAGGTAAGCCACCATGCCCAGTGGGTATTATGTATAACAAAAATCTTTTCAGCAGAAAAGATTTCCAAAGTGGTTGTGCTATTTTATTTTACATTCCTATCAGCAGTGTACAAGAGCATCAGTTAGTTCCTTTCTTCCACATCCACCCTAACACTGTAGTACAGTCACTCTTTTTAATTTCAGTCATTCTAACAGGTATATGGTAGAATCATAATTGTGGTTTTAAATTTCCATTTCCCTAATGACTAATGATGTTGAGAATCATTTTGTGTGCTTCTTAGCCATGTGTATACCTCTTTGGTAAATAATTTGCCTCTTTTTAATTGGGCTATCTTACTACTGAGTTATGAAATTATTTTATATTTCAAATACAATCCCTTTCTAATTTTCAAATATTTCTTCTAGTCTGTGGATTGTCTTTTTTGTGTGTGGATGGGTGAGGGATTATTTTGGTATTTAGCTTTTAAAATTTTATTAAAATACATATAACAAGATAGACAACATTTCTGTAATGTCAGAAAAATCCCTTGTGACCTTTTACAATCAATCCCCACCCTCGAGCCCTAGGCAATGATTGAGGAGCTTTCTATCCTTACAAATTACTTTTGACTGTTCTAGAACTGTACATAATACATATAGTGTGGACTTTCTTCTGTTTCTAGCTTCTTTTGCTAAGAATGTTTTTTCGATATTCATCCATGATGTTGGATGTGTCTGTAGTTCCTTCCTTTTTACTGATCAGCAAAATTCCATTATGTGAATATACTAGTTAATTCCAGTTGGAAGGCCTTCTGATTAAAGCAGCACACATGAATAAATTTTTTGGCAGACTTGTTTTCATTTTCATGGGTAAAAACCGAGGGTAAAAAAACTGCTGGGTCATATGGTAGGTATATATTTAACTTTCTGATAAAACAGTTTGATAGAATTTGAAAGTTTTGTCCTCTGTAAATTTCATGTTGAAATGTGACCTCCAATGCTGAGGTGAGCCTAATAGGAGGTGTTTGGGTCATGGGAACAGTTTCAATGCTGTCCTCATCATAGTGAGTGAGTTCTCACATTGAGTTCAGCTGAGATATGGTTGTTTAAAAGCGAGTGAGTGGCACCCCTACAACCCCATTTCCACTTTCGCCATGAAATCTGTTCCCCCTTCACCTTCTGCCATGATTGTAAGCTCCCTGTGGCCTTCACCAGAAGCAGATGCTGGCGCTATGCTTCCTGAACAACCTGCAGAACTGTAAGCCAAAATAAACCATTTTTCTTTATTAATTACCCAGGCTAAGGTATTTATTTATTTTTATTTTTTTAAATACAGTCTTGCTCTGTTGCCCAGGCTGAAGCACAATAGTGTGATATCGGCTCACCATAACCTCCACCTCCCGGGTTCAAGTGATTCTCCTGCCTAACCCTCCCAAGTAGCGGGGACTACAAGTGACCGCCACCACACCTGCCTAATTTTTCTATTTTTAGTAGCAATGGGGTTTCACCATGTTGGTCGGGCTAGTCTCGAGCTGCTGACCTCAGGTGATCCACCCACCTGGGCCTCCCAAAGTGCTGGGATTACAGGCATGAGCCACTGCAACTGGCCATTTATTTACAGCAACACAGTAATGGACTAATACACAGCTCTCCAAAGTGACTGTATTTTTTGTTCAACAGTTCGAGTTCTACATTCTAATGTGAGTCCTTGATAGTATCAGTCCTTAATTTTAACCATTTCAATAGGCATGTAGTAGTACCTCACTGTGGTTTTAACTTACATTTCCCAGATGACAAGAGACACTGAGAATGTACTTATTGGCCTTTTTCTTTTAAGATGTAGTCTCGCTCTGTCATCCAGGCTGGAGGGCAGTGGTGTGATCTTGGCTCGCTGCAACCTCTGCTGTCCAGGTTCAAGCAATCTTCTGCCTCAGCCTCCCAAGTAGCTGGGACTACAGACGAGTACCATCACACCCAGCTAATTTTTTTAGATTTTTAGTAGAGATGGGGTTAGGTAGGCTAGTCTTGAACTCCTGACCTCAAGGATCAGCTAGGCTAGTCTCTAAGTCCTGACCCCAAGTGATCTGCCCACCTCAGCCTCCCTAAGTGCTGGGATTATAGGTGTGAGCCACTGCACCCGGCCCTTATTGACCTTTCTACATATCTTTTATGCAGTATCTGTTCAACACTTTTACCCATTTTCAAACTGACTGTCTTACTATGTTGAAGGAGATCTTCTAGCATTAAAAACAGCCAGGAGCGGTGGCTCACACCTGTAATCCCAGCACCTTGGGAGGTAGAGCAGGCAGATAGCGGGGTCAGGAGATCAAGACCGTCTTGGCCAACATGGTGAAACCCCGCCACCTCTACTAAATATACAAAAAATAGCTGGGTCTAATGGTACACACCTGTATTACCAGCTACTCGGAAGGCTGAGGCAGGAGAATCACCTGAACCCAGGAGGCAGAGGTTGCAGTGAGCCAAGATCGTGCCACTGCATTCCAGCCTGGTGACAGAGGGAGACTCTGTCTCCAAAAAAAAAAAAATACAAGGTGGATTTAGAAAGCATTAACATATACAATCATTTTACCCTGTCTACAATGAGTGGTGAAAAGAAAACAACCATTTAGTTCAATTTCTAACCCCATGCAGTAAAAAATACGTAAAATATTGATTAAAGGAATATTTGAGAAAAGAAATGGTAACAACTTACACATAGGCATCAAATTCAGTCTGATGACCTCAATCTTAACCTAGTTCTTTCTCAACAACCACAATAACACAACAATAAAAAAAGTCAAAGTAACTTAACCTAGACAGATCATGTACATAAAACATGTAAAAAACACAAAAAAACAAGTAAATTGTTGCCAAGATACACACGTTGTGTTTTCAAGTCTGTTCATAGCCTCTTAGCATAAACCTAATCTATCAGGTTTACTTATAATGTACTGGCATCCCAAAACTCATTTACTAGGCTAGCAAATGATGATACCAACCAAACAAGAGGTTAAAGGCCTTTAAACTGCCAATTCTATACCTGTTTTTCACTTGACTTTTTTTCTCCCTTTATTCATTAATTCCTTACCACTCTTTACATTCCTCTAGCCTTCATTCTTTCAAGTCTGGTCATGTCCTATTACTTTAAGATTGATTTAGGCTTGAATTAATCACTTCACTTCTCAAACTCACCCCTCCTCATTCCCTCCGACCCTTCCCTAACCCCAAGTAACCACTAACCTTCCTTTCGTGTCTATAGGTTTGCCTATTCTAGACATACCATATAAATAGAATCATATGATTTCATCTTTTGTGATTTCCTATTACTTTTAGGTCCTAGTATTTCTGAATATAAATTCTAATACAACAATGTATTTCCTAAAATACAAAGCTTTAATTCTTACATATTACTGCTATGTATTTTCTTTCCAAGTGGAACATCTCAATAGAACTGCAGGCCTCATTTATATTCATGATGAAGTATTTATAATAATTTCCTTGGGGAAAAAACTACCATATGGAAGTATTTTGACAAAAACATTTACTTATCATAACCTTAACTACTGATTCACTGATTCCTTTCAACAATTTAAGATAAATTATTCCCGTTGTCAAGAAGGTAGTGTATTTTACTTACTGTAGAGCCTTACCTTGACTAAGATGTTCATGGTAAATGGAAGCTAGATTGGGAAGATGTTGTTGAAGATGAGATGTTAGTTCTGCATGTGAATTAATCTGAACTAGCTCCTCTTCACATCCAGATTCTTCACCATCAAAATCAGCCATATTTTTTTCTGATTTTGCACTGACCTGGGAGCTACTGCAACTGACATCATCTGCACTTAGCATATCATCAACCATATGCCTACAAAACAGAAAAGAACAAAGTTTATAATTACAAATATAAACCTAATTTGTGAACCACAAAAAATACCTCTCTTAAACTTACGAATACACTCAGGAACAAAGCTATATCTGCTTATTAACAACATGGAATGTTGAGAGCTTTATGAAAGCTGAAAACTTTACACTGTCAGACTATTTGATAATTTTATAATATATATTCATATTACCAGGCCTATTTACACATCTCACTAGAACAAATTCAAAGAACAATTTTAGGCAAGATCACTAATACTCACTATTTACATACTATTTTATAGACTCAAAGTCACAATGTGAAACCATAAAACGTGGTTTTATACAATTGTAGAATCAAAGCAGAAAAATATTTCAATTAAAGGCAGTAATCTTGGTGGAGTTAATATTTATTGGGGAACTTCTAACCCAACAAACCCAAATTAAGTATTCATTTCTAAAACACACTGTTACAGGGCATAAAGACAAAATGATTTTTAAAAAATCAAAAAAACATGAAGTTCAGGGTTGATTTAGAGACTCACAAGTAGTACCATTAATACACAGAATATGAAATAAACTAAAATGAAAAGCTAAATCATTAGGTCTTGTGAGGTATGGAGTGGGTATAGGCGTCAAAACTAAGATTTGCAGTGTACCGAACTGAATATATTGTACCTCACTTTTGTAATAAACTAATTGCTTTGTCTTCATCATGAGCTGTGCTGGGGACAACTGTGAATGACTGTATCTATAATGTCAGGCAGTACGGCAGTGGTTCTCAATCAGGGGTGAATTTAAGTCCCTAGGAGAAATCTGGAAATATCTAGAGATATTTTTGATTGTCAAAACTGAGGAGATGGCTAGTGGAATATAGAGATAAGGCTCAGTATACTGGCAAACATTCTGCAATGCACAGTACACCATTAACACTGTTATAAATTCAAACCAAAAAAATGTTCTCGCCCAAAGCTGGGCACATTGGCTCATGCCTATAATCCCAACACTTTGGGAGGCCAAGGCAGGTGGATCATTTGAGGTAAGCAGCTTGAGAACAGCCTGGCCAACATGGTGAAACCCTATCTCTACTAAAAATACAAAAATCAGCTGACATGGTGGCACATTCCTATAATCCCAGCTACTCGGGAGGCTGAGGCAGAAGAATCACTTGAACCCAGAAGGTGGAGGTTGCAGTGAGCCGAAATTGTGCCACTGTACTCCAGCCAGAACAAGGGAGTGTGACTCTCAAAAAAAAAATTTTAATTATATGGCTCCAAATGCAAATGATGCCAATCTTGAAAAACACTTCAACTCAGATGCATCAGTAATAAGAATCAAAAAGTGAAGGAAATAAACAAGTAATATGTATAGATACGTAGTTCACCCAAACAACTTAACTGAATTAGCGAAGATCTGACAAATTGTCGAGTATAGTAAAACTTAATCTGATAAAGTGCATATTCATGATTCACCATGAACTCACATACTATCACTTGTCATGACAATAATAAATATGCAGCTAACACTTACTGAGCACTTATTGTGTACCAATCACATTAGCCCAAGAAATCTTCACAATGAACCCATGAGATACATACTATTGTACCCATTTTATTTTTACAGACAGAGTCTCATTCTACTGCCCAGGCTGGAGTGTAGTGGTGCGATTATAGCTCCTGCAGTCTTGATCTCCTGGGCTCAAGAGATCCTCCTACCTCAGCCTCCCAATTAGCTAGAACTACAGGTGCACATTACTATGCCTGGCTAGCACTTTTAATTTTTTTGTAGAGACAGGGCCTCACTATGTTGTCCAGGCTGATCTCAAACACCTGGCCTCAAATGATTCTCCTGCCTTAGCCTCCAAAGCACTGGGATTACTGTTCCCAATTTATAGATGGAAAAAAATGAAGAAAAATTAAGTATTTTGCCTATCACAATACCACAAGTAAATGACAGAATCACATATTTGGTGTTATTTCACAGATAACCGAAAGTTTTATGCTGGAGCTTATCCTTTTAAATTAGGAGATGTGTAAAATTCCATAAGCATTCATATCTTTTTTAGGCATTTATTAAAAGACGTTGAAGATCTATCTAATCCTGTGCTACCCAATATAATACCGACTAGCCATATGTGGCCATTACACACGTAAAACATGGCTGCTCTAGGCTGGGTATAAGCAGCTCACACCTGTAATACCAGAGATTTGGGAGGCTGAGGCCAGAGGACTGTTTGAGGTCTGGGGTTCAAGAACAGCCTGGGCAACACAGCTATACCCTGTCTCTATAAAAATTGTAAGAATTAGCTAGGTGTGACAGCACATACCTTAAGTCTCAAGTACTCAGGAAGCTGAGACAGGAAGATTGCTTGAGCCCAAGAGTTTGGGGCTATGGTGAGCTACAATCACATCACTGCACTCCACCTGAGGTGACAGAGGGATACCCTATCTCTTTAAAAAATAAATAAAAAAAAATAAACTCAGCACTTTGGGAGGCCGAGGTGGGCAGATCACCTGAGGTTCAGAGTTTGAGGCCAGGCTGACCTAAAAATAGAAAAATTAGTCGGGCGTGGTGGCATATGCCTGTAATCCCAGCTACTTGGGAGGCTGACGGAGGAGAATCGCTTGAATCCAGGAGGTGGAGGTTGAGGTTAGCCAAGATCGTGCCACTGCACTCCAGCCTGGGCAACAAGAGTGAAACTCCATCTCAAAAAAAAAAAATAAAAAATATAAACAAACTAATAAATCATTAGAACACTACTGAAAAACACAAAAGTAAACAACTCAGAAAGACATATATGCCTTTGGGCAGAAAAGTTCAACATCAAAAAGATTCTCTTAAAATGAGAATTCACCAGAAACACCAGATATTAAAACTTAAAAAGCCTCAATAATTAAAACAGTATGATGCTGGTGCATAAAGATACAAAAGACAAAGACCTGAATTTAAACTCCAGAAACACAGCCAATACATATGAGAATTTGATAAAAGTGGCATCTCTAGTGAGGAAAAAAGATGGCTATTAAAAAAAATGGGCCAGGCATGATGGTTCATGCCTGTAATCCCAGTATTATGGGAGGCTGAGGCATGTGGATCACTTGAGCTCAGTACTTTGACACCAGCCTGGCCAACATGGTGAAACCCTATCTCTGCTAAAAAATACAAAATTTAGCCGGGTGTGGTGGCGTGTGCCTGTAATCTCAGCTACTCGGGAAGCTGAGGCATGAGAATCATTTGAACCTGGAAGGCAGAGGTTGCAGTGACCGAAGATCATGCCACTGCACTGCAGCTTGGGTGACCAAGCAAGACTGTCACACACAAAAAAAAATGGTGTTGGGACAACTAGGTATCCATCTAGAAAAACAAAACCAAAGCTGGATTCATATTGCATATCATTTATCTAGATAAGCTCCAACTATGTTAAAGATTTAAACATAGTCCTGTGTCTCCTCCCCACCAACCTGAACCTCATCTGGTCTCTTGATCCAACTACCAATTTCAGAGGAACAACTCCTCCTCTGCAATCAGCAAAACCCAGACTGTGGACAAATTCAGGACAAACTCAACCTAGTTTCTTCAGTAAATAATTTTAAAAGGGTGGGCCGGGAGGAGGAAGCAAGATGAGGAAAGAACCTATAACCTAAAAATTAAAAGAAATATAAAAACTATCAAATAACTGCAAATTAGGAAATTTATATGGATCTTGAGTCAAACAAATACATGGTTAAAAAAATAAAGACATTTAGAAAGAGACAATCAGAGACTTGTACATAGACTAATGAAAATAATGACTTATTCTCAATTGTTTGATAAGTATAACATGGCAATGAGGCTAGGTTAAAAATAAAAGAATCCTTTTAGAGATAAAACTAAAATATTTACAGATGAGATATCATGGAAAAAATATAGGAAGTGTGGAAGTAGGACATGGGTGGAGAAGAATTAGCCATGGATTTATAGTGATTCAAGGAAGGAGGGAAATCATACAAATACAAGTATTTTGATAAAAGTAGCATCTCTACTAAGGCCTATTCACTATCAGAATCTATTTGATTCATTAGCTTATACAGTGAGTTCTAACAGTGATTTACATATCAAGTTTGGGATAAAGAAGAATACCATGTTATTCAATTATATGTAGTTATTGAGTTTTGGGAAAATAGGTAGCAAGAGCTTAGAAAGTGTGGAAAATTCTTTTATAAACTTAAGAGTGGGAAAGGCCTTTAAATTTATATTCAAAATCCAAAAGCCATAAAGGGGGTGAAGAAAACCCCAATAAAATAAAAAAACTATATTCTCCAATCATACCAAGGGTAAATCTCCATAACACACAAGAATTCCTACAGATTTATTATAAAAAGGAGTACTACAATAGGAAAATGGACAATATATATGAATACACAGTTCACAGAAAAAAAATTCTAATGGTTCTTAAACATACAATATTCATTGCAAATTAAAGAATGCAAATTAAAACTTTAATGAGAGAACCATTTTTGTTCAGGTGCAGTGCCTCATGTGTGTAATTCCAGCCTTGGGAGGCCAAGGCAGGATGATTGCTTGAGTCCAGGATTCAACACTAGCCTGGGCAACCCAGTAAGATCCCATGAAAAATGAATGAATGAATGAGCCAGGCTTGGTGGTACATTCCTAGTCCTAGCTACTTGGGAGGGTGAGGCAGGAGGTTTCCTTGGGCCTAGGAGTTTGAGGCTGCAGTGAGCACTGATCACACCACTGCACTCTAGGCTAGGCAACAGAGAGAGATGCCATCTCCAAAAAACAAACAAACAAACAAACAAAAAAAACAACAACAAAGAGATAACCATTTTCTACCTATCATGTTGGCATGAAGTTCCATAACATTCTGTTGGCAAGACTATAGGAAAAGAGGCACTCTTTATTACAGGAATATAAGTAAACCAGTTGGCAATAGCTACCAAAATTATAAACACTCTAATCTTTGATCTAGCAATTCCAATCCTGGATAATTCACTCTACTAATATCCCTGCACACGTATGAAATAACATACACACAAGGTTATTAAATACAGCATTTTTGTAACAGTGAAAGACCAGAATCAATCCAAATGTCCTTCAATGTGGCATTGATTAACTAAATTACACAATGTCCATGCAATGGAATCCTATGGTAGTGCAAAAACAGAGACAATAGAATAAGGAAACTAGATGCTAATATGGAAAGAGCTCATAGACAAGTAAAAAAAAGCAATGCATAGAACAGTGTGCATGTTTTATTAATATTTTATGTAAAAAATAAATAAAAGAAAAGAGAAATCACATATGAGGCCAGGAGACTGAGACCAGCCTGGCCAAAATGGTGAAACCCCATTTCTACTAAAAATACAAAAATTAGCTGGGTGTGGTAACACATGCCTATAGTCCCGGCTACTTTAGAGGCTGAGGCACGAATATCACTTGAACCTGGAGGCAGAGGTTGCAGTGAGCCAAGATTACGCCACTGCAATCCAGCCTGGGCTACAGAGTAAGACCTGCTTCAAAAAAAAAAAAAAAAAAAAAAAAAAAAAAAGGGCCGGACATAGTGGCTCCCACCTGTGATCCCAGCACTGTGGGAGGCCAAGGCAGGCGGATTACCTGAGGTCAGAAGTTCGAGATCAGCCTGGTCAACATGGTGAAACTGCATTTCTACTAAAAATACAAAAAAATTAGCAAGGCATGGTGGTGGGCACCTGTAATCCAAGCTACTGAGGAGGCTGAGGCACCAGAAATGCTTGAACCTGGCAAGTAGAAGCTGCAGTGAGCCTAGATCATGCCTCTGCCCTCCAGCCTGAGCAACAGAGCAAGACTCTGTCTCAAAGGGAGGAAAAAAAAAGAAAATAAATATTTTAAAGAATTAAAAGGTGGCTGGTCTAAATTGAGAAGTTCCATAAGCATAAAATACACACTAAAAATTGAAGACTTAGTAAGAGAAAAAAGAAGAAAAATACCTAACTTTTTTACTTATTACATGTAGAAATAGTATTATGGATACTATTGGTTTAACATGATTAAAATTAACAACCTGGTTTTTTTGTTGTTGTTGTTTTTGAGAGAGAGTCTCACTCTGTCTCCCAGGCTAGAGTGCAGTAGTGTGATCTTGGCTCACTGCAACCTCCACTCCCAAGTGATTCTCCTGCCTCAACATCCCAAGTAGCTGGGATTATAGGTGTGAGCCACAATACCCAGTTAATTTTTGTATTTTCAGTAGAGACAGAGTTCCGCCATGTTGCTCAGGCTTGCCTCGAACTCCTGACCTCAATTGATCTGCTTGCCTCGGCCTCCCAAAGTGCTGGGATTACAGGCATGAGCAACCGCGCCTGGCCAACAACCTGCTTCATTTGGTGTTTTTAAATGTGCGCAATAGAAAACCTAAAATTATCTATTTGTAGCTTGTATTTGTAGTTTGCACTATACTACTAATGAATAGCACTAATACAAAATGAATTGCAACTGAATAAATATATGATATATTACTTCCCTAAAGGAAACATACACTGAATATTTATTTTGAAGTAGGCTTACCCATCATGGTGGTGGTGATGATGGTGGTGGTGGTGGTGGTGGTGATGCTGAGGACCAATAAATTGTCGACAATTAAATAATTCATTCCCAATAGTCTCCCCAAGGAAGTCCCCAGTTCGAGTGATACAAGACTCCTGAGACCCTTGTGCTATATGAGTAGTGTTCATTTCCCCTGAAATATCATGTTCTTGGTCTTCAGAGTGTGAACAAGCATCCAGCATTCGTATTCGATTATCTACTGATGGCAAAGATTCAGTATTAAAAACCAGGTCCTTTCCTGTTCCGCTGCTTGTCCCATTTCTTTCTGACGAGCCTTGGGAATCACCCAAGCAAATGCCAGCTTGGCTTTCTAACTTTCTATTCCGGAGATCTGCACCACAACTGCTTTTGGGAGGATTATGACCATGATGGTCATCTTCATCTTCTTCTTTGAGCGCTTCAATATCTGCAATGTCTTCTGACTGTACCTCACTGCCAGGGCTCCCAGCTGACTGGCTTGCATGGCTAGAATTGACCTCATTGCTAGATCCATCACTATGCCCACTACTGCTACCAGGACCACTGCTTCCATCTTCACCACTGTTGGCAGTTTCATCAGAACTTCCCTGCATAGATTCCTGTATTTTAAAACAAACAGATTTAAATACATATTTAAACCAGTAAGAAAAAGGTAACAAACATTAATAAACTGTACTTTTTAAAAAGGCTGCTAGTCTTGTTATCCGCCTTTGAATACAAAATGGAATTAAAAACTCAAAGGACATCAAAAATACTACACAAAGGAGAGAACAAGCCCAAACATGAATTATGTATATATACCCAATTCAAATGTTCATGCCAGAAAGTCAAAAATGCCTTTAAAAGAAGGAAAACCTATTTTCATACCTCTGTGTCTGAAAGTCGTTGTTGCACATGTTTGGTTCTATTAATAAGTTGCTCATCCATTTCAATGTCACTGCCTCCACTTTGATGTGTGTCACTATTATCACTGCTTTGAGGACTGGCTGCAGGTGACCCTATATAAAATATATTTTTACTTCTAATTTATATTAACATGGACTTAACAGAATAACATTATCCTCTGATTCCTTGACCTATTCACCAAAGCTTTATGCTAAGTAGCCAAAAATAAAATATCAAAATATGTTAACATTTGGTCATGATTTCTAAAGAAGATGTAACAGATTTCAATTAAAAGTCAAAATATTTATGGTTTTAAGAAAAATGGGAAACATATGTTAAAGGCTTACATTTCCTTCTCAAAATGAACTTTATGACTGATACAAATATTATATAAAATCAATGAACTCTAGAACATCACTAAAACAAAACCAAGTCATGTTGCCATGAATTTATAAGGCTCAACTTACAAGGTGAGGGAGCTGTTCTTCTGAGCTCTTCCTCCTCTGAAGGAAAAAACAGAAGAAAAACATTCTAAGTGACTGAACTTCTTTGGGACAGCATTAACAGGTGTTCATATTACATAATCAACAAGTTACAGGCAGGAAAACCTGCAATAAGGTTAAGTCCCCACCACCTGCAGTAGTTGTTGGGGGTGCCTGCACAGAAAAGCCTGAGAGGGGTAGTATATGTTGTCAGGAGTTCAACATATACTACTGAGTTCAAGGGCTTTGAACTTCAACATATACTAAGTTTAAGGGCTTTCTAAAACTTGATTCGAACACTGAGTTTGAATCAAGTTTTAGAAAGCCCTTGAAAGCTGTGTATGTAAAAAGTACCCACAAAGCATCTAAAATGGTAGAAAACCTTGAAGCAGAAAACACAAAAAAAGAAATGAATCATTATGTTCTACTCTTAAAATTATTTCTAAAACAAAGCTCGTTTGTTTATAAAATGAAATCTCCAAAGCTTTTATGAAATAAAAGCTTATTTAAAAAGGAAAGATAACTAAAGCTGAGAAAATCCAGTAACAACAAAGACTTTACTATCCCTCACTTAGAAGGTAAACCAAAACATGAATTAATCACAGTATTAATCCCCTTATATGTTCTCTTCCTTCCGCCCCACACTTATTTTAACATAAAGATTAAGCTGAACGTATTAGCAGCAAATACTTCATATTTGAGAAACTTTGGACAATTTACTTGAAAATACGTGAACTACTAACCTTTCTTATTTCCAATGGGAATATTAGTATTTAATAAAGATGCAAAAGAACTCTGTTTAGATAACTGAGCCTTAGCTGCTAGTGCATTATTCCACAGTGCTTTAATTAACATGGATGCCAAGTACAATGTCTACAAAAAGAGAGGGAGAGATTAAAGTTGGAAATTTCAGACAACACTGTAGCAAATTTAATATCCATTTTGTCAAGCTGAAATGCCAAGACAATAAAATGAAAGTTAAATTATCTGAATCACAAAGAAATTTTCACTTTACGGGGCTGGGGGGGGACAACTATTATCCTGTTTTGAATGTATTACCTGTTCAGTATGAACACTTGGCTCAAGAGCTGAGACCAGATTAAGTAGATGTCTAAGTGGTGCGGGATCCAAGTTCTTGATGAGTGAAGGAAATAAGTCATGTATATACCGACTACAATGTTTCAACTAGAAAATAAAGTTAGAGAGAATGGTCAAAAATAATTGCCCAACACATGTAGATATCTGATATAAAAACAGTTTGAAAGTAAAAAAGTTGGCCAGTACTCTAATATTTTTTAATATGATGGTAAAATGCTCATTATCAAACATGATAAATGGCAGTGTATAACATAGTAAAAATACATTCACGTAAACAGAAATTAAACCAAACAAATGGCACACTGAATTTCCTAATTACAAGAGGGAAGGCTAGGCATGACAGCTGATGCCATTAACTCCAATACTCTGGGAGGCTGAGTTGGGAGGACAGCTTGAGCTCAGGAGTCTAAGATTAGCCTGGGCAACACAGCAAGACCTCACCTTTATAAAAAATATGTTTTAAAATTAGCTGGGTGCCAAGATGCACACCTGTGCTCTCAGCTACACAGGTGGTTGTGGTGGGAAGATCTCTTGATTCCAATGGAATTAATTTACATGTCATAATACAAAAATTAAATAGTAAATTAAAATACAAATAAAACAACATATTACACTTAGGAGAAAAAAGTAAATTATCACAGATGTGCTAGATTTCTCTTATTAAATCTTTATAAAGTATTTATAAAATAATTTTATTTTACTAGAGTACAAAACAGAAACTCTTATAAAGATCTATAAAATAAACCATGAGATACAAAGACTCCTGTTGTAATAAACACAAATATGTAAATTCATGAGGGAATACATAATATTTATGAAAATACAAACACTAAATATTACATCATGTAAAATGAAGCATTTTACAGCCATCAAGCTGCTAACTACTAAATCAAGATAAGGTAACAAACATGATTAGACAAGTAATTCCCAATTTGAGGGCTGTCAAAGGTAATGCTTCCTATTTTTAATACATAAAAAGTTATTAAAACATAGAGTTTACTCTAAAACACTGATTTTTATATTTTGTAGGCATATACATATGAATTCTCTTCTGCTGCTTCTCTTTCAGGGTAAATATGCACAACCTAATATTGAAATATAAGGTGAAATACATGTAAGAAAATATAATACTGGAGGAATTCTTCTACGTTGCTGAGACTTCTTATAAATTACACTGTGTGCTTCTACCATTTGCTTTAACAGCACTAAGTATCCATTTAAAAACCAATGGCAGTACTTCAAAAGTACAACAAGCATTTGATTTTTAAAAAAGTGAATACTCAGTAAGTTTATCACTTTTCTAGGTCTCAGCTAAGAATGTTAATTTAAACACAGTATTAAATAACATTACAGATTAAAATATACAAGTTATGTCCTAACTGAAATGCTTGGAAGGAGAAGTGTTTCAGATTTTGGATTTTTCCACATTTTGGAACATCTGCATTATATACCTACCAGGGGAAGATCTCTAACTGATCTAAAAGATCTAAAAATCCAAACTCTGAAAGGTTCCAATGAGTACTTCCTTTGAACACCATGTTGGCACTCAGAAAATTTCAAACTTTATAGCATTTCAAATTTTAGAGTTTTGGATTAGGAATACTCGACCTGTACTAACAGTTTTCTCTACTTTTTGCCAACAAGTAACTATTATTTTTTTTTCTACTTAAAATATGATAAAAACACATATATACATGTTTATATATACATATATAGTATATAATAGTTTATTATATAGCATAAACTATATTATATAATATAGCATATAATAAATTATATTATATACACTATATAATAAACTATAATATAAAATAGGATATCTACTATGTCATATAATAAACTTCTGATTTTCTGCCAATTTAATCATTAATATAATGAAATTTCCATAATATACTTAATTTTGATAATCAAGTATCTGTTGGGGTTTTAAGGGTATTAATGTGCCATTTACTTTTGTTTTGTTTTGTTTTGTTTTATATAGAGAGATGAACTCTCACTATGTTGCCCAGGCTAATTTTAAAACTCCTGAGCTTAAGTGATCCTCTTGCCTCAGCCTCCCAAAGTGCT
>NW_016107490.1:4040774-4044065 GCF_001604975.1 Cebus imitator
CTGCTACCCATTTCTGGCATGCACACTCCCAACCCCCTCCCCCCATGCTATGATAGGCAGCTATGGAGACAGCAATACAGGTTTCTGGTACAGTTCCTAGAGACAGGTGGGCAGTAAGGACCACATTCCCCAACATCAAGATTCTGTGTTCTGACAGGTGGCTGACTGCTAATTCTGATTGATGAAGTGCAGGCACAGAGGCTGGCTGCCATTGTTTTAACACAAACCATCTGAAATGATTACTAGAGGACTTATAGGAGCTGCATTTGTTTTTTGGGGAACAAAACAAAAAAAGGAAACAACAACAAAAAGTCCACAGAGAATATACCTGACATCCACCTGTTGCACTTCTTAAAGTGTTTTTTGTTTTGTTTTGTTTTTTTGAGACAGTCTTGCTCTGTTACCCAGGCTAGAGAGCAGTGGTGCAATGTCAGCTCACTATAACCTGCGCCTCCCAGGTTCAAGTGATCTTCGTGCCTCAGCCTCCCAAGTAGCTGGGACCACAGGTATGTACCACCACACCCCCAAGTTTTTCTTTTGTTTTTGTTTTTTTTGTATCTTTAGTAAAGATGGGGTTTCACTATGTCGGCCAGGCTGCTCTTGAACTTCTGACCTCTAGTGATCCACTTTGGCCTCCCAAAGTGCTAAGATTACAGGTGTGAGCCACTCCGCCTGGCCACTAGACAAAGATTTTTAAAACTTATCTCAAAGATTCTAAAAGAGCAAAGACAGGAAAACAACTCATCAACAAAAGGAGACTACCGGTAAAGGGACAGAAATTATAAAAAGGAACAATGTGTTCTAATTGTTCAACACCCGCCTATGAGTGAGAACATGCGGTGTTTGATTTTCTGCTCTTGTGTCAGTTTGCTGAGAATGATGGTTTCCAGGGACATGGACACAGGGAGGGGAGTGCTACATACTGGGGTCTGTTGGGAGGAAATAGGGGAGGGACAGCGGGGGGTGGGGAGTTGGGGAGAGATAGCATGGGGAGAAATGCCAGATATAGGTGATGGGGAGGAGGGCAGCAAATCACACTGCCATGTGTGTACCTATGCAACAATCTTGCATGTTCACATGTACCCCAAAACCTAAAATGCAATAAAAAATAAAAATAAAAAAGAAAATGAAAAAAAAAAGAAAAAAGGAACCAAAATGTGATTACAGAAATGAAAAGTACAACAAAAGAAATGAACAATACACTACACAAGGATTCAAAGGCAACTCTAAGCAGAAAAAAGAATCAGCATACCCGAAAATAGGCCAACTGAAAATAAAAAAAAGAATGAAGAAAAGTGAATAGCCTAAAGGACCTGTGAGATACCATGAAGTAGACCAATACATTCATTTTGGAAATCCCAGAATGCAAAGAGAAATGGAAAGATAGAATACTTAGATAATAACTAAATTCAACCAAATTTGACGAAGACATGACTCTACATATCCAAGATGTTCAACAAACTCCAAGAAGGATAAACTCAAAAAGATCCACTTCGATACACAATGCAATCAGACTGTAGGAAGCCAAAGACAAAAATCTCAAAAACCACAAGAGAAGCAACTTGTCACATACAAGAGATCCCCAATAAGATTATCAGTGAATTTCTTATCCAAAACCTTAGAGGCCAGAAGGCAATGAGCTGATATATTCAAAGGGCTGAAAGAAAAATCTTGCAATAAGAATTCTAAATTAAGCAAAACTGCCCTCCAGAAATTAGGGTTGAAATTAAGATTCCTACAAAAACAAAAGCTGAAGGAGTTTGTAACACTTATACCTGCCCCATAAGAATTGCTAAAAGGCAGTTTCCCAGTGTGCTTCTGGTTACTGAATGGGAGAAGGCAACTCAAGATGGTAACAGCCACAAACTCTAGCTCCAGCTTCCCACTCCAGACCTGGTTAGCAGTGGGGCAGTCAGGGCTGAAATATCCTGGCCTGAGCTAGCCTGAGATGAAAGGGTAGCCAGCCAAATGACTTAGAAAACCTAGAATGCGTGAGAAAACTTGTTCACTATGCTAGGTTGAGTAATATGTGTATGAACTGAAAGCCTAAAGCCTGGGCCCAGGAATTGAGGAAAAGTGAGTTTGGGGCTCAGAGGTGCTCACACTGAGGCAGACCCTTGGGTGATCAGCTAGTTGCCAGAGTGCTTCAAGGACCCTGGCCCCAAGCTCACCTCCAACTCCTGACTGAGTACTTGGTGCTCTTGTGTGCACTGTACTAGGTAACATGCTATATAAGCACATGTGAACCAGCTTGGTGGGACCAGCTCAATCTCAGAACCTCTCACCCCGCTGTTGCTGCCGTATCCTCATGAGGCACTTGGCTGTCTCCTGAAATACAGGCACTTTCTGAGGAGAGTGACAGCAGCAATGAACTACCCCTGTGTTCTCAGTGACCAGTACAAAACCCAGCACAAACGAGCATTAGTAATTATTGGAATGAACTCTTTTCATGCATTCAAAAGTTCTGAGGAATAATGGAATGATTTAATTTGGTCTTTCAGAAGGGTACAAGATGAATAAAGACGACTTGTTTTGCAAAGAGAAAAAAAAAAAGAAAAAGAAAAAACGCTAAAAAGAATCCTTCCAGTTGAAATAAAGAAATAATGAGGCCGGGCGTGGTGGCTCACGCCTGTAATCCAAGCACTTTGGAGGCAAGGCAGGCGGATCACCCGAGGTCGGGAGTTCAAGACCAGCCTGACCAACATGGTGAAACTCCGACTCAAAAAAAAAAAAAAAAAGAAAGAAACAATGAAGAAATAAAGGTATCTGATAAATACATAGGCGATTATTACAGACAGTATTGAACTTTTAGTTTACAACTCCAGTTTTTATTTTCCACATGATTTAAAAAGCAAATATAAACAATTATTAACCTTCCTTACTGGATACACAATGTACAAAGTTGCAATTTGTGACAGCAGCAATAAAAATGGAGGGATGGAGTTGTTAGGGCAGAGTTTTTTACACAGCACTGAAGTTAAGCTGGTATAAATTAAAATTAGACTGTTATACCCTTAGGATGTTAAATGTAATCTCCATATTAAATACAAAAGAAAATTAAAAGGAAATCAAACCATTTCACTATCCCTCCCTCAAAAAAACCACCAAAACTACTAAGCATAAAAAAGGGCATTAATGGAAGGAACGAGGGAGAAAAACACTCAGAGAAAAGAAAAGGCAAAATAACACAAGTCACAACTCTGTCCCTCTTTATGAGTAATTATTTTAAATGGTTTAACTTTCCAAAAGAAAAAGAATGAGGCCGGGCGCGGTGGCTCAAGCCTGTAATCC
>NW_016107490.1:4044391-4049681 GCF_001604975.1 Cebus imitator
ATACATTCAATCACTCAACCACTGCACTCCAAAAAAAAAAAAAAAAAAAAAGAATGGATTTTTTTTTTAAACTTGATCCAATTGTCTGTAAGAGGTTTGCTTTATATCCAAAGACACTAAAAGGTTGAATGTGAAAGGACAGAAAAAGATATTCCATGCAAACAGCAAGCAAAAGAAAGCTCAGTTGGATATACTAATACCAAGTAAGATACAACCTAAATTTTAGAAAGGTTACTAGAACAAACAAATGGCATTACAATTTAATCCAGCAATCTGCCTCCTAGGTATATGTCTAAAAGAATTCAAAGCAACATCCCAAAGAGGTATCTGCACTCCCATGATCACTACAGCGTAATTCTCAACAGCCAGGATGTAAAAGTGGCCTAAATGTCCATCAACAGAGGAATGAATTAAAAAATGTACACAGTCCAGGCATGGTGGCTCATGCCTGTGATCCCGGCACTTTGGGAGGCTGAGTCAGGTGGATCATGATCACGTGAGCCCAGGAGTTCAAGACTAGCTGGGTCAAAATGGCAAAACCCTGTCTTTACTAAAAAATACAAAACTTAGCCAGACATGGTGAGCATGTGCCCATAGTCCCAGCTACTTGGGCTTAAGTGGGAGGATGGCTTAAGCCTGAAAGGTCAAGGTTGCAGTGAGCCATAATTGTGCAAAGGCACTCCAGCCTGGGTGAAAGAACAAGTTTTGGGTGTCTCAAAGTAACTAAAATTTAGTATATACAATGCAATATTATTCATCCTTAAAAAGAAAGAAAATGCTGACACATGCTACAACACAGATGACTACTGAAGAGATTAGGCTGAGTGAAATAAGCCAGTCACAAAAGAACAAACATTTAATAATTCCACTTATTTCAGAAACCTAGAATACTCAAAATAATGGAAACAGAAAGTGGAATGGACCAGGGCTGATGAGAGGGAAAAATGGGCAGACTTGTCGTTCAATGGGTGTAGAGTTTCAGTTTTACAATATAATGAATGAAGTTCTAGAGATCCATTACACAATGTGAACAGACTTAACACTAGTGAACTAAACACTTAAAAATGATTAAAGGGGACAAATTGCATTTTTTTTAAACCAGTTTAAAATGTTTTCAAAAGTTTAGTAATAAAAGATTCAAAATAGCAAGAAGATATAATAACCATAAACATGATGAAGGAGAGACTGGAAGAATCAGAGAAATAAAAAGGTCCAGAATAATAGTCGGAGACTTCAATATCCAATTTTCAATAAAGAGAATAACTATAAAGAAGGAAATAGAGAGTCTGAACAACACAATAAGCCAAATAGACCTAGGAGGCATTTACAGAACACTCCATATAACAGCAGCAGCAAACACATTTTTCTCAAGTACATATGGGACATGTTTTGAGATAGACTGGATGCTAGACCACAGGTCTCAACAGATATTAAAAGACAGATAATCATAAATAAATGTTTCTCTACCCACAGCAGGAGGAAGCTAAAAATCAATACCAAAAGGAAAACTGGAAAACTCACAAATATGAAGAAATTAACACATTCAAACAGCCAAAAGATCATAAAGAAATCACAATGGAAATTAGAAAATATTTAGATTTAAAATACAACAAACAGAATGCAGAAAAACCAATGTTCAGAGGAAAATTTATATTTACACATGAAAACTTTTATTTACAAATGTAAATGTGAATTTAAAAAAAAAAAAAAGATCTCAAATCAACAACCAAACTTTACAACTTAGGGAATGAACGACAACAGAAATAATTAAACCTAAAGCTAGGAGAAGGAAGGAAATGATCAGAGATAAACAAAATTAAAAATATGAAAACAGTAGAGAAAGCTGGTCAGATACAGTGGTTCATGCCTACGGTAATACCCTCACTTTGAGAGGCCAAGAAGGGAAGACTGCTTTACACCAGAAGTTCATGATCAACCTAAGAAACACAATGAAATCCCTTCTCTACAAAAAGAATTTAGAATTAGCCAGGCATGGTGGCACAACCCTGTTCTCCTACGTACTTAAGATGCTAAGGCAGAAGGACTGCCTGAACCCAGGAGGTTAAGATTACATCACTGTACTCCAACTTGAGCAACAGAGCAAGATATTCTCTCCTTAAAAAATAGTATGAATGGACCAGGCGTGGTGGCTCATACCTATAATCCCAGCACTTTGGGAGGCAGAGGTGGGTGAATCACCTCAGGTCAGGAGTTTGAGACTAGCCTAGCCAAAATGGCAAAACCCCGTCTCTACTAAAAATACAAAAAATTAGCCAGGTATGGTGGCACATGCCTGTAGTCCCAGCTACTCAGGAGGCTGAGACAAAAGAGTCACTTGGCCGGGCGCGGTGGCTCACACCTGTAACCTAGCATTTTGGGAGGCCGAGGTGGGTGGATCACCTGAGGTCAGGAGTTCAAGACCAGCCTGGCCATCAGGGTGAAACCCCATCTTTAAAAAAAAAAAAAAAGAAAGAAAAAAAAAGAATCACTTGAACCTGGGAGGCAGAGGCTGTCGTGAGCAGAGATCATGACGCTGCACTCCAGCATGGCCAAGACAGAGAGAGACTCCATCTCAAATAATAATAATAATAATAATAATAAATAAAAAGAATGTTAATAGAGAAAACAAAACCAAAGGAGGGTTAAAAAAAACTTTATAAATGACAAACCTTTAGCTAGACTATAAAAAAAGACAACTATAAAAAAAGAACTAAAAGCTACAATGAAAATGAGGGCATTCATACTAAACTTAGAATTCTAACAAAATTATGATAATAAATAATTGTACACCAGAACTAGACAACTTGTAAGACTCCTTTCATGAAAAAAAATTCTCAGAAAACTAAAAGAGAAAAAAATCCTCAACATTATAAAGGGTACTCATGAAAAACCCACAGCCAATATCATACTCAAAGATGAATGATGTATTTCCCCCTATGATCAGAACAAGATAAGGATGCCTACATTTACCACTGCTACTCAACACTGTACTGAACTTCTAGCCAGAGCTGTTAGACAAAACAGAAATGAAAGACATCCAAATAAGAAAGGAAAATGTAAAACTATCTATAATAGCAAATGACACAATCCTATATACAGAAAATCCTAAAGAATCCACAGGAGAGCTACTAAGCTGTGAAGCAAATTCAGAAAGTTGGAAGAAACAAAATCAAAATGGAAAAATCAGCTATACTTCGATACACCAGAAATGAACAATTTGAAAAGGGAATTAAGAAGGTAACAGAATTTTCAATAGCATGTAAAATACTTAGAAATAAATCTAACCAAAGAGAGCAAAGTTTTGTATACTGAAAACTAAAAAATACTGATAAAGTAAATTAAAAATTTAAATAAAGAGAAAGATACTCATGTTAATGGATAGGAAGACTTACATTGAGATAGTCTTATTCCCAAAGTGATCCAAAGAGTCAACGTAATACCTATCCTTTTTTGTAAAATTTGAAAACCGATCCTCAAATTCATACAGAATTGCAAGAGACTCTGAATAGCCAAAACAATCTGAAAAAGATGACTCTGAAACTTGCAAAAAAAAAAAAGCAACAGTAGTAATTAAATACTATGGTACTGGCATAAGGAAACACATGGAGGCCAATGGAGTAGAATGATGAACCCAAACATAAACCTTCATATGAAAAGGGTAAACTGACTTTCAACCAAGGTTGCCAAAACCATTCAATGGGGAAAGGACAGTTTTTTCAACAATGGGTGTTAGGAAAACTGAATATTCACATGTAAAAAGAATAAAGTTTAATCTTTATCTTACACTACATATAAAAATTAACTCAAAACAGATCAAAGACCTAAACTTAAAAGATAAATCTTTTTAAAACCCCTTAGAAGAAAAGATAAGGATTGTAATATTCACGACACTGGATTTGAAAATTATTTCATGGGTATGACACCAAAACCAGGCAACAACAAAGATATGTTAGACTTCATCAAAATTAAAAACTTCTGTTCATCAAATAACACTAACAAGAATGAAAATAAACCCTAGATCAGATGGCAAAAAAAAAAAACAGAAAATGCATCTGACAAAATTCAATATCCCTTCATAAAACAAATACTCAAAAGAACAGATATAGAAGGAGCTTACCTGAACATAAGAGAGGTCATAAACAAAAAGCCCACAGTTTTGGGTTTTTTTTTTAAGACACCGTCTCACTCTGTCACCCAGGCTGGAGTGCAGTGGCACAATCTCAGTTCACTGCAACCTCTGCCTCCTGGGTACAAGCAAGTCTCCTGCCTCAGCCTCCCATGTAGCTGGGATTACCAGGTGCGTGCCACCATGTCTGGCTAATTTTTATATTTTTAGTAGAGATGGGGTTTCATTATTTGGCCAGGCTGGTCTCAAACTCCTGACCTTGTGATCCATCCGGCTCGGCCTCCCAAAGTTCTGGGATTACAGACCTGGCCAGCTTTTCTTCATATATAAAGCACACAAATCTACTCCTACTCAATTTAATACTCAAATTCCAAGCAAGAGGACTTAAGGAATAAAAGGACTCCAAATAGACAAGAGGAAAGAAAAATTATCTTTTTACAAATGATCATATATGTAGAAAAACCTTAAGACTCAACCACAAAAAACTGTTCAAACTAATAAATGAATTCTGTAGAGTTGCTGGATGCAAATTAATATACAAAAATCTGTGGCATTTCTAAGTAAAAGAAGCTGTCTGAAAAGGCAATTAAGAAAACAATCCCATTTACCACAGCAACAAAAGTATTTTATAATATTTTGAAATAAGCTAACCCAAAGTAAAAGACTTGTACACTGAAAATTATAAAACATTGAAGAAAATTAAACACAGATAAATAAAAAGACATTCCACGTTCATGCATTGTAAGAAAAATACTATTAAAGTCCGTATTACCCGAAGTGATCTACAGAGTCAACACAATCCCTATCAAAATCTCAATGGCAGTCTTTCTTTATTTTATTTTTATTTTTTGAGACAGGGTCTCACTTTGTCAGCCAAACTGGAGTACACTGGCGCAATCTCGTCTCACTGCAGCCTCGACTTCTTGGGCTCAAGCAATCCTCCACCTCAGCCCCCCATGTAGCTGGGACTACAGGCATGTACCACCACATCCAGCTAATTTTTTGTATTTTTGGTAGAGACAGGGGTTCATCATGTTGCCCAGGCTAGTCTCAAACTTTTGTGTTCAAGCTATCCACCTGCCTTGGCCTCCTGAAAGTGCTGGGATTACAGGCATGTGCCACCACACCGGGCCTCAATGGCATTCCTTACAAAAACAGAAAAAA